>NC_138997.1:3469502-4069502 GCF_964374135.1 Grampus griseus
GAAGCACTTTGCTGTACACCTGAAACGAACACAACATTGTAAATTTACTCCAATATAAAATAAATATTAAAAAATATATATATACGTTATGGTAGATTAAATTTTAGAATTTCCACTTGAGAAAGTTTTCTTAGAACATCTATGAGTGACAATGAAGTACTACAGCAATTAGTTTGTAACTGTTATGATCTAAGGCATAGATCAATATCAAGAGCTTGATGTCATATCTCCGTAGACTGACTCTCCTTAAAGTTTGTATTTAATTTTGTAACCTAGATATACACTACTCATCTTGAGTTCTGGGGATTTTCAGGTCTGTAATGAACCACTGAACTGATTCCAAATTGCCTGGAGCAACATGTAACCGTTTTTATGTTTTATTTCCTATCAAAAAATTCAATAGGCGGTAAGAAAAGACTTTTATGATTACTTGTCAAGCTGAGAAAGATTAGCGCTTTAGAGTTACAAGTCAACTGAAATCTTAGGAACAATTTCTTGCAAGCACATCTAATGAAAAAGAAGCGATATTTCATGTAAATAACCAAGGTGACTCAAACAGTAAGCTGCTATGAAAAAAAATCTCAACTATTAAGCTGTAAAAAACTTTTGATAATTGTTTTAGTATGACATTAGGTATTTGTAAATAATTACATATGGATTAAAATTAGGAAAATAACTCTGAAAAATTAAGATTTAAAGTATGTCTTTATGTTGAAACATTGATTTAATTCTCGATTCATTGTTTCTAAATATATGAGTATTATTTCTACTATTTAGAGAAGAGGTTACTATAAATGGTGGGAGGTTACTATAAATGGTAATATTTCTCTATTTAACAACAAATTACTTCAATTAATTTGCTAAGGGAGATTAAGGAAGTACATTTTGAATTTCTTATTTAAATGCATTTTCATCAATGGGATAGTCAGATTATTTAGCTCTACATGTTTTTGTTTTTATTTTCTGTGGTTATTGAGAAGATTTTAATGCTTAAATATCTTTCAAAATATTTGTGCTATTTAATTTGGGAAGTTTTGAAGGGGTTATATTTTCTTATAATAGGTCTAAACCAAAGGCCCTTCATAAATTATGGGTAGACAGTCACTTGTCTAGTAAAAGTGGTAGATTTTGATGTGTTAATTTTTTTAGTATTCAATTTGTACAGCTTTTGAGGAAGGAGGATCAATGACATTTTTTATTTTCATGGAGTGGATTATAATTGTACTAGGGTTACTTCATGACTCACTGTTATGTTTTCATTGTGCTCAGTCTTAAATTAGTCATGCAGTTGAAGCACAATTTGTAAGGATAATAGTTAGAACATATTGAACCTTCTGAATAATTTACTTAAAAAATAGAGTGGACTAAAGGCTTTTTCCCTAACATGACTAGGATGTATGGGTTATAGGTAATATTTTCAGGATTGTATATTACCAAGAGGCTATGTTTGTATATTTGAGAGGAACAAAAATGTTAAGAAAGCTGAACCGTTGGAACCACTGGAAATTATTATTTTTTTACTTTTATAAAGTATAGATATTTTTACCAAATATATTAATTAGGTACTTCCTCACATTTCATTTATTATTAGAACATTTACCAGTATCCGCTAAAAGGGATTGGACTGAACAAAATTTGAATCTTGGCACAAGATTTTGATTATATTGGTGAAAAAACAACAATAAAAGGAAGGCCTTTAGAATAGCCCCAGGAATCTAGGGCTCCTCTAAGACATGGGCTTTTAAAGCTCTACTGTCAGGATGTGTTGATCTTTTATATTCTTTTAAAATCCACAATGTGCTTTTAGCAATGAGTTTTGAAATATTTTCTTCTTTATTGCAAACTTCTGAATTTTTATTGCTCCTGCTGTACAATCTGCTACAAAGAGTTTACAATACAAACTCCTTGCTGACTGCTTTGTACCAGAAAGAAACCCATATATTATGAGGCTATTAATGTGTTCTTGTCAATATTCCACCAAAGCATCACACTTCGTTCTTTCTGCTAGTGTAATTTTCAAGCCTTTTTGCTGTGATGTTAACTAAATTGTCTCTAACTTTAAGCCTTAAATATTTTCATGATCTGGATATATCGTTCAGTGAAATAGAAAGCTCTCATTTTAAAATTTGGGTTTTGCATGCTATTTGATATTGTACAAATGTCTATCAAAACATGTAATCTGGGATATAGTCCTTCCTTTTGTGTTCTCACTTTCCAACTTCTCTTGCATTATTCTCCTTACTTTACATGTTAAAATATCTGTTCTTAGAAGTTTCATATCAAACATGTATTGTGTATATATATTACATTTATATTTGTACACACACTATATAGAATATATACATATCTTAAAATATATATATATATAGTATATGCCTCTATATAAAGCATATATTTCACCGTGAAATGAACTTTTTTTTTCCTTTCAGGACGAAAATGTAGTTTCCTATGTGGTTGCACTAAAGCAACTTTCAGTAGATTTTCAGACTCCTGGGCTGATGGAAAAATAACAAAATATATTAGTAGGGGAAGAGGAAAGGTAGTTTTTACTCTCTGCTTGAAAAGTGACAGAATAAAAGAATCCTTGAGCAATGTGTCAAATAGATCTTTTCTCCCCTTGTGGAAGAAAAGAGTCTGTAGCTAAAAAGAGGAAGCAGCCCTCGTGAGTCTTACTTGCAAACTGTGCCAGCCTACCTAAGCTTCTTGTTCATTCTTAACATATTGAACATTTTGAAATATCTAAGAATACTGAGATGGAGAACAGCAGTGCAATCTAAGGTAGAATATCATTCTAATTATCATTTCTGAAGTGGAACACAAAATTCCATGAAATTTGGGAGGGTGCTTGCCTGTGCAAAGATCTAGTGAGATATCAGTTGTCCCATGTGAACCTTGATCTTTGATTCTGAAGCTCACGCTGAGGTGTCCCTGGGACTCGTCTGCCCAGTCCCGTTACGTCTTGGCTTCTTTGCTTCTTCTTCTTGGAGACACAGAGTCATTCCACTGTCCTCATGCTTTGTTAGTGACATAGGCCCAGAGTAGCTGAATATATTTTCCAGTCACACTTGCTTATGAGGACTCTCCCCAGGGAAGATGCTCTGGCCTTCTATGCCCTTGGGTCTCAGACCCTAATTTCCAGCTATCCTGTCTTCCTGGCGAGGCAGGTTTCATGAAGTCTTTATCTGGAAACCATATTCATCTGTGCTGTTATAAATTCCTCCTCTCTATCCCTTTCTCTTCCTGTCCCTCCCCATTCCTGCTTCCAGCTCACCTGTAGAATCTTTTAAAAAAATATATGGCCCCCAAATATTTTGTCTTTGCTTTCACATTCCTCTAAGGAGTTTGTCATTTCAAAAACAAAAATTAGAAAAAAATGAGTACTGCCCCTTTCTCTGACCTCTGCTCCTCACATCCTTCATCTGAGGAAATAAGCAGGAAATAGGCTAATGGGAGAGTGGGCAGTGAATTTGGGAGGATGAGAAATGTAAATTGCACAGATTAACGTTTAGAAATATTACTTTGCTACATGAGCAATGAAACCTAGCATTTGGTAGACTGATGTCATAGGAAGAAAACATCTAGATTACCTGACTGTGAAAGATGGATTATTGAATACATTTATTATCAATAGACTTTATGGGCCATGGGTAGAATTAAAAAATACTTTTATGTGATCAGAATCCCTTTTAAGGCAAATCTAAAATTCTTTTTAATACAATAATTACATGCTGCTCATATGGGATCTCTCATCTGGTCCCATCATAAATTCAAATGAATGAGTAGGACTATTTTAAAAAGCCAAACTAAAATGTTTTCAGAAAAAAATTGGTTCTGCTTAGTTTTTATACCGGCCTATCTTTTTCGACCTTAGTATGATAAAGAAGGTTATATGTAACACATTGTATAAGGGTGGTGCAACTCTCCCTGCAGGACACCCTGAAAGCCTTGGGAAGAAGAGGTCTGGTCTCCTTTTTTTAAAAAAATTAATTAATTAATTTTTGGCTGTGTTGGGTCTTCGTTTCTGTGTGAGGGCTTTCTCTTGTTGCAGCGAGCAGGGGCCACTCTTCATTGCGGTGCGCGGGCCTCTCACTATCGCGGCCTCTCCTGTTGCGGAGCACAGGCTCCAGACACGCAGCAGGCTCAGTAGTTGTGGCTCACGGGCCCAGTTGCTCCGCGGCATGTGGGATCTTCCCAGCCAGGGCTCGAACCCGTGTCCCCTGCATTGGTAGGCAGATTCTCAACCACTGCGCCACCAGGGAAGCCCCTGGGCTCCTTTTTTTAATGGAATCTCTCTAGCAGCAAAAAGCTTCCAGGAGCTCCTCTGGAAACAAACCCCAAAGATAGAACCTTTCAAGATGAACGTTCTCTTCTGTCCTGGGGCTCGCCTTTAAGTGGCAAGGCGCTAGGGGGTGCACGTAAAGAAAAGCAGGGTTTTATTTCTCAGTCCTGTTCTGAGATGAACAGACAGAACTCTGATGAAGACTGAGGCCCTGGTGACATATTTCGTCATTATTAAAGTACTAAATGGCTTAGAAAACTTGGCTGTGAATTCATTCTGCTATTCGGCTCATGTCACTTTGAAAAATTTTGAAAAGTATGTGTAAAATCAGCCCTGTGTGTTCCAATACATTTTTATACGAAGCGGATCATTGCTTGGAATTAATTATAAAGGTGTGTCCTTTCGGGTAGGAGCCAGCGCTGCCTCTTCCCCTTCGTGGCCGGCAGGGGGCAGCAGACAACAAAGGTAGCCTTACCATGCACAAGTAAATGGAGTTTGATCCAACTAATTCTTAAACAAGTGATGGCATTTGCAAAAGAACTGGCGTAAAGACAGGCCATGAGAAAAAAAATGGCAGGAGTGGAGCATGAAGGGCCTTGAATGCCATGCTAAGGATTTTTAGCTTCATTTGAACAATCACTAGAGGTTTATAAGCAAATGACATCACTGTGAATTGCATAAAGTAAGATTTGCATTTTAGAAGAATCATTTTGAAAACAGCATGAAGGCTTCCCCACTCTGAAGTCAAAAAAGCAAGTGTTTATTTTTTTAATTAGTTAATTAATTAACTAAAAATTTTTATTGGAGTATAGTTGATTTACAAAAAAGCAAGTATTTATTCTTTCTAGGTACAGTACTAGGTGCTTTACCTGCTTACCTACTTTAATAATTTTTACTCCAGGAGGAGAAAAATTAAATCACTTACCCAGGCCAGTCAAAGAGGAAGTGACCACTTTTCCTACAGTACCATGATGTCCCTTGCTCAAGATTGGGGAGACCAGTTAGAAGGATCCTTCAGTAAATCCAAATCAGAATCCGTGAGATCCTGAACTAAATACAGATTGTCAAAAGATAGAATTACCTGAACTTCATGCTTCATTGAGCATAGTAAAGAAATGTCTAAAATTACTCCTAGGGTAGGGAATGGGTGACATGGGCAGGTATCACTGCTAGTGTCTGAGACAAGAACTGTGAATTACGAACACAAATTTGAGTGTGTGCGTGTGTGTGTGCGTGTGTGATGGGGCAGCGGTCCCCAACATTTTTGGCACCAGGGATTGGTTTCGTGGAAGACAATTTTTCCACGGACGAGGGGCGGGAATGGTTTCGGGATGATTCAAGCGCATTACATTTATTGTGCACTTTATTTCTATTACTATTACGTTGTAATATATAATGAAATAATTATACCACTCACCATAATGCTGACAGGAGGCGGAGCGGTAACGAGAGCGACCAGGAGCGGCTGTAAATACAGGTGAAGCTTTGCTTTCTCACCCGCTGCTCACCTACTGCTGTGCAGTCTGGTTCCTAACAGGTACAGGTCTGTGGCTCAGGGGTTGGGGACCCCTGTGTTAGGGGATTATGATTCCAATGGGACATGTAAGTGCAGGTATCTAGTAGAATGTTGGTAAAGTGGACCTGGAGAATATTCTGGGCTGGACAGAGAGAGTTGTGGTTCATACATACTTAAGTGGAAGTTGGAGAAAACCACCTTGCACGCAGCTGTCCTCACCGTGCAGAGAGAGGAAACATGCGGCACAAGAACTTTCGAGGCACAGATTCTTTCTCCTGGATAAAAATCGCGCTTTGGTAGCATAGGAGAATACAGTTTTTCAAACTCTATATCCAGGGATTCTGATTAGCACCCAGCAGAGGAAGGTAACGAAGATGGTAGGAAACAGCAGGGCAGTGTCAGTTCCAGACGCCGAGGGAGCGTCATCAGCAGTGGTGGAAATTTCAGAGACCATTAAACTTTGGGGATGGAGGGTAACTAATTCCTACTGGGTGTTACAGCCTGTTGGTCAGTTTTCTACTCTGTGACGCAGACCTATTTCCTTTCAGTGCTACCTCCTTCCCCCCATTCTTTTAATACAAAAAATGCTGAAGTGCTTTTTTAAATTTTTTCTTTTACTTTTTTTAAAAATTGAAGTATGGTTGATATACAGTATCATGTTAGTTTCAGGTGTGCAGCAAAGTGATTCAGTTATGCATATATCTATCTCTATATATTCTTTTTTCAGATTCTTTTCCCTTATAGGTTATTACAAAATATTGAGCAGAGTTCCCCGTGCTCTACAGTAGGTCCTTGTTGGTTATATATTTGATACATAGTAGTGTGTATGTTAATCCCAACCTCCTGATTTATCCCTCCCCCACCCTTTCCCCTTGGAGGGCTTTGATTAGGGCTTGCTGCCATCATTCTCTGTTTCTGGACATGAACTTCAACCGAGAAAACAATTCACTTTCAGCAAAAAATCAGTTGGAGTGTTGTCCAAAATAAATACATACGTACATGAGGGTGGACTCACCATTTATATCACCACCATCAAGTTTTGTCTCTGCAACGTAGGGGCACTTAGTCCAGAAGTAGAGTGCTGCAGGAAGATTAGAAACGGCCTGCGTGTCAGACATCCTTGTATCCTCACATCAAATGCACTACTTGAATCCAGGAGGTTACTTCTTACTCAAAATATTTGTTTTGGCTTCAAGTGTGTGGGTGCTGAGTTTTGCTGCATGAAATCATCCTCCAGTCCACCTCGGTCTCCTACTTCCCAGCACACCTCCAGCCTGTGGAAATCACCCACAGGGATCAGAAACACTGACGTGGTCAGCAAGCAAATAGTAAATGCTCTTCATAAAGCCTGAAGTCAAGCCTGAAGCAAACTCACACGGAACACCAGAAAATGAATTTAATTTTAAGTTGAGATAGGGATCAAAAGATATATCTTGGGATTTGGGGATAATTAAGTGTAGGATTCAGTTAAGAGGTTTCACCTGTCCAGAAAATAGAAGTCAAACAGTCCGATGACTGACCTATAGATGTTCGCTGTATTTGACATAATAACATGACAGATCTGGTCATGTATTGCTTTAACAGGCCTTGTACGACTTGACTGAAATGTTTAATTCAGAACATAGGCAAGTCAATTTTAGGTTCAGTAACAGAGATTTTTTTGGGATGGATTTAAACTTATTTTTGCATAAATTTGTTTTGTAATTCTAATGAGCATTGCCTTTGACTGAAATAATAGAATTGACAAGAACTCTGGGGCTTAGAATTCTTTTCAGATGCTTCTACAATTTTTCCTAATAGAATATAAATGTTGATAAAAGCAGCATATCCAGAAACATCTAGATGTAATTTAAACATTTATTTCTACCATTTATTTTAACCTATGTGTAGTCACCTGGATGCAGAAAATTGATAGTGGCCGAAAAATTTATTGTATGCAATCTGTTAAAAATATCTTGAACGATAAAATTAAAAAAACAAAGGAAACGGAAATCTGAGCTAGGCTTATGTGAGCAGAGAGAATTCTTGGTCCACAGAGAGGGATGCTTGGTGCCAGCCTTTACTTCCTGATCATTACCTTCCCATGCCTCCTCCCCCAGTTTCTTCTAAATGTTCATTAGGGCACACATTAATACATTTTTACTGTCCTCCTTGCCTTTGTACAATTTTTATTTTATTTTTTATTTTTTTTTGTGGTACGCGGGCCTCTCACTGTTGCGGCCTCTCCCGTTGCGGAGCACAGGCTCCGGACGCGCGGGCTCAGCGGCCATGGCTCACGGGCCCAGCCACTCCGCGGCATGTGGAATCCTCCCGGACCGGGGCACGAGCCCGCGTCCCCTGCATCGGCAGGTGGACTCTCAACCACTGCGCCACCAGGGAAGCCCTGTACAATTTTTAATAGTTAAAGACAGTATCTTCCTCTCTTTCAGTGACTTTACATCTTTTGCTAAATGTCTACTCTTTGGATAAGTGTATATTGCTGAAATAATCTGCATATAAAATTAAAGATCTTTATGTTCTAATTAAGAAGTGTTCCATATCTGTATTATGCTTTTAGTATGTTAAGGAGAAAAAAACAAAACAAAACCCAGCAACATGTAGATCTCTAAGGAGCAGGGAGAGACTAAATAGAAAAGCTCTGGCTTACAAAATAGTGCAGTGGCATCTGCTTTGGACTCATAAATGAGATGTTTGAAAAGGGCATGAATAGGGCAGTAGAAAAAATACTTTGCTTAGCAACACACCTGTTTTGCTTCTTGTTGTAGACTCTTGTGAGATAGGTTTCTTCCGTTAGGACTCGTCTTGGTCTTACCTCTTTCTCTCCCTCGCATTGAGCTTTCTAACACAAAGCTAAACACCAACATCAAAGGAATGTGGGATTTGGGAGATGTTTTGTATAAAGCCAGCAAGGAGCGCACCTCTGCCAGATGTGTAATTCTTACCCAAAGGGGTGAATGTAACAAGAGGCACGCAGTAATTAGACTGATACAGGCCATTTACCTGGTTTTAAAATTATATACGGTAAAAAAATACAAAATAATTATGAAGCATAGCTATATAAGCTTTTAAGAACAGGAGGTTTAGGTTTAATTTCTGGATAAAATCTGTTGCTTTTTCCCCTTTACATCTATCATTAGGGTTATGAATTAGATGAAAAAATGAATGTACTAGCTTTGAAAGTAGTTTTTTTTTCCTGAAATAGAAAGTTTAATTTCAAGGTTGCTTCCAAATCTGAGACTCTTAGATGTGAAAGCCCCTTCCTTCAGTGTCAACTCAAGTGTGCTTGTCTGTTTGGAGATTCATCTTTTTTTCACATCTAAGGAAGTAGGTAGCTACAGCCTCTCTGAATCTGAGAAACATTGGCTGGTTAGATGGAATCTAGGTGGCAAGCCTTACCTAGGAAAGATGAAGCAGGTTTGTGGTCAAATGGGAAGATTTGAAGCAGGGGCCAGAAAGAGAAGACCCCTGTGTCTTAAAATGTCAACACAGCAGGCATCACTGCAGTGCTGTTCTACGGGAACGTCGGAAACCAACCGTGTCAGGAAAGTAAACTTCAGTTTTCAAACTCCAGTGACGATGGGATCCTTTAATTCTCTGTAGGAGAAAATTTCTGACAATGCTATTCATAATTAGCTTCCTTATTTTCATACGCTTGAGAATAAAACATTATACATCCCTTACACCAAAGGAAGTAAAGAACATTTTTGCACGTTTTTAGTAGGAGTCGCCACGAATCCACACGTGGAGGGACAGTGTACAAGGTGTATCCAATTCAAAAGCTAATGTGTATCCTAGGCTTTCAGTGAGTTTTTTTTTTTTCAATTGTTATGTGATAGCTTCATACCTCAGAATTAAATTTCCAGGATACACACAAAGAGAGATTTAAAGCTGTGCTTTCCAATCTTTGGGGAGCCATATGTCCTCACAGTAGTGTTTCTGTGTCTTAACTAGAGAATTTATCTATAGAAAAGGCTTTTCATAGCACTAAGGAATGTATCAGGCACCTCTGGGTCAGGCGTGCATACAGGTCTTGCTGCTTGCCCTTGAGGAGGCTTTTGGTTTCGTGTGTGAAACAGAGAAATAACTGAGAAATTAAAATATAGAATAAGTGGTACAACAGTAGTAAACGTAAGGATCATGGTAGCATATAAAAGGATGCAAAGATTCCTGGAGAATATGATTACTTGGCTGAAAGATGAATCCACGTGTGCCGGCAAAGAGAGGGAAGATATTCCAAGTATAAAGAACGGTGTGCAAAAGACCTGGAGGTAAGAAAGAGGCTGCAGAGCTGCAACTAGCTCAGAATGGCAAAAGCAAGGAGCAAGGGACTGAGGGGTGAGAGGGAAGACCGAAGAGGAAGCAGGGACCAAACCCAGAAGGAAATCAGAGACATTTCAAATGCAAATGTCCAAACGGAACTCCCATCCTCTCTCCCAAACCTACTATCACAAAGTCTACCACAGCTCACCCCATGGCAAATCCATCCTTCCATTTACCTACATGTCATCTTTACCCCTTTCTTCCTCTCACAGTCTACAACCAATGGCTCAGCCTTTGAAATATATCAAGAACCCAACCACTTCTCTCTCTCTTTTTTAAAAAATTTCTTTCTTTTTTTAATTGAAGTATAGTTGATTTACAATGCTGGCCCATCTCTACTGTACAGCAAAGTGACTCACTTTTACACATAGATACATTCTTTTTTAATATTCTTTTCCATTATGGTTTATCCCAGGAGATTGGATACAGTTCCCTGTGCTCTACAGTAGGCGCTTGTTGTTTATCTACTCTAAATGTAATAGTTTGCATCTACTAAACACAAACTCCCAGTCCATCCCACTCCCTCCCCCCACCCCCTTGTCAACCACAAGTCTGATCATATAACCCTACAAAACTATAATTCAAAAAGATCCATGCACCCCAATGTTCACAGCAGCACTATTCACAAAAGCCAAAACATGGAAACAACCTAAATGTCCATCCACAGATGAATGGATAAAGAAGATGTGTTTGTATATACAATGAAATATTACTCAGCCATAAAAAAGAACAAAATAATGCCATCTGAGGCAACATGGATGCAACTAGAGATTATCATACTAAGTGAAGTAAGTCAGAAAGAGAAAGACAAATACCATAGGATATCACTATATGTGGAAACGAAAATATGGCACAAACGAACCCATCTATGAACCAGAAACAGCCTCACAGACACAGAGACCAACCACTTCTCTTAACCTCCACGAGCTACAGCCCTAAAGCTTTCCTCCATCATCTCTTGCTTAGACACAGCAAAGGACCCCAAGTTCGCTTTTCTGTCATTTCCTCCTGCTCCCACCTTTCTGATCTTGTGTTGCCCAACTCATTTCAATATTTAATTATTTCTTAGCAGTTTCTGAAAGAGGTTTGTTAAAAACTACCGCTAGGGCTTCCCTGGTGGCGCAGTGGTTGAGAGTCCGCCTGCCAATGCAGGGGACGCGGGTTCGTGCCCCGGGCTGGGAGGATCCCACATGCCGCGGAGCGGCTGGGCCCGTGAGCCATGGCCGCTGAGCCTGCGCGTCCGGAGCCTGTGCTCCGCAGCGGGAGAGGCCACAACAGTGAGAGGCCCGCGTACCGCAAAAAAAGCCCCAAAAAACAAAACAAAAAAAAACCTACCACTATAATTATGGATTTGCCTAGCTTTTTCCTTAGTTCTTTTTTGCTTTATAAGTTTTGAGGACATGTTATATGTGTATTTAGAATTGTAATATTTTAGTAGTGCATTACTGTTTATAAAATATCTCTTTATTTCTAGTATGGCTTTTTCATTTAAGTGTACCTCATCTGTTATTATACCGGCTTTCCTTTGGTTAGTGTTTTCATGGTACCAATTTTCCAGTCAGGAAGACAAAAAAACCATTAGATAGTTCAAGCAAGAGATTTAGTGAGGGGAATTGGTCACATAGGTTTAGAGAGCTGACGTGCTAGAGGGAATACTGAGGTAACCCAGAGATGATACCTGTAGGAAGCAGCTACTATTCTTAGCCTGGGAAACAAACAAACAAACAAACAAAGCTGAGGTGAAAGGAAGAGCCCTGGAGAGATGCTGCTACTAAGATCTTGGGGGGAAATGGAGCCACTCAGGAAAGGAGGAGCAGTCAGTGGAGCTGTTGCTCAGACCCCAGATCCAGCTCTCCCAGCACCTTCCGGTCCGCTGAGGGTCCTGATGAGGCTGCTTCTGGGAGAGTCCGTGGAAGCTGACGGCTTTGGCCTGCCACTTCGGAACCATCTAACACTGGTCACTCTTAATGCAAATAGGAATACGGGAAGTCAGCCCTTTCCCCCTTTCTTTGACCTTGCAAATTCTCTCTAGTGACTCTTACTGGAAAACTAACAGAAATCCATTTGGCAGTCCAGAAATGTAGTTTGCGGGATCCCAGCCTCGTAATCGTAGAGTAGAAGTAGAAGGGGATTTTTTAAACGTGAGAAGTGATTGATAGGTAACCAGAAAATATGATATATATTTTTTCTACCTTTACTTCAGCCACTCTACGTTCATATACTTTAAAAGCATCTCTTTTAAGCAGCATATAGTTGCATTAAAAAAAAAGTGAGTCTGACAGTCTTTGTTTTTAAATCGGAGAATTTTTTTTTTTTTTTTTTTTTTACGGTACGCGGGCCTCTCACTGTTGTGGCCTCTCCCATTGCGGAGCACAGGCTCTGGACGCGCAGGCTCAGCGGCCACGGCTCACGGGCTCAGCCGCTCCGCGGCATGTGGGATCCTCCCGGACCGGGGCACGAACCCGTGTCCCCTGCATCGGCAGGCGGACTCTCAACCCCTGCGCCACCAGGGAAGCCCCATGATTTTTTTTTAATCCTGCTCTTCTAGTTCTCAGCAGGAAGATTGTTCTGAATTACCTAATCTATTACAACAGACTGTAGACCCTTTTACAGTCTGTTCTCCCTAGAGAACAATACAAGTCAGATGGCATCGTTGCTCAGCTCACAATCTTGGGGTGGATCCTTATTGCAGTCGGAGTAGACGCAGAGTTCTAGTGACCCCTCCCCCTCCCCCACTTCCCCTCTGACGTCACCTCCTCCTAGGCTCATCACTTCTCAGCTGCACCGGTTTCCACGTGCTTCTCAAACCTGACACGCTTGTCCTCAACTCTAGCCATTTGTATTTTCTGTTCCTTTTGTCTGGAATTGGATACTTTTCTGTCAGATATCTGCTGGTCTGGCTCCTCCCGTAATTGCTGAACTTCTACTTTCTCAGAGAGCTCTTACCCAGCCATCCTAGTGAGAAATTGAACTCGGTAGGCACTATCTTCTTTTGATTCATTTTCCCCCTTAGAAATTATTATCTTCTCATATATTTTATAATTTGCTATTATTATTTTTTTTTATCTGATTCCTTTCATTAGAATATAAGTCCCAATAGGGCAACCATTTTATTTTTTTATTTTTTAAATTTTTTTATTCACCATGTAGCTCCAGCGTCTAGAATAGTGCCTGACACACAGTAGATGCTTAATAAATATGTTTTGAATGATGGGATGAGTAACATGGCTACCAGTGGGGCAAGAGTTTGGGGTTTAGGTTTGAGAAATACTAAGCAGCCATGGTTAATTGCATCCTGATGACAATGTCGGAGGAGTCCAGGAGGATGACCAGATTTCTGGCCCAGCAGCAACTTCCTTTCCTCTGAACAAACAGGCTCCTTGTTTACCAAGTGGCATTTACTGTCTTTTTCTTCTCTGGCTCCATCTGACTGTAATGATGTTTCATATCACTGTTTACCCCAAAGGCAATAACTATAATAATGATACTCTCCATGACACTGACACTGATGTCAAAGGCCAAAGTATATCCTGTGGGCTATGTCCCCTGTATTTACTGAATTCAGGTAGAATTTCCTAAGCGTCAATTAAATGACAGAAATGATAAGTGCTACTGATATAGAAAGGAAGGAGGGGTTTCTGTGGTTTGAGAGTCTGATAAAGGCCGTAGAAAAGAAGTCATCTTCCACGTGTTCAGTAACATTTGGGTAGGACGTGGCGATTTAAAAGATTGGTCTTTCAGGGCAGAGCATGGAACGAGCATAAATATGGAAGTAGAAATGGGGTAGATACAATGGATTTTGGAAAAATGTGGAGCAGCCGGAGTGGGGTGTGTAGGATGAGCATAGATGTGGAAGTAAAAATCTTTCGATTCTTTTTGAGAAAGACAAATATATCCATTTAAGGTGCAGATAATTTACAATCACACAGAATGTTTGTTTTGAGAGCAGTGTAAGATGAAGCTGGAGAAAAGATAATAGACACATGGTTAATTCAGTTCACTTCAATAGCAGGCAGTTTTGAAAAATATAAGATATGCCATTTGATATCATTTTCTCCATTTTCTTACTTTTTATTTTGAATAGTTTCAACAGAAATTGTATTCTCCACGTTAGATGAATATATCATTGGGATAAGAGACTCAGTTTTCGTTCTTTGAGATTGATCTTCTCTATAGAGCCCTTCTGTAAGAAAGGAAACCAAACAGGGATGTACATTCTTGAGAAATGTGGGTGTGCAGACCCTGGATCAGAAAAATAGTCTGGTTTGTTAAAAAACAAACAAGCAGAAGGAGAGTGAAAAATAAAAAGCAGACTATGTATAAACGAAAGTCAGTTGAAAAGTAAAAATGCCTCATGAACTATTGAAAACCTCTGGAGTATTAATGGAAATTGTTTTGGCTTTCTGTAGAGTTGTACCAATCAGATCAGCTAGACTCAGTAACCTGGCTCTGGCTAGTGTCTCCGTTTGGGTTTTGGGCTTTGAGCTTTACCTTCCCCTGAGCTCTCTCAGGTGCTTCATGTAGCTGGAGGCATCTGAGAACTGACTGTGCCTCGTACGTGTCAACAATCTTGGGAAAGTCGACTGACCTCTCTAAGCCTTGCTTCCTCTTGTGAAATATCAGTGTTGAAGAAGATGTTCTCTATGCCCTCTTTCAAATCTCATACTGTCTTCCTCCTGCAGGAGCCTTTCCCTGGAACCCGTCCCTCCTCTGGGCCCTTGGCCGCCTGCATCAGAGGATGCCTGGGACAGACCCAGGACTGTGTTACCACCATCCCAGTATTTATAGGGCGACTTCCTTCCTAAAATAAACAAGTCAACTTGATGCGTCTGTATTCACTCCTGGGGAGAGCAAGTAAGCTAGAGCAAGTAAGCTATAAAATGCCATTGCAGGCCCTCTTCAATTGGGTGTTACCCTTGAGGGAAAAGTGTGTTATTTAAACAAGTTTGCTGCTACCACATATTATTCCAGTGCCCAAGGATAGGTGAAGAGCCTGGCTGGTTCCTGTCTTAGGGGAGAGGGTGGAGATCTGTCTATCCTGTGGAAACGTGTGTCTGGATTTAGCTCCTGCAATAACTCTGGTATCTGTAAATGCAGGCTCTTTGCCTTCAAGCTGTTACAGTTTTCACTGCAGACTGTTATGTATATGAGGTGACAGAGACAGACTCAGCAAGACTGAAGCCTTTAATAAATTTATCATTTTATTGAGTGCCTCAGACTATAGTTGTTAGTTATATAACGGTGTTCAGTAATGCAATTTTAGGTAAGTGGTTTGTATAAGGGTCTATATTGTTTATCAATATAAAGTAAGTAATTTACATTTATGGGTTTTGTTTGTTTGCATGAAGGAGCCTGGTGAGATGGGAAAAGCATGGACTTTTGAGATAGACAGGCTTGGCTTCAAATTTTAGCTCCACCATTTTCTAAGTGTATGACCTAGAAATAGTTGCAAAGCCATCCCAAGACTTGGTTTCCTATTCAAAAGTGGTTTAACCAAACCCAACTCAAACTTGCTATGCAGACAAAAAATATCATGTAAGTCAAGTTCATAGCATAGTTTCTGAGGCAGAGTAGATTCTAAAAAATAAGCATTGGGCTTCCCTGGTGGCGTAGTGGTTGAGAGTCCGCCTGCCGATGCAGGGAACGCGGGTTCGTGCCCCGGTCCGGGAGGATCCCACATGCCGCGGAGCGGCTGGGCCCGTGAGCCGTGGCCGCTGAGCCTGCGCATCCGGAGCCTGTGCTCCGCAACGGGAGAGGCCGCAACAGTGAGAGGCCTGCGTACCGAAAAAAAAAAAGCATTAAATGAGTGAAGTTAGTTCCCTTCTGCTTTTATTCATTCCTCAACCTCTTTAGTTCCTGAAAGTTGTGAAAAATAATATATGATAGCAGTAGCAGGTGTGAATGATTAAAACAAAATCCTTTCCCTCAGGGAACTCCCACTTGACCAGGATAAGATAAACAGAAATGTTTTCCTTGAGCAGATAACAACTGTGTTATCTAAGTGTCTTTTGTTTTTTTATCAGTGTGTATGTACACCTTCTCTTACGTGGTTGCAGGATGAAGCACTTGTGCCAACGCAACTTAATAGCCTGAGACTGATAACACATAGGAGGAAAATGTTTTAACTCAACTGTCTTGATCTAATATCACAGGCAGAGTAGATACGACAGAACTGAGTCAATAATGTTTAACTACCAAGAGGTTCAGGACCTAAACTAAATGTGTGGGATTTTGTTTTTGATAGGTATTTCGCAAGGAGTATTATCTATTTTAAGAGACTTCTTAAGTTTGAAGTAATGGTTTGCTATTCTTTTTCTCCAAAAAATAAAGGCGCGAAGGATTTGGACTTTATGCCATTAACACTAGTGAGTTGTTGTTAAGGGAAAAGCAGCAGATGTTCTTGGATCAGAAAGATGAATCCCACGTTACTGAGTGAGGGAGTGGAGAAAGGGAATAGAGAAAATGATAAAAGTAACTAAAATCACTAGAAGGAAAGTTACAAAAGAGAGAGACTTTTGTTTAGTGGAATAAGTATCAGGCTATATCTTTAAAAGTAATAATGATAGTTATTAATTTAAAAAGGGGGGGTCCTTAAAAATTCATTACCCAAATCTATTTCCTCTTCTATTCTGTTTTGATAACATCACCAATGCATTAATTAAACATATCACACCCACACAAAGCGGATGCCCCACCAGTCACAACACAGGTACAATGGTCCATATAATGAAGGTAAGCAGGTGGCAAAGCTGGAAGGTCAGAATTTAGAAGGTCAGGTTGTCATTTGGTTTGGGACCTCTTCAGCCACGCGTCATCTGGTTGAGAAATGGACATGGTTGTGCTTATTCTGAGCAGACAGCCCTGAATGGTAAAAGCAAAAAGCAACCAACCAAACAAAAACAGACTTTGGCTTGAGACACACCTAGTTTTAGATTCTCCCTCTGCCTCTTCGTAGCTTTGTGATCCTTGGTGAGTGACTGCATATCCCTGAGGCTCGGTTTCATCTTCTGCAAAATGGATCAATAATGTGTGTGTCCAAGTGTGACAAATGAAATGCGGTATCGAGCACGTGGAAAATAAAAGGTGCTTCTTGCCTGGTGGTTTCTTATTTTCTCCTTAGGACGAGACACTGAGGTGTTCCGTAAATATTTCTGGTATTAAATTGAATATTTAACTCTTGGGATGATTATGAGGATATATTTGTTAACAAGTACAAAAGAATAACAACAACAATTACAAGAGCAGCACAAGACACAAAGCCTGACACACAAAAAGGATCAGTAGCTGTTGGCTTTCTTTTGCCCTCATTTGTGAAATAGCAGCGTAGGACTAAAGGGCATTCGAGGTCTCTCGGTTTTGAATATTCTGCAGTTTAGTAGATTCTGATTCTCTTCATAAGAAAGTGTAGCTTTGTGTGCTCTTTTTTTATAGAAAAACATCCAGTTTCAATAGGGCACTCTGGCTGGCTGTACATCAAAGTGGAAATACAAATCCTCCATAAAAACTGATTTTTTTGTTAAAAGAAACCAACAACAATAAAAATCCTCCTTCCCTTACTTTTCTCGTGAAAGTAAGCAATAAGGAAAAGTTGAGAGAAAATGAATGGGTACTGAACTCTAAAGACATTGAAAATGAGGCAGAAAGAAGATTGAGCAATAATTGCAATAATGGATGGAACCTAAGGAGAAAATGTTAGCAAAATCCTGTTTGCAGGCAGAACAGGAGTGCCTAGATGTGGATGAATGACTGAATGTAAGAGGGCAGTGAATTTCAGCACGACAGAGGCGAGGAAACATGGTCAAAGGAAGGCAGGAAGCAATAAAAATATGAGCTGAGTTTTCTGACAAAAAGAACAGTTAAAAAAAAAACCTCAAACTAAGTGAAAGGTGAAGGGCAGGTGCGCAATGGTTAAATGCTTCTCTACTTGGCCTGCATGTGGTGAATGAAGTTCTATTTTTGTTTTTTTTTAACTGAAGTATAGTTGATATGCAATGTTGTGTTAGTTTCTGCTGTACAGCAAAGTGATTCAGTTATACATATACATATACCTGTATCTATTCTTTTTCAGATTCTATTTCCTTATAGGTTATTACAAAATATTGAGTAGAGTTCCCTGTGCTATACAGTAAACCCTTGTTGGTTATCTATTTTATATATAGTCATGTGTATATGTCAAACCCAATCCCCTAATTTATCCCTCCCCCCCTTTTCCCCTTTGGTAACCATAAGTTTGTTTTCTATGTCTATGAATCTATGTCTCTTTTGTAAATAAATTCATTTGTATCTTTTTTTTTATATTCCACTTATAAGTGATATCATGTGACATTTGTCTTTCTCTGTCTGACTTACCTCACTAAGTATAATAATCTCTAGTTCCATCCATGTTGCTACAAATGGCATTATCTCATTCTTTTTTACGGCTGAGTTGTATTCCATTGCATATTATCCATTCCTCTGTTGATGGACATTTAGGTTGTTTCCAGGTCTTGGCTATTGTAAATAGTGCTGCTATGAACATTGGAGTGTGTGTATCTGTTCGAATTAGAGTTTTCTCCAGATATTTGCCCAGGAGTGGAATTGCTGGATCATATAGTGATTCTATTTTTAGCTTTTAAAAGAAATCTCCATGCTGTTCTCCATAGTGGCTGCACCAATTTACATTCCCACCAACAGTGCAGGAGGGTTCCTTTTCTCCATACCCTCTCCAGCATTTATTTGTAAACTTTTAGATGATGGCCTTTCTGATTGGTTTGAGATGATAAATCAATGTTCTATTTATTATTGACGTAGTTTTCTTATGAGTTAACAACCGATAACCTGTTCTTTTCATGAGAACATCATTGTAAGCCGGGTTCACCTCTAACTTGCCTCAGAAGCAGTGACTATGTGGATAATGGAAGGAAAAGTATAATTAATAAAACTAAAATGAGGCAGTGAAGATTTTGATGGGGTTCAAATTAAAGTATAATTTGGTAGAGGTAAATTAAAGCACTGTGATAACACAAGCATATCTTTTAGGAAGGAAAACAGTGATTGTATTTGGAATTTTAGAAGACAGACTCTATTAAAGAACAGATAAGTAGCTTCCTCAGGATAGCATTGCCACAATACCGTTTTATACCACTTGAGAAAAAGTACAAACGTCATGCTTATGGGTTCTCTAAAAACAAATTGAAATCCAAACCATATGTTAAATGATAAAATTACAATCAATTTTCAACACAAATAGCTTTCTAATTTACTGGGCACTTTTCTTTATAAAATAAGGATGGATAGTAATATGCTACTCCATTTAGTTTGATGAAAAAAAAAATTCTTTAAAGTACCTGCCTCTCCTGTGCGTCTCCGGAATTACAGATTTGTCCCCTGTCCTTAGCGTGATAAGCCTTTCCTATTTCCTTCCAGAGTTGTCCCTCCAGAATTCACTTCCATTTGTTTTGAATCCAGTTATCAGATTCTTCTTAACGTGTGTTGTCCTGGACAGAGCGCATCATTCTTGGTGGGAGCCCAGAGCGCTGATACCCCTGTGGTACTTTTGCAAGATTAATTTGGCAGCTTTAGGTAGGATGGATCAGTGTCTGCAAATTTTTACAACACTGTGAAAGTCTATAATGTCAAATTTTCATTCCAAGGGTTTGGTTTCTTGTTTCAGAGCCTTTTATTTGGCCTCACTCCTCTTCAGCCTTTAGAAAACAATCTTCATTTAGCTTCAGGCTGTCTTGTTGCCTTGATGATTGCTGTGGTCCTTGGACAAACTGAGATCTCGGAGGAGAGAATCACTCACTCTCCTCTCAGGCCCGGGTGACAGGTGGCTGTTTTAACACTGATTGTTGAGACTACTTAGTATTCTGGACAGTCCGTGGCGTAAGCATGAGAGAGATAGTGAGGGGGACGAGAAGAAAATCAATATAGGACGAATGACAGAGAAAGGAAGAGAGGGTGAGAGAGAGGAGAATATCAATTAACAGGTCAATCATAACTATCCTTCATCCATTTATGTTTCTATTATTATGTGATTTTCTTTGCCTGTAAATGATGGCATTGCCTATAAAAATTCTCTTCATTCTTTAAAGAAAAACGTAAAAACAGGTCTTTCTTAACTGTTTAAAGCTTGCATAAAGCTTTTTCAGTGTATTTTAAAACATTAAAAAACACATACAAATGAAAAGCATTCCTTTTGATATGGGACCGTTGTGTCCCCCTATGACAACAGCATTTGCTCAGTTAATTCTTCTTCCAATTTTCTTTCAGATCTCAGCTCAAGCATCCTTAGAGAGGCCTCCCGAGCATCTCAATTAAGATAGATTTCACAGAAACACAAATCTTCCGCTCTGCCTTCTTCACAGGTGTCACCGGACAATTTACAGATGATTTTCATTAATATTCATCTCCTTCACTACACCGTGAACTCCATGGTGACAGGGACTCTTTTTTTTTAAAATCACAATTGTATCTCCAGCACCAAGCAAGCACCTGGCGTACAGTGGGTGCTCAATGACCATTTGATTAAATAAAGAAATTTATGATGAGCTTGCCAGACCACTGAAGGACATCAGAGAAAATCTATTTGCTGAATTGCAGCAAAAACTTTCGAAAGATAGGTGAGATGGAAAAATATCATGATTTACTATAATAACGTATTTTTTCCACTTGTAGATTTTGAGTTATTCTTTTCAGCTATGCTTGCTAACAAACCTAGAATGAAAACAAACTGGATTTACAACCAGAATTGCCGAATTGTAAAATGCTAAGCCAAAGTTACTAAAAGAATAAAACATTTTTTGTTGCTTTTTTGCGGTACGCGGGCCTCTCACTGCTGTGGCCTCTCCCATTGCGGAGCACAGGCTCCGGACGCGCAGGCTCAGCGGCCATGGCTCACGGGCCCAGCTGCTCTGCGGCATGTGGGATCTTCCCAGACCGGGGCACGAACCCGTGACCCCTGCATCGGCAGGCGGACTCTCAACCACTGCGCCACCAGGGAAGCCCAAAATAAAACATTTTCAATCATATTTCTGTCACTGAAAACTGTCATGAGTGGTCAATTTATACTGTTAAATAAGATAATTATTTTTAAAACATTGTTTTATAGTCATTCTTATTCCTTTATGTTTTCTCTCTTGTGTGTATATATTTTAAAATAAATATAACATATTAAAACACTAGTACATGTGGGAAAGAGGCACATTCATAGAAGCAACTTTATTTCCTGCCCACTCTTTCCTTGAATCTGCTCTGTGGGTCACGTCTTTGTCTACCCTGGATGGAATTCCAACCAGATTCTATCGTTTTCTGGTGGCTCTTTATGTAATAGAAACTTCTCTGATCAGTTCTAATCTCAACAGATACTGACTTCAGTAATTAAAACATCCAGCTCGATGTCAATAAATACCCTTTCAACTTCTCTTGAACTTAGAGTTTCCCCGTCCGCCTTTCAGGGTGGCTTCAGCTGGAAACCTGAGAAGGAGATGGTCCCCTGAGGGCCCCTTTATTACAGCCCATCTTGCCTTTCTCATCAACCAGCCCTCCTCCATCCCCAAGGAGGCGCCTCTGGATCTTTCAGGATTGGGTGGGAGAAGGGAGCCCAGAGCTGGATGAGGAAAGGAAGGTGGAAATCAGCAAAGATCTTACTTACCTGTGGACTGTTACATTCTGGCATTTATGCTCTCTGGGCTGCTGGGTGTTCAAAGCTATTCTTTTTCTCTCTTGTGGAGCTTTTATGGGTTTCACAGAGACTCTTCTGTACTACCTGTGATGTGAACATCAGGTCTCCTGGTCTGATTGCTTATAGTTTCTCCCTCAGGCCCTGGGCATCAGGCTGTCCACCGTTTGTACTGAGGTCCCGTAGCCCCAGGCTGGCACCCTGTATGGATTCAGAATTTGGCCCTGGATAAACATGCTCCCTTAACTTACCATTGCTGCAGCTGCTTTCCAGTGATGCCCTGGCCACCTTGTTAATCAGGAACCAACTAACCAGCCCCCAATCACTTGCCTTTAAAATTCCCAGACGTGGGTCTAAGTCTGGCATTAGTACGTGACTCCACCAACTCCTGGGGACAAGGTCAAACTTACCTTTTGATTTGCTTTAAAAAAGTTTACTGAAGGGCTTCCCTGGTGGCGCAGTGGTTGGGAGTCCGCCTGCCGATGCAGGGGACACGGGTTCGTGTCCCGGTCCGGGAAGATCCCACGTGCCGCGGAGCGGCTGGGCCCGTGAGCCATGGCCGCTGAGCCTGCGCGTCCGGAGCCTGTGCTCCGCAGCGGGAGAGGCCACAGCAGTGAGAGGCCCGTGTACTGCAAAAAAAAAAAAAAAAAAAAAAAAAAAAAAAAATTTACTGAGGTATAATTGAGTTACAATATTATGTTAGTTTCAGTGTACAGCATAGTGATTTGATATTTTTATAGAGTATACTCCATTTAAAATTATAAAATAGTGGCTATGTTCCCTGTGCTGTACACTACATCTTTGTAGCTTAATTATTTTATACCTGATAGTTGGTAGCTCTCAATCCCCTTCCCTTATTTTGCCCCTCCCTCTCTCCCTCTCCCCAGTGGTAACCACTAGTTTGTTCTCTGTGTCTGTGAGTCTATTTCTGTTTTGTTATATTCATTTGTTTTATTTTTTAGATTCCATATTTAAGTGAAAACATACAGTATTTGTCTTTCTCTGTGTGACTTCTTTCACTCAGCATGATGCCCTCCAGGTCCATCCACGTTGCTGCAAATGGCAGAATTTCATTCCTTTTTATTTTCTCACACCATATAGAAAAATAAACTCAAAACGGCTTAAAGACCTAAATACGAAACCTGAAATTGTAACACTCTTAGAAGAAAACACTCTTTGACATTAGCCTTAGCAGTATATTTTTTGATCTATCTCCTTAGGCAAAGGAAACAAAAGCAAAAATAAACAAATGGGACCTAATCAAACTTAAAAAGCTTTTACACAGTGAAGGAAACCATCAACAAATGAAAAGGCAGCCTATTGAATGGGAGAAGATATTTTCAAGTGATATGACTGATAAGGGGTTAACGTCTAAAATATATAAAGAGCTCATACAATTTAATATCAAAAAAACCCACCAAACAACCCAACTAAAACATAGGCAGAGGATCTGAATAGACATTTTCCCCAAGAAGACATATAGATGGCCAATAGACACATGAAAAGGTGCTCAACATCACTAATCATCAGGCAGATGCTAGTCAAAACCACAATAGGACATTGTCCTTTGATCCTCTTGAAGTCTCTTTTAGTCAGCATGTGGTAGGGGTAAAGGTTGGGAGAATGGTGTTTGATCGCTTCCTTTAAAATTCTGCCTCTTTGGTCTAGGCTTCACTGTGGAATATGGAAGTAATTGACCAGACTGTTTTATGTTTGGTCTTTGGGTCTTCAGTTTGAGACTGAGACAGCATCTCGTTTTAACCTCCTGTGACAAATACAATAAATAAATAAGCAAATACATTAAAAAGTATATAAATAAAACATGTTCAAATATTTTTATTGATATGAATGTATAATTAAAGTGCTTTGCAGACCACTATGTTACCACGTGGTTTCCCAGACTCATTTTTTATAGAACACTGTTGCAGGAGATGTATAAGTTTGTGTTACAAAACAAACAGACAAAGAGAAGACAGTGAAAAAGTTCCCAAAACCTATGAATAGAATTTAAGAATATAATTATTCTTTCTTGTACACTGTATCCTATTATTATCTCCTGGAAATGCACATTATCTATTAATAGCATAATACAAGTTTGAGAACACCTATAATTCTTTTAATTTTGTTTATGATGTATTTTCAGAAAAAAACCTTTGAGTTTTATGTGATTAAATCTAGTAGTTCATGTTTTCTGTCTCTCTTTTTATGTGCCCAGCTTTTCTTGTCTAGTATGTTTTATTGTCTCCCTCTCTCTCTATGTTTTTGCCCTCTCCTTAGTCCCTTAATTTCCTCTTACAGTCTGTCTGTTCTGGTTTTCTCCACTCTGATCATTACCCACTGTTTCTATCAAAATTGATTGCTCTCTGGAGAGTCATTCTGCTGAATGGAGTTTTACTAACATCTCATTATTAACACACTTATTAAAATACTTAATATGTGCGAGGCACTCCTGAGTGCTTCAAATGCAGTATTTCATTTCATCTTAACGTCATTTGGGTTAAAGAATTTAGGTCACTTGCCCAAGGTCACACGACAAGTGAGTAGCAGAGATTGGATTTGTGTTGCTAGAACTTGAACTATTAGAATCATTCTTCTGGGAGATAATTTGGGTGAGGGCCTTTCCAAAGCCACTTAAAAGACACCGCCCAGGCTAACTCTCAGTTTGGTGGTGCTAGCAGCACAGATGCTAAGGGTCCTCTTAACCCTGGAGTTTGAATTTCCACTCAAAATATGAAAATCTCTTTTCTAGATGGTTCAGCCACAAAGCATCCATGTCCTTCTATTCATCTTTGGTATAATGTAGCAGAATCAACTATTATTCAAATGGAAAACTCTGTACCTCCCTCCAAGTGAAATGTCTTGCTTTTGAGACTTTTCTTATTTATAGGCTACTTCAGGAATTATTGGCACTAATATGGGGGTTGACTAAACATCCTCTTGAGTCTGATGCCCCATAGCCCTATAGTAGCATTAACCACTTTCTATCCATGGATTCACTACCTCCTTGTTCCTAAGACCTTAAGGAACTTGTATTATCCTCTATTTGATTCAAATTCGACTCGAATCCCCCATTTGTTCAAGTCTTATAGACCAGAAAGTTGTTGTAAATATATGACTCTCATCACTGTGCTCTTTTTCTACACAAAACAGTGGATTTTGAACAAAAGGGGTAACAAAGCTCAGTATGGAGTCTGTATGCATGACATGTGGACTTAAGTATTAATGTTTCAAAAATCAGGGTAATTCTGGCTTTTCTACTCACTTCATTTTTAAGCTCTTAACATCATTCACATGATTAACCATCAGAATGATTATCCCCCCTTCGAACAGATAAATACACTCCTTATCAATTTTATTTTGTGTGTAATTTTTTTGGGGGTGGGAGGAAATAACAATATTCAGGTTTGATCTCATGCTATATATATCGTTGTGAGAAGAAAACAAAGAAAAACTGAATCAGACAATCATTTCTCTCTGTGATTGCAACATCTGATAATAGACGGCTTTTAAAAGAGAAACATCTGGGACTTCCCTGGTGGTCCAGTGATTAAGACTTCGCCTTCCAACGCAGGGGGCGTGGTTAAAATCCCACATGCCTTGCGGCCAAAAAATCGAAACATAAAACAGAAGCCATATTGTAAAAAAATAAATTATTTTTAATTAAAAAAAGTAAAATAGAAGAGAAACATCCGTAATAATTGAACTATCATTTTCTTTTTTACAATGGCATAGTAACTCTAAAAGAACCAGGGAAGATCACCTGGAATCACTTGGGACTATAAAATAATAACATAGTTTGTGGCAGTTGGACTAGGGAGTTTTCTCATTACTTTAGAGACTGATCCAGTAATTTCCTTGTCCATCGACAAGGCCATTTTTACACAGTCACAAAGAAAAATAGTGTGTTTAGAAGGCTTCAGAGTGAGAAATCCACTGCTTGTTTTTAGGAATACTTTTTATGACAAAGAAATCAGTATCAGGAAGTGTTTCTTTACATTTAGTCTGAATTATAAGAAGCAATATACACAACTCTCAGAAGCGTGGTACAAACTCTCGACACATCTCTAACGTATTTCATCTTTATTTCTTGATAGAGTCTCTAAAGCTTTGAAAAGGCATGAGATTTAACTCCTATGTACAGTGATTCTAAAATTATAAAATAAAAACTCTTTCAGCTAGGGATCCCATGATATGTATAGAAATCTCAGATGAGGAGATACAAATATATTCTTTTTGTTGAATGTACTATTCTTGTTAAAGTTTGAAATGCCCTGAGAAGTCATCACTCCCTCTGCAAAAACAAAATTAAACTCAATTCACTTGCTGTTAAACACGGTTGCATTACCTTGAGTCAGAGGAACTTAATCCTTTCCTTTTATTGTTTTGCTCTACTTACTTTTACTAATAAAATTCCTTAGACATAAATACATTGTTCTTATTTGGGAGGTGGTGGAAATTGTAAGTGCTAAGTTTAATATTTGCAAAAGATTTTAATTTTACAAGAAAGATTGACCTTGCTCAAATGCCATATTAAAAATCTTTGCCTACCTAAATAAGGTTGAGTTCATCTTTTGGAAAACATTATTTTTTAAACAATAAGTCATAGAGATTTTCCTTGTCTTAGGTTGACTCTTTAGAGTACATTGGTTAGAGTGATGTGAGTTTAAGGTAGTTGGAATGGGATGGAAGTGTTGAGATGTATCTATGTTTCCATATACATTACCCCATAAATCTGTAAGAAATGCTTGGGGTGTGTTTGTGAATAATGCATTGTGCTTCCAGTGTGATACATTTGTTCCTGTGCATGTGCATTTTACAGAGCCAGAGTGGGTCTGCTGGATTGCATTTGAAGATGTGTTACCTGTGTACAGTAGGTTACTGCGTGTACCCATGTGACCGGTTCAGGCTTAGTAACATTTTCCATCTTCCTTTTGGGGGCCAAAATGCTCGTATTTTACTGTACTTGTTGCCATTCATTGAACCATATGAAAGTTGTTGGATCAAACACCAGATTTTCAGTTTCTGGAGCTTTTATAATACCTGTACAACTCTGAATATTTCAAATTTATAGATTTATTATACGGTGGGAAACAGATTTTTATAAACGATCGTAGGCAGCATTGTACATTAAAGAAGTCCTGTGCATGTGATTCTATTCAGTCCTCCAAATGTCAAGAAGGCAGTACATCTTTATACCTTCTTACACCCATGAGGTGGCCTGTGTTTACACTGATGAAAATTGTTAGGAGTGTGATTGTGGCACCTCTGTTCAGAAAACTGAAGAATATTTGTGCGGAGTTTCCTTCAGATTCTTATTCTGCAAGGTTTGCCTGCAGAATTACATTTATACTAAACTGGGTTTTGGAATGGGATGGGGATGAAATCTTCCAATTAAAATCACGATTGACCTTTTTACAACTTTTCTAAACCTTATTAACTTCTGTGAATTAAAGAAAAAGAACTGCAGACCTTTTTCATGTTTGCTCAAATTTCATTTGAGAAATAAATACCAAATGTGTGCAATCCATTGTATATATTAAACTTAAGTTAGACTGGCTCGAAATTTTAATGATGAGTTATTCAACTTTCTGCAAAACACAAGTCAATAATCACTCTCTGTATGCTAATTTTTAATTAAAAAAACCAGAAACAGCAATGGTCGTCTTTTAACTTCATCATTAATATAATGGCAGCTGCATAAAGTGATACCTAGAACCACATATGCTGTCTCTATAGAAAATCAACTCTTTCACTTTGTAACAAACTAGTAAGTAGGGTTTCTCCATAGACGAATGTGGAGAGCCAAATGGTTCTATCTTCTGGAATGTACAGATTTAAATTTAGGGAGTTTACTAAATATATAACCCGTAATGCTTAAGAAGTTTTGGGTAAATTGTAATCAAATTATATGAGAAAGGTAGAATTAGGAGGCCAGTGGATGGGGGTTGATTGGTTTTGTTTGTTCAGCTGGAGTTTAGGTCTGAATTACTTTGAATCAGAGCTTGGGCTGTAGACTGAAATGTGCCTTGGGTTTCTTAATAGCTGCAGAACCTTTGGGCAAGCTACATAACCTTTACCAAGTTTTAGTTTCCTCATCTTGTGATATGGAAATAATATATAACAATACCTATTTCAAAGGATCGTGAGTTGTTTGGGGCAGTGTTTCTATTTTCTTTCTTTTACTATTGACTCTTCTTTGGGGATCTCATCAATTTTCAGGGATTTTAATCCCGTCTTTAAGATAATGATGATGTCTCCACAACATACCTCTCTTTTGTGCTTTAGACTTGCATCGCTAATTTTTAAATTTATTTATTTTCACTTGGGTTTCTCACAGATACCTAAAATTTACCATACCAAACAAATTTCTCTTTGTTTTTCACCCTGATTCTTCCAGAAACTGAGTCCCCCTAAAACTGAGTTCCCCTGCCGAGTTTATGATATTTTTAAACTGAGTTTATGATTTTTTTAAACTTGTTATTTTATATTGGAGTATAGTTGATTAACAATGTTGTGTTCATTTCAGGTGTACAGCAAAGTGATTCAGTTATACATATACATGTATCTATTCATTTTCAAATTATTTCCCATTTAGGTTGTTACAGAATACTGAATAGAGTTCCCTGTGCTACACAGTAGGTCCTTGTTGGTTATCCATTTTAAATATAACATGTGTACATGTCTATCCGAAACTTTATTCCCTCTCTTGTCCTGCCCCTGTTCCCCACAGGATTGAGCAGTGTCAGAGAAAAAGTGGGATGGAAACCAAGCAGGACCTTGTGAGGCCCTCCCAGGAACAAAAACCCCTCCATTTCCCCCATTTCTTGTTTGTAGAAAAAGCCTTTAGTCTCCTAGCCTTTCCCTGAGTTCCAAACTCAGTTATTAATTAGGGAAGTGAGAGAATGCAGAAACAAGGCAAGAAATGTAATGAAAATAGTTCAGAGGTAAAACAGAGTCCTAGTTCCTCCTCAAGAGATATAAATAGCGATCGGACACATATCTTCGAGTTGTTCTGCAGAGACTAAGACCCACCCCACCCAGGTGGAGGATAGTGACTACATGCTGACCACAAGCATGTAGACTCCAGACTGGTGGGAACCAGAAGGTTGATGATGAAGATTCCTGAAACATCACCCTGTGACCTCACCACCAAGCAACCAAAGGAAAATCATGCACCCTGCAGGCCTCACTCCAAATGTTGCCTTAAACACTCCTTTGCTGAAAGCCATAGGGGAGTTGGGGTCTTCTGAGCATGAGCTGCCTGTTCTCCTTGCTTGGTGCATGTAATAAACACTGCACATTCCTTCACCACAACCTGGGGTCAGTGGATTAGTTTTGCTGTGTGTTGGGCAAGTGCACCCAAGTTCAGTTCGGTAACATTCCCTCCCCTCACACCCCGACCCTGAACCATTAACAGTCCTGATTCTATTTCCAAAATATAACTATTGTCTCCTTCTACCTCCAGCACCAGCTCATTTGTCAAACCACAGTCATCTCCTGCCTAGATTGCCCTCAGCGTCTGTAGTCTAGCCTGCCTTTTCCTATTGTTGTGTCCCTCTTACGCAGACTCCAGATTGTTGCAGCTGTGAGACCCTTAGCATCTAAACTGGATCACATTCTGCTTGGCATTCTCTAAGGGCTTCCCCTGAGTTTAGTATAAAATACATATTTCTTACCGTAGCCCACAGGATTCTTTATGACTCTCTGGGTCATATCTTTTCAAATTTATGTCTTTTAAAATATGTTTTATTTATTTATTTGGCTGCACTGGGTCTTAGTTGCAGCATGTGGGATCTTCATTGTCGCACGTGGGATCTTTGTTGTGGCACGCGGGATCTAGTTCCCCGACCAGGAATTGAACCTGGGCCCCCTGGGAGCATGGAGTCTTAACTGCTGGACCACCAGGGAAGTCCCTCAAATTTATGTCTTGCTACACCCCTTCAAGCTCGCTGCACACAAGCCAACTGTGTTTCTTTCAGTTCTGTGACCCTCCATGGTCTCTCTGGCCTTGACCGTCTGGCATAAGCTGTGCTGTTTGCATGGCATGCTTTCTCCCACTCCCTGCCACACACCCACCCCAGCTCTCCATGTGGTTTTCTAACATGAGACTTCAGTTTAAGGATGTCTTCCTCAGAGCCCTTCCCTGACTGTCCTAAATAAAGAAGACCCTAGTGTGGGATTCTCTTTGTCTCACGTGTGTTTCTATGATAACACCTATAATTGAAATTATTTTATTATTTATCAGTTTGCTTTCTTTTTTGATTGTATTCTCCACGAGAAGTGAAACCAAATGAAGACAGAAATAGCATCGGACTAGATACTATCTGGTATAGGACTTTACCCAGTAACTAGCACAGTCCCTGGCATATAGTTGATATCGAAAAATATATATTGAATGAGTATATTTAATGAGAATATGCAAGGAAAGTGCAATACACAGTGTCCTGTTTATGTCAAGTGCTTGATGCTGAAAACTTGGCATCTGCGCACCATTGCCTGGTGACAGAGTTTTGGGTGAAGTAGAAAAGGACAGCTTTATTGCTTTGCCAGGCAAAGGGGGGACACAGTGGGCCCCTGCCTCAAAAGCTCTGTCGCAATCAGGAGGATTTGGTGAGGAGTTTTATAGCAATGGTTCAAGGGTGGGATTGCTGATAAAATTAGGGTGTGTGTAGGGCCTGAATTCCTTTAATCTGGTCTCAGGTGGTCTCTTGATAAGCTTCTCTGGTTCCTTTAATCTGGTCACTGGTGGTCTTCTCTGGAATGAAAAATGCTAGCATCATCCATTTATTGGGGGTTTTAGTTCTGTCATGAGCTCAAGATATCGTTCTGTGTATCCCTTGATGTGGAACCAGGACCCTGCCCCAAGGCTGCACTGTTGTTTCGTAGCTGCAACTCCCTTGTCTCTGTGGCCTTTCCCTTCCCTGATTAGCAATCTGCCCTTTGTTCGAATCTGCCCTTTGGAACTCAGGGAAGGTCATGGAAGCTGGACTCTGTTCCCTACAAATAAGAGACAGGGGACATGGAAAGGCTTCTGTGCCCAGGAACTCCACAGGGTCCTGGTCAGTTTCATGTTCAGTAAAAGTGAGCTAAAAGAACGTGAGTTCCTCTCTCAAATCTTGGTTGTAGGATAAGAGAGTGTAAAGAGTCCTGTTAAAACAGTAGCAATTGACCTTGATGCTTTTTTGTTTGTTTGTTTACTCTTTACAGTCTGTTATAAAACAGTTGTGTAGCGATAGGAGGGTTGATGGTCTTCAAATACATGAATTGACCACAGTCTTTTGATTTAATAGGTCAATTTTTAACTAATTATAAACATAATCATCCAGTTCAGTTGTAATCATTAAAATGCTTTGTAACCATGAAAAACTCTGAAAGAACCTAGAGGAAATAAAAGAAAAGTGGTAGAAATAGTGTTTTAGACCCACTTTTTTAAAAAAACTCTGAATTGATGGCCTTTTGTCATCTCTAAGAATGGTGAGTAAATAATCTCTGTGGAGAGGTTGTGGCTTCTGTTTCCTAGGGTGGGAGATAGACTGCTGCCTTTTGTCTCCTGGACCAGGTCCACCTGGCTGACGTTTGTCATGTTGGCATCTGCAGTTCAGTTCTGAAGATGATGTAACTTGTGAGTTGGTCACTTTCAGTTTGGGCAAAGCTCCATCTCACCTCAAACATGGGCCTCTGCGAACTTTTGCTGTTACTTCTTTTCAGCCCAAGCCTGGGTAGGGGTATAGGTTTCTCTTATGCAGCTCTTGCTGTAAAGCACTCTACTTTTCTAAGATAGACTCTGTAGCTGCCTCCTTAAGCTGATACTTCTGGATTTTATCCACCCAAAAAGGAATCAAATGGCTGCCCCTTGGGTTGGTTTAGAGCAGTTTGAAAGGGAGTGTCTTTTCACGTTCTTAGATAGAAGGTTGGGTTGGGGGGTGCTACATGAATACCTCCCAAACCATCAAAGACATTTCCCTTTCACCAAAATGAAATCCCAGGGAAGGATACTTGGATGAAGATATTCGAAAACTTGTTTTCCCTTCTCTTCTCTCTCTCTCTTTCTAATAATCTCCTTGAAACAGAAGAAGGCATACGTCTTTTCTAGTTACCTTATTTTGTAGGGTAACACGTATGGTCTCATTTTCCCAAGAATAAGGGGTACTTTCTCTACTTTAGGAGAGTATAGGGTGATTTGTGTCTTTCCAGGCTTAAGCGTTATTACGCTGCTAAAGGGGAAGGAATCAGAGTATCTTCAAAATCCTTTCTCAAAACAACAACCCAACATCACACTTTGTAAGACATTTTCTTCCTGCAAAATTCTATTTTGTTTAACAGGCAAAGTATTGCTGAGGCTTTCCCCTCTCCCCTTTAGACTCTTTATTTGAAAAGTTCTAATCTTATTCCATAGGCCAATGGATGCCTTTGGCTGAATAGATAAAGATCAGATACTCATAAAGGTAATCATAAAGAAAAAGGAGATAATTGCATTCAGAATTTTCTAAATATAGCCTCCTTATACTAGGCATTCACATTGAACATAAAATTAGGAGGAACAGGGGAAAATTTGGTACAGATGTTAAGTTATTCAAAAGAAAATATATGAAAAAAATAGAGATCTTAAAAGGTATTTCAACGTGCCGATGAATTCAGTGCGCCATATATAAGTTACGCTGGGTTAGCAGGTAACTTTAGTTTCTGAAGTTCAAGGGGTTGCATATGAATCTGCCTTCAGTGCACATGATAGCCTGTTCTGGTTGGAAACATTTAAATTCAAAAGTTGTCATCTGCTCAGTCTTCTCAACCTCAAATTCTCCTCTGCGTATCCTGTGCACATTCAATCCCTTGTCCTTGGTTGCCTGATTTAGTGAGGCTCAAGGTCTGTGTAAAGAAGTCGCTCAGTCATCACTTAGAAAAGGAAGCAAAATTTGTAGCATTGGCTTTGCTGGTAGATAAGCTGTAAGAAAAGATTGCAGTTATTCCAAAAAGATAGTGACTCTTAGGTGCCTTTGGAAGAAGTCGATTATAATAGGATACGGATCCTGTTAATTAACTCAGCAAAAAGTACTAGATCTAGAAGGTCCTTTCTGGAAAATCTAGAGGAGACAACTTATACGCTCTAAAGAGTGTTATAAAATGGACACCTTTTCATTCAAAAATGAGTAGTGCCTACTAGGTGCCATTTGCTCTGCTGGTGAGCAGGAGAAATTGGACATTTGACTGAGGTACCAGGATACCACATCTACATTCCAATGTAAAGGTCCAGGTGAAAAAGAGAATTTTTAGAGGCAATATCAAGATTCAATTGCATACACTTGAAATGTCTGACTGACTTTGAGCTCATAAAATTATCAAGAATGGATATTGAATGAAGGAGCTTTGAAGATATTTTTCAGAGTAGTGGTGGGGGTGATGGTGGTGTATTTCTAAACCTGTGCTCTCCAGGAGAGCTGGTATGTGTCTCCAGGTGTTATGGAAGAGGGATGGATGATGTCAGACACGATGGAGCCATCTCAAGGCAGGAGGCTGCCGCCATCAGTCTAAGGCCGAGGCAGGTAGGAGGGAGTTGGTGTCACACTTGAAGAAACTCCACTCTCTTTCAATGGGGATGCTGTGCTGGAAATGCCAGCCCTGGTTCAATTTAAAGGGTGTTCTCCCCTCAAAACTTTCTACCAGAAGGCAAGGAGATTCCAACAGAGAGGTACTCTTTGCAGTGACCACCAAAAAGCCAGAAGTTGAAGAAGACAAGAGCTGGTGGGGAACAGCCAGGTGGAGAGAGGCAGTTGGAGGGCCTCTGTGGTGGGGGAGGGAGCATGTCCACAAACCCATGAAACCACTTAGGATAGAAAAAGTCCACTTTAAACCCACTATGCCCAGAGAATATAAAGCCGGTCAAACTTTCTGTGCAGAATGTTTCCTTCTGTTCTCCTGCGCTCAAATTGTAGAGGACACAGAAGGTGTAGACAGAGAGTCGGACGAGGAAAGCAGACAATGAAAGACTGTTTATGCCCCTCTGCAGAAGGCAGCTGCCTGCCCAAGCCTAGACCTAGCTGGTAGAAGAGAGAAGGCTTAAATGCAGCTCACATTCAAAGTTTTTATTATTGCACTGGATGTATATTTTAATGAACGTACTGAAATAATTCTCACTTAAGTTCGTCTGAGAGTCAGCAAAAAGCCATAAGTTCTACCAGGGTTTTCATTCCGGCGAAGAGAAATCTTTCCCTAGCTGAAGGTGTATAAAGGGAGACTAGGAAATAAAAATACAGTTGTATTATAAAAACATCATCCACGATTACATTAGTTCTTAGAGAAACAAAAGATGTGATGTAGTCCCCGTCCTCAAGGAGTGAAGTCTGTGTATTTAAAAGAAGATTGATACTTAAGTAGGGTACAGTGGAGACACTTGGGAGGGACATTAAACCAAGACAAAGAGGGATAAGAGAACATTTCCCAGAAAGATGCAGCATCAGTTGAGTCTTGAAGATGAGGGGCTGTGGGCTGTGTTCTGGGTAGAAAAAGCAGCGCAGGCAGCAGCAGGATGCCTTTTTCTAAAGACAGCCTTCACCTGAATTGACTGCCCCTCCTGTTCTATTTAATGGGCTGAGCTGGGCCCGAGACCTGAAAGGAACCGCCAAGGTTGTTTCTGCCTTTGAGTCTCCAAAGGATGCAGCCCTCTGCTCTCTGCTTCCTCTCTTCTGCTCTCCGCCCTCACCTTCCATGTTTCTGGGTTGAAACCTTCCTAAAGACAGAGGACATTCTTAGCCTAAACTAGAGCATAGAGAGACTCATTAAGAATTTGAAGTCTAAGAGGATTCTTCCAGATCTCTCCAGTGAAAGCCCCATTCCTCACCCCACACCAGTTCTAGGTCTTGATTTGGGGGGTGGGTGTGGGAGAGAGGTTGTTGACCATTTCTGACCCAGAGTAAACTATCGTTCTTTCTTCTCTCAACATTTCCTTGTTTTAATAGGATGCATTGTTTCCACTTACTTGGAGGTCTAAATTGGCTCTTTACTTATTTTTAGTTCTGTTCATTTATTGTGTATATAGTATACCTACAAAACTCCTATGAGAGGGAAATAAGGTGGGTCATAGGAAGGCAGATACTAGCTAATAATCCCTATATATTTGAGATTTTGCAAGAGGATATAGTGAACTAAAACCGTTGGCAAGGAACCACAGGTGTCATGTGAACTCACAGTGCATAAAGGTGGGAAAAGTTGAAACAAACAAACAAGTGACCATTTTATCCCACAGGTCTAGATTCTGGTTCTCTCTGCTAAGTCTCTGGTGGGCAACACAAAGACATACAGAGGTATGGACACCAAGGGAGGACAGTGAGGGGGCAGAGGTGGTGGTGGTGGGATGAACTGGGAGATTGGGATTGACATGTATATACTAGATAACTAATAAGAACCTGCTGTATAAAAAAATATAAAATAAAATAAAATTCAAAAAAATTTAAAAAAATTTGAGCTTCAGGTCAGGTTTACACAAATAACTACTTTTAATAGAATTATTTAAAAATATCATGTGGACTTAGATGTAGATAAATTATAAAACTCATATAAATTTATAACTTAAAATATGTATTAGATTTCTCTGAGAGATTTAATACATATTTATTGAGAACAATAAATAAACACCTTAAGGGAATATGTTGGAAGGATATGAAGATCAAAGCTTGGCAATGACATATATCAGGGAGCTCTAAATGGTCTCCTAGAAATATTTACAGGAGTTCCATGGTCTTCTCCATCATGGTCAGGCAACCAATCCCAAATTCCCCATGTTACTGAGGGACTCTTGGCTGCTACATCATCCTGGTACATCTGCATTAATCTACCTCCCTTAGCAAAAATGCCATTTATTGAATGGATATTAGGGATTTGTCGAATTGGTTGGAGGCTGAAAGCTACATTGGAAGAATAGGCAGGAGCTTGGGAAGTCCTCAATGCAGGATCCACAGGTGTGGTCACCCTGCAGAAACACTGTGTTCCAAATGCTGACGCTGTGATGAATGTGACCTGCAGCCCCAAGACATCAGTGTGGTGACTCAAGATTCAAAGTCTAGGAAGAGAGCTTCTGACGAGCCTGTTCAGTAACTGTGCCAGAGCTGGGAGAGAAAGCTATTGCTTCCATAGTGGGAGGTGGGAGCTACCTTGCAAGATGCTACACAAAGACCCCCAAAAGAGAGGGAATGGCACTAACAGGGGAGGGTTTGAGGCTGGTCAGTTAATAAACAACACATGTTTATGACACAGATCTATCTTTTTGTTTCTTGACCATGGGATACCTGCAACTGACATATACATCAAAATTTGTTTATTTATGTATTTATTTATTTATTGGTGATGAGATGGTGGCTAATGATGATGTCTGTAAATCTCATTATAATGGTTACTTGAGTATGCTGTCTCTAAACCAAAATATGTAGTGGTGAAAAAAATATATCAATCATCAATCTTCTGAAATATTGGTATTTTTCTCTTCTGACATCTTTTCCTATCTTAACTTCATTCTTTTAAGCTTCACTTATAAATTCCTCATCTCCTTATTTTTCCCCTTACTCCTCTCCTCCGTCATCACCTAAAATTTGTCCCTTTGGGTGCATGCATTTGAACTAATATAACTGTCTTTGAGTTAGCCTATCCATGAACCAGGCCTGTATGTAAGGATTTGACTTAAGTAGTTTATTTGGGAGGGGATCCCAGAAAACTTCATCAGGGAATGCAGAAGTATGACAGGGAAGGGAAGGCCTCCAACAAAGAGTGTATAACCAAGTCACCACTATGGGTAACTGAAGTTTGATCCCACTGGGGAAATCTGACAGCCAGGGCAGGACATACACATCAGCACGATTCCAGATAAGGAACATGAGATCTGAGGTATTTTATATTACAGTTTTCCTCAGTCATTGGTTTAGATTCTCCCGGGCCTCCCTGGTTTGCATACAGGTGGGCAAAATGAGCTCTTGGAAAACAGAGAAAGTCATAAGGCAATGAAAATACAGGGCTGACAGTTGGAATTCACCCCATGGGAAGTGAAATGGTAGGGATGAGGGCTTACAGGTGGGACACGAGCTGCATCCACTACAGTCACAGGACCTCCTCTTTCCCCGCCTCTAGGGATGCACCAGGTCCCTTATGGACCACACTCAGCTGGAAGAAAATGAGAGTCCTGGGCAAGGACTGGAAGGGTCAGCGAGTATTTAGGGACATGGATAAGCAGTAAGCCATCAGGACCAAGACTTGTAAAAGGGTGTTTAGATTTAAGAGAAAAGGGCAGCTGAATAGGATATGGGAGTGGCATTAAGTAAACAGAAAGATACAAAAGCTGGGAACCAATGGGAAGGTCTGGTAGATGCAAAGATTCCCCGTCCAGTCCCCCCATCAGGGCGGTGAGCCTCATCTCCAGGTGTCGATGTCCCTCCGCTGAGTCCCACTCTGCCAGTTGCCTTTGAAAAAGGAAAGAGAGCTGTCTCGCCTGGGGTTAAACCACGTACCCGGGAGCAGCCACTTCTACTGATGCATTAATATAGGGTTACAAAGTCCCTGATTTCACCTTGGGGCATCTTCGAAGGGCCAGACCTACTTGAGAGCTCTCTGTGAGATTGGCCGAGGCCGTTTCTGAGACTGCATCAGAACTCAATGTCTCCTTCTGCCCAATCCCACTTGCCTCACTTCCTCCCCTGGTAATAATAACTGGTAAACCTCCCATAAGCAAATTTCCTTCTAAAAGTCTGTTTTCTGGGAACCCCAACTAAAACAGAAACAACAGTGGAGTGGACTATTGACAGAGGTGGAAATAATAATTTCCATCGGATTCTGCACAGGCATAGTAGATGGTAATTGCTGTTACTTGCATATGTTTATTCCAAGCATACACAGAAATGAGTTCTGATGCTTACTCTTAGCCCATGTATGGTTGTTAGTGTTTACTGATGCATATCCTACCTGTATTCTAATATCAAACACTTACAGCTTACTTTGAATTCTGTTGTATACAAATACCAAATAAATGTTGAACCGTGGGACGTGAAAAACGAATTATTTTATGGCTTGTCATGAATATGAGCAATTCAGAAAAGAGTTGGAAAGCAAAAGTAAGATTGTTATCTAGGGAGTTTGGAGTTGTTAAGGGTATCACTTATATGTCAGGTCTCATTTTGTTAGCGTCAGTCTCAAGAAGATTGGGAGGAAAATGCTAAGCAGGTTATTGCAATTACTTTTCTGTAAAACTAACGGCCAGCATTCCTGAGAATCTTAATGTCACCTTGTTACTTACCTTCCATAGTTTCTGGTTGAAGGCAATTACAGCCTGCTTCCCACCTCGAATCAAAAGAGGACTTGTACTTTCCAGTGATTCTGTCTCAGCAAAGCTATGAAATCTCTACTGTACGAACTCAAATACCTTGCTGAAAAGGCTCTCTCACCGTTAAAAACTCATTTCTTTCCTATTTATCTCAATATATCTTACAATTCCAGAGGGAAGGGAATAGGAATGAGGGTGAGGAAAAGTACGGCAATTCTCAAGGCCTTCTTTTCTGAGGACTGAAAAATTAGGTTTGACCTTTTTCCAGCAGACTATCATGGAATACTAGGAGCACGTTATGGATTTGAGAAATAAAATATCGTGTCAGAAAGACGGGGACAAAAGACCCTTTATATACTCCCGGAGAAGTAAAAGCCATATTAACTTCAGACAAAAGATTTAATCAGAGGAGAAAGCTTAATATGATTGTCTGGTGTGTATTTTTACTTTTTGTCGAGAGAGTAAATGAAAGACGCTTTAGAATTTCACCAAAGTGATCTCGTGGAGATAATGAGGTTAACCAGCTAAAATTAGGCTCTTGGGCTTAGAAAAGAAAAGAATTCACTTATGAAAAGAATTGTTAATTAAATGGAAGTGTCTTCATCCAAACAGCACCATTTGCTTGTCAGAGATGAGGAGCCGAGATAGGCCTGATAAGAGAAGATAATGATAATGTAATGTTGCCTGAGATCAAGAATCGGTGCTCATTTCAACACTCCTGCAGCCATCAGCAGTCTGGAACTGCTGGAGAAAAAGAAATACAACACAGAAATGAGCTCTGAGAAAGACAGAAGCACCATTTTCATCCTGGTATACAGCCCACCCTGCAAATCCGTATGCATCTGTATGCATTCATTTCCTAGGGCCACCATAACTAACTACCATAAACTAGGTGGCTTACAACAACAGGGATTTGTTCTCTTACAGTTCTGGAGGCTAGAACTCTGAAATCAAGAGGTTGGCTGGACAGTGGTGATCTCTAAGGCTGCTAGGGAAAGACTTTTCCTTCTGGTGGTTGCCAGTTGCCTTTTCCTGGCTTGTAGTGCATCATTGCAATCTCTATCTCCAGTGTCACTTGGCATTCTCTCTCTCTCTCTGTGCCTCTCTCTCTGTCTCTTAACTCCCCTCTTCTCACTGTGTGTCTGTTTCCTTTTCCTGTAAGGAATCCAATCATTGGATTAGGGCCCACCCTATTCCAGGATGACCTCATCTTAATTCAACTAATTACATTTTCAAAGACTATTTCCAAATAAGGGCACATTCTGAGGTTACTAGTAGATATGAATTTTGAGGGGACAATATACAACCCAGTACACGATGTAAAAAATATCTCTGAGAGAACTCTTCAAATCAGGGCATTTCTTCAAGGTAAATGATAAGATTTGACTTCTTACTCTTTCTTCTTAAACACACCTGTTATAATAATTTAAAAAGAATATACTATGTATAACATTTTGTGCATATGTGTGCATATTTGAGTTTCCTAGTTAAAACAAAAGAGACATCTAGGGTAAAACTCTTTAAACCTCTGTTCAAATTATTATTAATAATTCACTTGGAAAAGAGAATGAGAATAATTGGTTCCTAGAAAATTGGAGGTATATTCTGTTGAGTTTGAATTTGTGCCTAACTTTTAAGAACACCAGTGGGGCAATGAATTTTTTATAACCATCTTTAAAATTGAAGTATAGTTAATTTACAATGTTGTGTTAGTTTCAGGTGTACAGCAAAGCGATTCAGATATATATGTATATATGTACACACACATATATTTATATATATTATTTTTCAGATTCTTTTCCATTATTGGTTATTACAAGGTATTGAATGTAGTTCCCTGTGCTATACAGTAGGTCCTTGCTTTTTATGTATTTTATATAGAGTAGTTTGTGTCTGCTAATCCCAAACTCCTAATTTATCCCTACCCACTTTACACTTTGGTAACCATAGGTTTGTTTTCTCTCTGTGAGTCTATTTCTGTTTTGTAAATAAGGTCATTTCTATCATTTTTTTAGATTTCACAAGTAAGTGATATTATATGATATTTGCCTTTCTCTGTCTGATTTACTTCACTTAGTATGATAATCTCTAGGTCCATCCATGTTGCTGCAAATGGCATTATTTCATTATTTTTTTATGGCTGAGTAATATTCCATTATATATATCTATATATCTATATCTATAACTATATCTATATCTATACACCATCTTCTTTATCCATTCATCTGTCAATGGACAGTTGGTTGCTTCCATGTCTTGGCTATTGTAAATATTGATGCTGTGAACACTGGGATGCAAGTATCTTTTCAAATTAGAGTTTTCATCTTTTCTGGATATAAGGGCAATGTATTTTTTAATAACCTTTTTTATTTTAGGAAAATTTTAGATTTACGGAAAAGTTGCAGAGACAGTATAGAGAGTTCTCTTACATTCTACATTTTGTTTGCCTATTGTTAACATCTTAGCTTGGTCTGAAACATTTGTCATAATTAGCCTACCAGTATTGATGCATTATTATTAACCTAAGACCATACTTTTAGAACTTCTTTAGTTTCTTTCATTTTCTGTCCCAGGATCCAAACCAAGATACCATGTTAACATTTAGTAGTTACGTTTCCATGAGATAGTTTTGGCTGTGACTTGCCCTGTTATTAGACTTGCCCTGTTTTCAATGAGAAGTACTGCTAAGATATTTTGTAGAATGCCTTTCAGTTTGGGTTTGTCTTACTTTTCTATTTCCCATGAATAGACTGGGGATATGTGTTGTGGGAGAAAGATCATAGAGATTAAGTGACACTTGCATCAAATCACACCAAGGGTACATGTTCTCAACATGACATCACTTTTGATGCTAACCTTGATCACCGGGCTCAGGTAGTGTTTGCCCACAATAGTTTCCACCATAGTTACCTTTTTTGTCTCCTTTCCCTACTGTATTCTTTGGAAGCAAGTCACTATGCACAATCCACACTTAAAGACCAGGGAGTGATGTTCCACCCCCTTGAGGGGGCAGTATCTATATCTACATAAATTATTTGGAATTCTTCTATATAGCACATTTGTCTATTCTCACCCATTTGTTTATTTATTCTTGTTTTAAAAAATTTATTTCATGTTGGAGTAGAGTTGATTTACAATGTTGTGTTAGTTTCAGGAGTACAGCAAAGTGGTTTAGTTATACATATACGTATATATTCCTATATCTCTCCATCTTTATTTATATTAAATTAAACATGAGTTCATACTGACAGCACGAAATCTAATCCATGACCACATGTGTCCTTCCAACCTCTCCCTTACTTCTCTGTAAACTCCCCCTCCAATGACGAGGCTCCTGGTTCCACCATCTGCCATCTACGTACTTACTGTTCAATTCCAGCATACATCTACAGTTTTAGGATTGTTAACCTATACCCCCGTAAGAAACAATCTTAGCTACTGGAATACAGTACTTACACACAGTTTCTTGTTCCTCCACTCACTTCCAAAGTTACTTACTTCGAAACATCTCCCCCATCCTCATCAGTGAAACCATATCACACATTTGTGATAGAGCTAGATGCTCTTGCCACAGTTCGTATTCCATCTTGGGATCCCTGATCTCCTTGATTTTTTATTTGTTTGTGTGTATACATTAAGGTTTACTTCTTGTGGTGAAAAATTCTATGGGTTTTGACAAGTGCGTAGCATCATGTGTCTAACACTATAGTATCATACAAAATAGTTACAGCACTAAAAATTCATTTGTGCTTCACCCAGTCAACCCCTCCCTCACCTCAAACCTCTGACAACCACTGACCGGTTTTCCTTCTCTATAGTTTTGTCTTTCTCAGAATGTCATATAAAAGGACTCATAAACTATGCTGCCTTTTCAGACTAGGTTCTTTCACTTAGTAATATGTTTTTGTGGGTTGATAGTTCATGCATTTGCATCCCTGAGTAGTATTCCATTATATGGATATACCATCGTTTGTTCATTTATTCATCTATTCAAATACATCTTGGTTGTTTCCAGTTTTTGATGATGGTGAATAAAATTGATTCATAATTCATTCATGTGCAGCTTTCTATGTGGATATAAGTTTTCAAATCAGTTAGGTAAACCTGGAGTTGATTGCCAGTAAAGTTATGTTTAACATTATAAGAAATTTCCAAGTAGCTCTCAAAGTGGTTATAACACTTTGCATTCCCACCAGCAATAAATGGGAGTTCTTGTTGCTCCACATATCCATTAATAACGGATACTGCCAGATTTTGGATTTTAGCCATTCCCGTAGGTGTGCGGTAGTATGTCATTATTATCTACTTTGCATTTCCTTAGTTGTAAGTGATGTTGAGGGTGTTTTCATTGTCTACTTACCATCTGTATATTTTCAGTGGTGAGTTGCTTGTTTACTATTTTTCCCCATTATGACACTAAGTTGTTTTCCTATCATTAAGGTCTAAGAGGTTTTATTATTATGTAGTTTTGTATATTTTGGATACAACTCATTTATCTGATAAGTGATTTGCAAATTTTTTTAGTCTGTGAGATCTCTTTTCCTTCTCTTAACAGTGTTCTTTGCAGGGCAATTTTTTAAAAATTTAAATAAATTTCAGCTTATAAATTTTTTCTTTCATGGACTGTGCTTTTGGTGTTAAATTGTATCTAAAAACTCATCATTAAACTGCAGGTCATGCAGATTTTATTGTATGTCTTCTAGAAGTTTTATAACTTTTCATTTTACATTTAGGTCAATGGTATATTTTGAGTTAATATATGTGTAAAATGTGAGGTCTATGTCTAGTTTCTTTTTTCTTTCTTTCAGTCTTAAAAAAATATGCACTGCCAATTATTCCAGCACCATTTATGGAAAAGACTATCCTTGTATTACATATATTATATTGCCTTTTTGCTTTTATCAAAAATCAGTTTTCTTTACCTGTATGAGGTTATCTTCTAAGCTCTCTATTTTATTCCATTGAACTACGTGTCTGTTCTTTCACCTACTGTGCTCTCTTGAGTACTATAGCATGACAGTAAATATTGAAATTGGCTAGTGTGAGTCTCTCAACTTTGTTCTTCTTTTCCTGTATTGTGTTCGCTTTACTAACCTATAAATGTTGGAATCAGTTTGTTGTTACCACCAAAATTTTGCTGGTATTTTGATGGGGTTGTATTAAATCGATATATCAATTTGGGAAAAAGAGATGTCTTCTTTGTTATGTTGAATTTTCCAATCCATGAACACAAAATCTCTTTCCATTTACTTAGATCTTCTTTGATTTTTTTCATTAGTATTTTGTTGTTTTATCTTTTTGGTACAATTGTAAATGGTATTTTAAAATTTAATTTTCTGATTTTTCTTTGCTGACATATAGAAAATCAACTGACTCTAAAAAAAAAAAATATCGGCCTTATATCCAGCTACCATGCTGTATTCACATTCACATTCAGGAGTTTTTTTGTTGGCTACCCATTCTGTTGGTAATTTTTCGGGCTATCTACACAGAAAATCATGTTATCTTTGAGTAAAGAGTGTTTTACTCCTTCCTTTAAATTTTGTATACCTTTATTTTTCTCTTCCTTGTCTTATTGAATTAGCTAGGACTTACAGTACAATGTTGAATGGGAATGGGGAAAGAGAATATCCTTGCCTTATTCCTGATCTTATGTGGAAAGTGTTAGTCTCTCTTCACGAAATATGATATTAGCTATAAGGTTTTATTTTTTTAAATATTTATAACCTTTATTAAGTCATTATACTCTAGTTTTCTTTTAAAGTTTTTATTATAGTTGATTAATTTTTTCAAATGGTTTTCTGCAATGATTGATATGATTATATATTTTTTCTTATTCAGTGTGTAATGAGATGTTACCTCGATTGATTTATGAATGCCAAATCAGCCTTGCATTCTTGGTCATGATGTATTACCCTTTTTATATATTGCTGGGTTTGATTTGCTAACATTTTGTTAAGGACTTTTTGTCTCTGTTCATGAGGGATATTGGTCCTTTGTAATGTCTTTGTTTTGATATTAGGGTAATGTGGGACTCATGAAATAATTTGGGAAGTTTTTCTTCTTTTATTTCTTTGAAGAGATTGTTGATAATTGGTATTATTCCTTCATAAAATGTGTGGTAGTGTTAATCAATTGAACCATCTGTCCCTGGATATTTCTTTCTGTAAGGATTTAAAATAAAATTCAATTTCTTTAATAGATATGGGCATATCTATTTGCTTGTCCTTGCATGTATTTTGGTAGTTTGTATTTTTGTTTCACTTTATCCAAGTTATGAAACTTGTGGGTATAGAGTTGTTCATAGTGTTTCCTTATTAACCTTTTAATGTGCATGGGATCAGTAGTGATAACCCCCCTCTTTATTTGCTGTAATATATATCTTCTTTCTCTTTATCTTGTTTAGCCCACATAGAAGTATCAATTTTATAGATCTTTTCAAAAAAACAGTTTTTGGATTCATCAGTTTTTTTCTATTGTTTTACTGTTTTCAATTCCATTGATTTTTTGTTCTAATTCTTCATTATTTCCTTTCTTCTGATTGTTTTAGAGCTTTGTTCTTTAGTTTCCTAAAGTGGGTGCTTAGGTTGTTGTGGCCAATGTATTTTGTGCAAAATCAAGTTGTATAATGAGATATGTGGTGGGGTTGTCCTGAGACACACATGGAATTTGACATTGTTTTGGTGAGGTTGGAAGGCAGAGAGAATAGCAGTCATCAGGTGCCTCTGATATTTCAGCCTTAGTTAATAGGTCAACTCTGATCATATTGCTATGAGGGTAGATGGAGAAAATAGAGGACTAAGAACGTATTAAAGGTCTATAAGGTTGATATGTTTTCCAAGGCAAATTCAACTTCTGGTCCTTTTGAGAGAAAGGATTCTTCTGCTTATGATTTCCACACATTCCTGCTGATATGACAACCCCAGGATGGTATCAGGGTTGACTCATTATCTAGTGAATTCAGGATTTCAGACCACCCAGAGGATAATGAGTAGAATCCTCAGTGAGCCATAAACTTCCAACCCTCTGAGCAGGAAAAGACTCTTCCACAGAAACGATGTTGTTCATGGCTGCCACAGTTCTGCTACCTAAAGCTGATTTACAGCACCGTGTGGCAGTTTTATACATTTACATGGATGTAGAATAGAATAACGTTCAAAAACTCTGATTAAGCCAATAGGCTGGTTGTCTCCTGGGGGAATCGTTGCCACGGTCTTATTAATGCTGACTCCTCACTACACCCCAACGGAGGATGTGAGCTTTCGTTGTGTTCTCCGTCTTTTACTTTGGGAAATGTCAAATTTCACAGAACACTGTACATATTTCTGATTTTATTTGGAAGGAGCATGACGTTTGGACAAATTTGTACAACTTCTTTGTCTTGAAGCACAAATTCTCTTCTGAATTCATTACTTATTTTAAAAATATTGAGTGTTTACCATGTGTTAGGCACTGTTCTAGGCCTTGCTCTCTTAAGACCTTACTTCTAGAAGAGGAGACAGATAAAAAAAAAGAAGTACAGAGATAGGTAATATGACTGTGCTTAGTGCTATGAAGATAAAAGCAGACTGCATGACTGGGAATGACATGATTTTGTGTGTGTGTGTGTGTGTGTGTGTGTTAGGCAGGATGTTTAGAATGGGTATTTTGGGGAAGTGATGTTTAAACAAAGACTTGGAGGAAGTGAAGGAATGAGCATTATAAAGCTTGAAGGATAAAGGGTTCTAGGCAGTGGGGACCCCTAGTAAGAATAAGCACGGCAGCTTGGAAGAGCTGCTTCAATGACCCTAGAGCAGAGTAAGGGGTGATGGTGGGAACAGCAGACAGGTAACAGAGCCTGTAGTGCCTTCCAGGCCACATGGAGTTTAGATGCAACGTGGTGAGAGTGTTTTGAACAGGAGAGTGAATGATTACTCCAGCAGCTGTGAAGAAAATCACTACTGACAAATTTGCTCAGCTTTGGTAAAAACAAGACACTGATATGTAGCATTTTATTTGAAGTTCAGAATGACTTGGATAGATACTGTATTAAAAATAACAGTGGAGAAGTCCTGCTATTCTTCAGTAGGATGTTTTTAGCAAATTCTGTGGTCTGAGCCTCAATGCTGTGTCATTAAAATAATCAAAGAGGCAGAGAGGATTATTGGAGAAAATGACGCATGGTTTTAGTCTTGTCTCAGTTGTTCTGAGACGATCACATCAGAGCTAATGGCTGGAATTGGAAATCAGCTGGTATAAGAAGTAATTGTGCTCTTGTGTCTGGAGAGTGAATGTATCTCCAAGAACATGAGGTGACGGGCAGTGACTTGGGACACTAGGATAGTGACTAGGACAGTGGGGTTTCCTGAGTCCCGGTTCTGGGACTGAGTGAGATGAGCTCCTTGGGCCTCCACCTTGGATTTCTCCTGTACTGTTACACCTTTTAGGTGTTGCCTCAGCAGTGTGGAACATGGATGGCGTCCATTCCTGGAAGGATAAATAATCCCATCCCTAATTAATACAGTATGTACAGGTAGCTGAAGCTTCGTAACTGCTTTACAGTCAGGACATAAAGGTTGGTTTCTGCTAAACTGGGTGATGCTGTCCTGTTTTTGGGCTCCTATACTGAAGAACTTGAGGAGAACTATGATAGATCATTAACCCAGGCAGATCCTCTCCCTAAAATTCATCAGGTTCAATGCTCCCTTTCAGGGTAACAGAACAGGGTGAACTAAACATGGAACAAGTAGGCTCTAAAATAATACAATTTGGTCCTGTACTTTTTTCCCAGCATGCAATTTGACTTACTTCTCCTTTAATGGATAAATCTGCTAAGGTTCAGATCATGTGTTGTTTTGTGTGATAATCTCTGAATTTTTCTACCACCCCTACCACAGTGTATTTTTGCTTTACTTATTTATTTTGTTTTTGCACTGTGGATATTTAATAAATTGTGACTATCTAAAGCAGTTGAACACTAATCTCATATTGTATGAAAATTTGCACAGAGTATTTTTTCTATTTAATAATATCAAAATTAGAGAAATAACTCATTATGGAAAGTGTTGCAGTTCATTAATTTAACTATTCTTTTTTATTCATTCATTTATTTACTGTCTTATGTTTAATAAACACCTGGTATATATCTGGAAGAACACTAGAGGACACATTTATAAAAGATGAGTAAGATATATCAGTAGTTTGCCTTAGCTGAGCTAAGTGATTATAGTAGAATTTAATAAATACTTTGTGACATGGGAACAAAATGAAGAAGGAGCATAGATGTGAGAAGCATTTCTTGCTATGAAGGATAAGGAAAGTATTTTGAAAAGAAGTGACATTGAGGGAGATCTTCAAAGAGAACTAGGATTTGTTCATGTAGAGAATGAAGATGACCCTAAAGAGTACAGAGGCATAAAGACATAAGGTATAATCAGGAGAAAGCAAATTTCTCCAGTGGAATTGAACTATGGGATATAAAGTAGGGAAAGTATGGAGGACAGGACTGGAAAGTTGATTGGGACAATTTAGTAAACGATCATTATGCCATGCTAAGGAATTTGGATTTTATTTTATAAACCATGAATAGTCAGTATCTTAGTACATTTGGGCTGTTATAACAAAGTACCATAGTGTAAGTGGCTTATAACAGTATAATTTTACTTCTCACAGTTCTGGAGGCTGGGAAGTCCAAGATCAAGGTGCCAACTGATTCAATGTCTGGTGAGAGCCAGCTTCCTGGTTCAAGATGCTTTCCTTATAACCTCATATGGTGGAAGGGGTGAGAGGGCAATCTGGGGCCTCTTTTATAAAGGCACTGATTGCATTCATAAGGACTCTGCCTCAGGACCTAATCACCTCCCCAGAGCCCCACTTCCAAGTACCATCAAATTCAGGATTAGGTTTCAACTCATGCATTTTGGTGGGACACAAGCATTGTCGATAGCATTCGATAAAGGTTTGACCACTATTATCGACTAAATTGTGTCCCCTCAGTTCATATATTGAAGCCCTAACCTCCAACATGAATGTATTTGGAGATAGGACCTTTACAGGTAAGTAAGAGGTAATTAAGATTAAATGAAGCCATAAGAATGGGGCCTTAGTCCGATATAACGTGTGTCTCTATAAGAAGAGGAAGAGACACCAGGATGTGCGTGCACAGGGAAATGTCCATGTGAGCAATGATGAGAAGGTGGCCGTCTGCAAGCCAGGGAGGGAGCCTCCAAAACCAAACCTGTCAACGCCCAGATCTTGGGCATCCAGCCCAAGAATGAGAAAATTAATAACTGTTGTTTAAGCCACCCAGTCTGTGGTGTTTTGTTATAGCAGTCCTAGAAGATTAGGACAATCACTAAATTAATTCACAGGTTTATTCCCTCTCTTGTACTCTGTCTGGTCCTCTTCCTGTCCCCTCCTCATTGTTACTTTCCTGTTTTCTTCTTTGGCTCACTTTTCTTCTTAGTCTCCTTAAATGCTCTGTTTTTAAATGCTGGTATTCTCCAGGTGTTTGTTGGTGGTGGTGTTGTGGCTTTAGGCTGTTTTCTTCTCAGTCTACGTGCTCTCCCTGTTCAATTTTACCCAATTCTGTGACTTAAATACTGCTCATACGCTGATGAATTCAAATGCATGTCTTAAATTCACACTTTCCTTCTGGGCTCCTGACTGATACAGACAGCTCCCCACTGCACATCTTCACGCCCATATGTCACACAGGTGGCTCAAACACAGCACATTCCAAAATGAATTATTATGTTCCATTCCCAATCTGTTTCTATTTGTGTGACCTAATTCAGAAAATATGATTGCCGTCTACCTGGTCACCTAAACGGGAATAATGAGAGTCATTCTGCACTCCTCCACTAGTCCACATTACTGTCCTCAGGTCCAATTAATCACCGATATCCAAAGATGCTAGCTGTATGGCATTTCTACTGTTAGATTTTCCTGTCAATTCCGTGGGTACTGCTTTAGATCGGGCATGAACTGTTTCTTAGCTTCACTGGCCTTTCTAATCAATAGGCATTTCATTCTATGAAAGCCAGTTATCTTCTAATATCTTATAATTTTGAGATAATAACTAGTAGAAGATCTCTGTGATTGGACCATTAAAATTCTGTTTAGTTTCTGATGTTTCATATAATGTAGGGTTTCCTACACAAGATGGATAATCACTATGAAGTTGACATATATGCCTCCAGGGTTATTTCAGATTAAAAATTTTAGATTGCTTAGTGTGGTATTTAGTAGTTAAGGATCATTAAGATGGAAGAGCTTACTAGAGTAAGAGACATATTTTTCTCTGATGATGTGATCTTTGCCTTACAATTTACATGTGTGACACACTGACATTTGAACAAAGCCTTTTTGGAACTCTTGCTGCACTGTCTTCCTTAAGCAAAGCTGCAAGATAAACATAACAACTAGTTAGTCAGAAATGAATCGACACATTCATTCACCTAAACCACTTGGTCAGTCACCATTGCCCAGAATTTTTAACTTCTAGAATCTTCTAACTTTTTAGTTCATTCCTTTTTTCTACAAGATAGATTCAAACCTGCTTTATAGTTCCATTCATTTCTTTGTCCTGCTGTATTTTTGTTTTTCTAGGTCATAAATCCAGTAAAATTTCCAAACGTCTTGGCCTTCACAATTCACGAGTGGTGGTAGTTTAGATCTTTCAGCCTGAGATATAGTTGTGCGTCAGCTGAATGTGAAAAGAAAACCATAAACTTTTGAACTAGAAGCCAAATGTACACAGATAAAAACTCTTATTTGTTCTGTAGTTCTGTTTCTTACCAAGGAGTTTCTTACATCATTTTCATGAATTTTGTTACGCTTCAGCAACATACTCTGAACTATTCAGTTGGAAAAACATGGGGCAAAAAAGCTACTGAGAAAATGCAAATATCAGTAGGTGTCATTTTTTATTAATTATTTTTATTTATAGCTGACTTTTAATTTTTGTCATATTTTCCCATTAGATATGCATGCTTTTGTGTTGCTGTTGTTTTTATAGGTGAGAAAAATCAATGGATTAATTGGTTGGGAAAATCAATAAGGTAGTATAGATCGCTTGCCTGTGACGGAAAGAAAAGCTCCCTGATTCTGAAAGCTCAGCATTTCTGTTACCCATAAAGAAGAATTACTGGTATGCAAATGACAAAGAACCTACTTACAACTGTTTGCCTCATGCTTGATGTTGCAGTGAAAATTGACAAAAAGAGGAGTGGGCATTTCCCCCCCGCACCACCTTACCCTTTCTCAACCGAATATAATTTAGAACTGAAGAGTAAGCCATGAGCAGGTCTGTGCCTCCAGTCTTGACATAATGAAACTGAACAGCCCCTCTGTCTCCCACTAAGAGTTAGCCAGTTGAAGAGAAAACACAAATAAAAACAAGTGACTTCTCAGATTTGGTGCTTGCTTTCAGGGCTGCCATAGCTTTAGGCTAGTGCAAGATGCCAGTGTTTTAGAAAAAGGTTACTTCTGAATAGATGGCTGGTTAGCACTGTCCAGTTACTGAAAGAAAATACAACTGTGCTGGGCAAAGAAACACTGCCCTTATATTTTTTCTCTCAATACATGTATTCCACACAAAAGAAATCATGGATTATGGGTAGTAAAATCCTTGAGAATGAAAAGAAAAAGGTAGAGGCATCATCCTTTAAGCAAGAAAGACCTAACGTTATCTCCAGTAAGTTCCTTTCTGCTCTCTCATGATATGTAACACACCACTGGATAAAGTACTATCAGCCCTCTGGATCTGTAGTTTCCATATTCCACATTAAAAAAAAAAAATTTCCAGAAAGTTCTAAAATGCAAAACTTGAATTTGCTGTGCAACAGCAACTATTTACATAGCATTTACATTGTATTAGGTATTATAAGTAATATAGAGATGATTTAAAGTATACAGGAGGATGTGTGTAGTTTATATGCCAACACGACACCATCTTGTATAAGAGACTTGAGCGTCTGTGGATTCTGGTATGGCAGGTGGTGTTCCTGGAGCCAATCCCTCACGATACAGTGAGATGACTGTATATCATATAGTTAAGATTTTTGGTCTTTGGATTGAGAAAAGCTTGGTTGTAAGATCTTTATACTCTTTCTTAATAACTGTGCTTTCCTAAGCAAGTGAGCTAAGTTCTCTAAGCATCAAATTTCTCATATGTAAGGTGAGTAAAAATACCTGTTTAATCAGTTTGTTGTAAGGATTAAAGAAGATAGTGTATATTAGTGCTTACTGAATATTCAGTAGAGGGCAATGATGAAGAAGGAAAGATGATGATGATCAATAAAACAGAATTTCTTTTAGAGTAAGTTTATAATTCCTTTTTATTAAATGGAACAAAGAAGTCCTGATAAGATGTATTTCCCTGCAAAATTAGATAGTCTGTAACTACATCTTAAAGTCTCACTGTTCTGATTTTCTTAGTATTGCAGCTAGATCTGGACTAGGGGTATTTAAAACAGATCTATTTAAAACAGTATTATAAGAGTTACCATTTACTGGGTATACATTTTGCGCCATATTTTAGTATGTGATTTACAGGCAAGTTAAAAAACGGACTGAAATCACATAACTTAGAAACAGCAAAGATGGTATTCACATTCATATCGAAACTCATGCTCTTAACCAATTTTGATAAAGTTCTCTCTAAGTTGCAGATTTCCCTTTACGCTCCAGAGTTGCTAGTGCCAGAAATGTAGATGTATCTGGTATCTCAGGTGAGATTTGGTACGAAGTTGGTGGATAAAATTGGGCCAACTTTTTGGGAACCATAAACCACTCTGTGTTCCCAAGCTCTTATTTTCAGGATCAAATCAAACTATTCTTGTCAGTGAGTTCTGATTACTTTGCAATAGTCATTTGAGGACACCTTGGAAACCAGCTTCTCTGTGACTCAATATAATTTATCTGGTATGGACCCTCACAACTTCAGTTTGCCTTGAACCACTCATTGTCTGAGGCCCATTCAAAGAAAAAACACAATCTCAATGACTTTCTGGAATGCTGATATGAGTGATGGACCACCCTACATCAACTTGGGCTTTTAGGATGTATCCAGCTCACATGCTGATTGGAGTGAAATCTTGTCCCTGTGCAACCTCGCATGTCTGCTCTCTTTTTAGCAGATAACACTACAAATTATACACTTGGTCCACTTGAAACCATTACCAACCATGAGTGGTGACGGCCCTTCTGTGAAAGCAAAGTCTTTCTGACTCTGCATATGCAAGCCATTTTTATGACTGGTAATCGAAGCTGAAATAGTTGTTAACTAATAGGTGTTAGTTGTTAACATCATATACATTCAGTTCTGGAAAAGGTAGAAAGTGTTATTGGGCCCTGGGTACTTCCCGAAACTCAGAATTCCTTTGTATGAAAAAACACCAGCAATCTCATACACGCCTCTTCTTCATACTGATGATTTGGTCAGCCTTGATCTTGTGTAAAAAGCTGCAGTCTCTCTTGCACAGAAAAACAGATGAGAAGAAAAGCTGGGTTTTTACAAAGCAGAAGGAAAATGGCCTCCCAGGAATGGGCATGAGAGAATGAAACAGATCAAACATATCTTTTGCTTATATATTATTAACATGACAGATGGAAGGTAAGATGGAACCTCTCTCTCAACGCAAAGATTAAGGAAGTGAAGTAAGGAACATATAGTTTGTGTAGAATGGGTAAGTGTTACAGTTGGGCTTTCTTGCTTTCCTTGTGAGGAAAGAGGGACATGGCTATGGGGAAGGATATATAAATGTGTTCAGTGTATATATAACATGTATATGCGGACTATCATATCATAACATATCATATACGTATATAATGTATTTATGTGTATGGATATGCACGTATATGAACACACACACATAAAAGACTAGATGACTGGTTACATACCTGCTTTCCTAGTTTGATCGCATGACCTTTGATGGAGTTTTTTCCAACTGGTACATAAATAATAATTTGGCATAGACCAGAATAAAAAAAGACGCCCAATTCTGAGAATCTTGGTCCTCAAATTTGAAAATCTATTTACACATTGAGGTCAGTTAGAGGTAGGATAGAAAAGTTACTGATGCTGGAAAGTTGGGTAGAAGAGTTTTACTGATTTGATGAAAAAATCATCTGAGTACTTACTATATTCAACATTTATGTTAAACCCTGTCAAGCAGAAATGTGCCACTGAAAGACATTACTTCTCTTGTAATTTGCCCTGAAATATCTGACAGAAAATGAAAAACCATTATGGCTACCTGGTAGCAAGTCCAATTACAAATGACTCCAGAGCCCCCTGTTCTGTGACCTGACTCTAAATCGTCCTTTAGGATTGCCATCCGGTCTGCTGGCCCTCGGCTTTCCGCCTACTCCTGGGTAATTGGGGGATGGAAGGCACTTACCTGTCTTGTTTATGGCACTGGGCTCATTTGATAACAGTTGCTCCACAAGCGCACAAGAAGGAGAGTATATTTGCTGGAGCTCTAAATTCACTCACTGGAGTTATTAAATCCTGGGTATTGCAGTTGGACAAACAGACATTGGGCAAAGGGGGTAAGGCTAACAGGACTTCTTTTTTTCTTAAAAAGAAAAAAAAAAGCAATAAAACAAAGCTCTGCCATCACCCTCTTTTCCTGACTTCTGTTATCTTATTCATGAAAAGTACAAACTAAAGAAGAAAGAAATAAGAGAATAGCACTGAGGACTTAAGAATACTCTTAGCAGAGGGACACTCTCAACATTAGCAGTAGATTTCAGACTCTTTTTTTTTTTTTTTGCGGTACGCGGGCCTCTCACTGCTGTGGCCTCTCCCGTTGCGGAGCACAGGCTCTGGACGCGCAGGCTCAGCGGCCATGGCTCACGGGCCCAGCCGCTCCGCGGCATGTGGGATCTTCCCGGACCGGGGCACGAACCCGTGTCCCCTGCATGGGCAGGCGGACTCTCAACCACTGCGCCACCAGGGAAGCCCGATTTCAGACTCTTAATCCAGCTATCCTTCAAGGATTCTCCTGCTACCGTCTGAGGTTCTTTTTCCTTGCTGTCCTGTCACTGCACCTAAAAACGCTCACTACTTTTTTGCTCTGACAGGCTGGTAGGGAGTCAAGGCTTATTTTGCAGTGGAATCCTGCCTAGGACCCATTTCATGTTGGCCTGGTGAACTGCAGCTTTGTGAACATTCACTGCAGGTGCCCGGCCAAGGGAGCCGATTTTCACAGACTGAGCGGGCAGTAAAGGAGTCCATTTAGATGTAAGAATCGAATGTAAGGGTTTTAGGTTTCTATACATTTTTTATGAATTATAAAAAGTAAATGAACACAAAACCACATCTACAAATAATCAGAGACCTCTAAAACCATGTTTAGAGTTGAAGAGAAGAATTTTCACCTCTGCAAGCATCAAGGAAGAGTTTTGCTAAAGTACCACCATAGTCATAAAAGCAAGGAATTTACATCTTTTATTAGCACTTCTGATTTAGGAAGCTGGAAAGCACTTTGACCCATACGTGGAAATGAAAATACCCAAGCCAAAACCGCTTTCTTTTTGGCAATAAATCTTTGTCTACTTCTGAGGGTTGTCTCATTTACCTTTTTGGCATCTTAGTAGAAAGCCTTTTTCTTCCAAACTGAAGCAAATACCTTTACATGTGTCTTTGCAAGAATGCTTTGTTTCTTAAGCAAAAAAGAGGAGTAGTATTCGGTGAATCCATAGGCATGTTGCTTCAATGACTTAAAATTCTTTGAAGAATTCAAATCACTGCTTTCCAGTCAACATAGTATTAAAGCGTCAGGATACTAATAATACGAGTAATAAGTGGAAACCATTTAACCTTGATGAATCCTTTCCAATTTAATATTACAAAATCCCCGATGTTTTCAAGCACTGCTGACATGGGCATTCCGAGTTTCCTTTTACATCTGAAGCTTTGTAATGTGGAGGCCCTTGCCCCAAGCCCCAGACAGAGCCAGGGTTGAAATGATTTGAGTCCTTACCCTTGGTCTTACCTTTCTCTTCACTTGACAGCACATCACCCAGCAAAGGAGCAAATCAATAATAATGAAAACTTCCTCTTTCTCCCTGGAGTGTTAAAGAGAACAAGTTCACAGAGCAGTACCTATAGCAGTGCTGGCTGGTCCTTGACCAAGACCTAGCCATTTTGGTGTGGAATTGGCGGAGAGAATGAAAAGGGCAGTAAATCATGACAGTGGCAGAGAGTACAGCCTGGTGGGCTAAACACAGGCCATCTGAGTTCTGACACTGACAGGCTGTGTGACTGTGGGCTAATTCCATAACCCCTCTGTGCTTTCTCTTGGCCACAAGCAAAATGGGACCTGGAAGCATAACCATCCTGCTTTCCACAGTTGTGGTATTAAATCTGTCTTTGCCAACTACTTTCAAAACCCAGGTGCCGGTGGTGGTCTTTTCTCCGTTGATCTTCATTTTAAATCACGTTGGCATTTCAACAATCTTTATTAGAGGGTTTATTAACGTCTAACTTGTTCTGATAAAGTATGATGGGTTCGGAAACAATAACAAGTGTAAATGAGACCAATATGGAGAGTGCAAAAGTGAATTAAAATTCACTTTTAATGAAATTCACTTTCATTTTCAAATGCTAAAAGGAATTTTAAGTTTTTTTTGTCTAGGATAGTAGCTGTTTAGATGAAGTGTCAGCCTAGCACAAATTTCCCTAAATGAAGCCTGTACATACTCTTTCAGGAACTGCAATACACCGATTCCAATATTTCCATTAGTCACCTCAGGGTCTGTTGCTTATGTTAAATTAGTCCTGGACTCTGGTGCTCTGTCCTTAGCGTCCACTGGTGAAAGGACCGCTGAAACGTCCTCCCGGCTGTTGCCATGTTCGTCTCTTTGTGGCAACCTAATCAGGATACTCTCTCCCAGTGTTTCCTGAGGTTGAAATGATCCCAGAGCTAAAATTCTTTCAAAGGTTCCGAAATGTGTCTATTTTACCCACAGAATCCATGGGGAATAAATCCCTCATTCTGTACCTCAAATTCTTCACTTTGTTGGGACTTGGAAAACATGTCCTACATCGGGGTGGAGGCAGGGTCTGAAATCTTCTGTGCTTTTCTCCCTGTTCAGTGATTTTTGCGCGAAATTCCTCCATTTTTTCCCCATGCAAAATGGAAACTTAAATAAAATTTAAAAACAAAGTATTAATAACTCAGCTTATAATAGTTGATGGGATGCTGTAAGAGGACTGGAAAGGGATGAAGTTGAAGGATTGTGGGAGTCAATATCCAACAGCAAAGAAGGGGCCTTACAGGTGTTGCCTAAAAATACATGGTGCTCACATGCATAGAACAGTCTGTACGGATTCCCACCACTACCGAGCTATAGCAGAGGGCGGTGGGACCACTCCTTTGCTTTGGGGACAAGTGTACACACCCCCTCAGATTTCACAGGAACACCTTATGATTTCTTAAGCTCTTCAAGACTTCCTGAGATATTGATTTTGGTATCATTTAGACTACGTAAGAATGTCATGGTTGTCAAATGAGCAGCAGCGAGAGAGAGTCCTGCAAGATTGAGATGGAAAACTGTAGCATTGGAACCAAGCAGGACCCTGAGGGGTCTTCTCGGGGACAGACATCCCAGGTCCCCTGCCTCTTCTTTGCAGGAAAGCTTTAGCCTCCTAGGTCTTCCCTGAGTTCCGAAGAGCAAATTTAATCAGAGAAGTGAGAAAATTCAGAAACATTGGGAAAAAAGTAAGACAAAATAATAATAGTTTAGCCATAAAACAAGGTCAAAGAACTTTAGTTCCTCCTGAAGGGCTGTAGATAATATCCTGAACCATATCCTTAGGCTGTTTTGTGGATACTGAAACCCCTACCAGGTGGAGGAAGTTAACTGCATGCTGACCACCGGCAGGTAGACCCCAGATAGGTTGGAACCAGAAGGTTAATGACTGAGATTCCTGAAACACCACCCTGTTATCTCACCACCAACCAGAGAATTGAGCACAAGCCGATCACACACTGCATGACCCTCTCTCTAACACTGACTGTAAAACCCCTTCCCTGAAAACCATCAGGGAGTTGGGGGGCTTTTGAGCATGAGCTGCCTGCTCTCCTTGCTGGGCCCTGCAATAAACGCTATGCTTTCCTTCACCACAGCCCAGTGTCAGTAGATCCGCTTTGCTACGTGTCGGGTGAGCAGACCCAAAGTTGGTTTGACAACAGCATTTGTGGTCAGAACTGATGAAGTCCTGTCTCAGGACAAAGATAATTTGACATCTGACCTTTTATACATCTGCTATTGAATGTTGGTGGCTAAGGTCTCAGAGCTGTGCACATACAAGGATATTTTAGTTATGTGGAGGGAGGGAGCAAAGTGATTGTAGGTCTACTTCAGGCATGAGTGAGCCAGATGGGAAAGAGGAAATGTGGCACTTTAGTACTTTGAGGACTAACCATGCTCAGTGCATCATGGTTTCCAGGACTAAAATGCTCAGAAGGATTCTGAGGCTCTGCTGCTTGACCACAAGATCAGTCCTAAAATATTGTCTCCTTTCTTCTTGTGAAAGAAACCTTAAAATATGATTTTCTGAATGGCTTTCTTCAAGAAATTTTTGTGTGTGTAACTCTATTTAGACCTGTCTCAGTCATATCTTTTAAGATTTCCTTTTCAGTTACTATTGCCTCTAAATCCTCATTCTAGTTTTCTCATTTTTGTGAAGTCCTTTTCCCACAGCCCTCCGTCCGCATTGTCACTGTTTCTGCAATTGTTTGTTACTTGCCCGAGCTGGCCGTGAAGTTAAACCTGCTGGGGAGTGGGCACTGTGGACCTAAAAAGTTGGAGCTGTCAGCTGGTGTGGATTCTGGGACGATTCCAGCAGCCTGTCTGCTCATTTTCAAAAGAAAACACATTATCAGCAGAGTTGAAGCTGGTCTCCTTAGAAAAATAAGCAAATCTCTGAAGTCTCTTATAAAACTCACAGATCTGGTCAGAGTAAGTTTGATGTTGCTGACAGATCGTCAGTTAGAGGGTGCACGTGTGAAGACAAATGTGGGAAGTGATTGGAGTGTGGCTTTTCGTAGGGGTGACAATGGCTCTCACCGGATTGGGAGACAAACTCAGCTTTGGCTGAAATGCAGTAGAGCTAGATTTTATTAATTTACTAAACCTCACCACCTCCTCCCTTTAGCCTTTGTCTATGGATTCCAGAGAGGCGCCATGGTGAAATCAGTTAATACCGCATCTTGTCCTTACTTAAGACTCTGCTATTGTTTATCCTTATGGCTTGTATTAGTTCTGTTATAGCAACAGGGCATGATTTAGCCTTTGCTACTGAGGAATTAATCAGGTTCACGTCTACTGTAGAGTAGATGGCTTTGATTCACTAAGGCATGGCTCTAAGGGCTTATTGGTGATTATTTCAAATGTTTTCTTTTTTTATATACTTAATCAGAATGACAAACTCTTTTTGTCCCATCTACACTGGAGCATTACTAGGGTGGCCTTATGCATCAACTCATTGGAAAGAGCATCCTATGGAGGCAGGCTGACTTGTGCTGTGCTGCCTAGAAACTGTGTGACTTGGGCAATTTAGTTATTTTCTTTGAGTTTCATCATCAGTAAAGTGGGGATAATAGTATCTAATTGCCATGTATTGTTATTAGAGAGGTCAAACAAAACAACACAGAAAAACGTCTTTAGTCCTTGGCACGTAATTAGTACTTAATGGTTGTTACTCTATGTAAGGACCACCAACACGACCACAACCACAAAAACACACACTACTAACAATTATTGAGAATCTGGGCACCAGAATTCAGTGATGAAAGACACTGCATTTAAGAGTTCAGGAATTTACAGCTTTGTAGCACAGGTTTATCTTGAACCATTTTCACAGGTTAAATTACTAGAAGTACCACTGGGATTTCCTCGTAATTCCTGTGTAACACAATCCAGAGGCATGGGCCTCTGAATTTAATCTTAAGGCCATATATAGAGGCATCCGTAAAAATATTCTGCCGAAAAGTTTTCACCTCTAGCAAATGAGACTATCTTCAGAAAGAAATCACTTTATAGATGTTTTGCCCGAGTTTTCACAAAATATTAGTTTCATAATGACTGTATTCTTACTTTCTAAAACAGTAATTGAGGAACAGAGTTTTAAAATTGTGTCAGGAAGACAGATTTCAGGCTTTGAAATCTCCAAATCTTCTGCTATCCATTTTTACTCACTGCTTACCTTCTTTTTGTTTCTTTCCACTGAAGAGATGAATGTTTCAAACAATATGCAAGACGATGTATAGTTACTCATCAGTGATTTAAAATATAAAAGCTGACTTTTGGTATCCATCAAAGGCTTACGGTTTCAACAGGCTTGTATCTTTACAGGTTTTTAAAGAATATAAGAGAAAACTGAATATTTGCAGGTATACTTTTCTACTATAGTGATAACATTTGTTAGAAGGAAATAAATGCAACGCGTAGGTTAAAAGTTGAGAAATGTAATTGAATTACATTCTTGCTTTGATCATTTTTCATGAATGAATTTAATTTAGTAAAACATTTTTCTTTGAGACAGGCAAAATTAAATTTATCCAGGACAGAAAAGTATTAAGGAGGCCTACATAATTACTTCACTTTATATTGGTGGTTATGAAAGCAATTTTAGGACACGTATGTATATAGTCAATAAGTTGCATTATTAGGACCACCTTAACTTGAATATATGTGAAGTGTTTATGCAATATTTCTGGGGTATGATATATTTTTATAACTTCCATCAATATCACCAAAAAGGCAAAAGAAGACAAGATATTCTAGTTGTTCTGCAAGGTTTAATTAAACCCATCACACAGGTAATTGAATATATAAATATTTCATTGAGTGATAAACTTCACACAAGGAAGTCTTCTAAGACTTGGTCATATTGCACTTGGTGACACTGCAGGTTCATCAGAGAGCTGATCTATGTGAATGACTGTGTCTTTAAGAAAGAACAATGAGTTTGAAATAGAAATGAAAGTGACGTGAAAGATGGCTTGGAGCTTGAATTTGACTCATTCTTGAACTGCTTCTGATTTATACCTATTTCTTTTTCAGAGTGTAATTGTAATTTTTAGCATCTCTGCATTTAAAAGTGCCAGAAAAAAATATCAGTATGCTATTGGCGATGCGAATGTCTTTATACGGAAAAAATCTTGGCATCATTGAATTACAACCTAATTTTCAGGACTTTCACCTCCATATCTGGATATGTGATGTTTCCAGATAGATAATTGATAAATACAAAGACATCTTTATTTGTTCTGAACCTAGATCTACATCCTACAACTATCATTCACATGCCTAATGAACTTGATAAAGAATCTTCTTTATATCACAGAACAAAAACCATTAGACTTACCCTACTTTAATAATTCCTTTCTGTACTACCTTTTACTGCATCTTAACACCCAAATCTTGAGTCAGTGATGGTCATAATCTGGAACCCCCTCATACCGTATAATCTTCAGAAATTGGTTTAGCTCCTTTTGATGCTGCAACACATATATCTGCCAAATGGCTTTGTAGGGGAAACAGAGGCAAGGAAAGTGAGTGCTGAAAAGAAGAGACACCTGTTCCCAGCTGCAGAAGGTACTGGAAACTGCAGACTTCCATTCAGCCTGCTCTGGTTTTATTAAATGTGGATGGGGTCACTTTGTGTCTGCCATTCATCCTCTTCCTGTGCCTACGCTTGCACTTTAATGTCATATAAGGCTTTGCGTTAAAGTTTCCACATGTAATTTAACAGATAGTATGGAAGCACTAATCTTATTTCCAAACTGATGACATTTGGAATTCCTTCCAATAGTAGCTAAAGCAATAGTCTGCAACCGTCATTGTTTGGTAGGTTTGCCTTGTAGGCTGCCTGATGTCTGTTGAAAACTCATCTGCTTTCAGACAATATATTAATATTTTGTAGCCTTTTGCATCTTGGTTCAAAGCCAAGGATAGAAAGGCAAAAGATATAAGAAGCAGGAATCATACAAATTCTAACCTGGTTTCCACAAGGTCTTGGGGGCCTCGGCTCTAAGCATCAACAGGGGGATATAAATATAGAGCATCCTTGGGAAAACTCACTCTACAATCAAGCCTTGGTTACTAGTCTAAAAATAGTACCCACATCTTAGAATTAATGAGTGTTAAAAAGACAATGAATTTAAAGAACGTAACTAGTTTCGGGTATATACGAATTAGTAAATGTTAGTTATTGTTATAAATATAGTTCGATCATTCAGGAAATTAAGTTCCAAGCTTCTCGGCTCTAGTAGAACATGAGTTAAAAGACCTCCCCTCCTCCCACTGACCCCCATCCCAGAGGCCCATTTCCAGCAGTCAGTCTGTCTTGTATTTCTTTGAGATTTGCAAGCTGGAATTCGTTTTGCACTTAGAATGCTTGACGAACTGGGAAATATTAATAACGCAGCATCTTATTCACTTACTCAACATCAAAATGTAACAGACTGATTAAACAGAAAGAAGACATGAATAAAATGACAGAATACACATGAAATTTTAATCACTACAGGTTCACCTAAGACATGTAGCCAACATGCTGTAAAGGAATTATACTTAGGTCATGGAGGTGGCAGTGTTGTTTAAGAAGCTGGTTGAATTCATCCAAGGTAGTGGAAAGGTAGTGGCAGGATTAGGCATGAAGAATACAAACATCTTTCTGATTTTTAACACAACCACTTAGACTTTTTGAGTCCCAAACAAAGCCGGATGGTGCTTTTGGTGTCAGTGTATTTGGAATAAAATTGTGTATGAAATTCAAAGAAATCTTACTGAGGTCGAATCCTCTGTACCCCATAAAAGTTAACTGAAGAAAAGTCCCCAGAAAGTCTGGGAGGAAAGAGACACCTGAAACAGTCCCTATCTGTCAGAGACAAGCAGTAAGATGAATTTCAAGGGACAAAATGTTTATTACAGAATGCTAGGCTATCGATTAGTGCGAAACTATACATTTTTTTACCATGTCATTTAATTGATTCCTTCAGAGAAACTGCCATGTTTGTCAGAATGAGGCATAAAGCTATTTTAACTGCCTGCCTAAAAGTGTTCAAATTCCTTAGCATAAAATTGAATGGAATCCACGATCTGAACCCAACTTGCCTTACAGCTCTTTTACAATTTCAATTTCAATTTTTCTCCTCAAACAGTGGGGGAGGGTGAGGGAGAGCAGGGTCATGCTAGAAAAATCCACCCGTTTTTTTTTTTTTTTTTTGCGGTACTCGGGCCTCTCACTGTTGTGGCCTCTCCCGTTGCGGAGCACAGGCTCCGGACGCGCAGGCTCAGCGGCCATGGCTCACGGGCCCAGCCGCTCCGCGGTATGTGGGATCTTCCCGGACCGGGGCACGAACCCGCGTCCGCTGCATGGACAGGCGGACTCTCAACCGCTGCGCCACCGGAGAAGCCCCACCCCTGTTTTTTTTAATGATCAAAGTGTATGTCGCATTCAAGGCTGAACGCAAATATCTCATTCCAAAATCTTTTCTGCTCTCATCGTTTTATCTTCCAGGAAAAGAGTAAATAGTCTCTCCTTTCAAGCTTCTGACAGTTTATCTATATCTATCATTTGGAGCTTATTACTTTTGCAAACTAAAGAATGTTAGTCGCCATCTGGCTCTACAAGGATTAGGTCATTAACCACTGCAGTTGCTGACTTTTAACACCCCCTGAAAGGAGTTCAGGGCAGAGATCAGTAATAAGGCCCTCTGTGCTCTAGGAAAACTGGCAGAACAGGCCTTCAGATAGTTAGATATTTTGGGGAGAAGAGTTTATGAACCCAATTTCTTGCATCTTCTCATACCCAGAAGAGCACTAAAATCATTAACAGAGACATCTGTTCCTCGTGACTAGCAGCAAACTTCTACTGAGATGTGTGCTTAATTGCATGTATCCCCTTCACCAAGATCATATATAATATGTACTGACTTCCCCTCCTACCTCTTGGGAGCAGTTTGTCAGAGCTCTCTAAAATGCTGTCTCTCAGGCTCTAGTCCTCCTTTTGCCCCAAATAAAACTGAACTCACAGCTCTCACATTGTGCATTTTTTTTCAGTAGACAGTTTTCATCTTTTGTAATAAAGATTAATGTATATCCTTACTAATCTCTAAAATAATACGTGGAAGAGCAAAGAACCTTGTCTTTTTATTATTGTATAACACCATAGGCTACTAAAAGTCATCTATTCATATATTCATTTAATAGTTCACTTATTTGCTCTAAAAATGCTTTATGTATCATGAATATTTGGAGACACACAGAGACAGAGACAGAGAGGTCTTGTTCTAAAGAGCTAATGCTCTAGGAATAGACTATACACGTTACCAAGTAATGATGCTTTAAGTGCAATGATATTTGAGAAAGGAAATGATTCAGCATGATAGGAGCAAAGGATATTCACGAGAGATGGTAACAGAAAGCGGAAGGGTTATGACGTGGTTGTGAAGCCTTTGTATACTGTGCAATATTTTATCCTAAAGTTAATGGGCATTTGCTAAAGAGTTTTAAGGTCCAAAGTTATACTCTCTAATTATGTGAAGGGTGGTTCTTAGGAATTTGACCATTGAAGTAGTGAGTCCAGTTTAAATGTAGTTGAGGTTAAAAACAAACAAAAACAAATAATAAATAATAAAGCTCAACATCAGACAGTAGCAAAGGTGATAAAAAGGAGAGAATAGATTTGGGAGCTAATTTTTGTAAATGTCTGATAATGTTCGGTCATTCATTTGTTATGCTAAGGATGGTGGTGAAAGAATTAAGGATGGCTCCAAAGTTCCAGGCTCAGGCAACTACGTGGTGATATTAATGGAGAAGAAACACGTGGCAGGAGGGGTAGGTTTGGGAAGAAAAAGAATGAGTTAGTTTTAAACCAGATGAGGTGTGTGTGTTTGTGTGTTTGTGTAATGGAGTTTGAAAGTCACTGGAATTAAACAGGTCAAACAACCGTAGGATTAGAATCTGTGGCGGCACAGAATCTGCCACCCCAAATATGTCTCTGGGGCATATTAATTATTTTAAGCTAGTTATGTTCTAAGAAACAGAAGACTTGGGAAAAACTCTGAAAACCAAGTAGGAGTTACACTTTTGTAAGAAACATTTACATTTACAAGGGAAATCTCCATTTGTGAAGGTATCTCCCTTGATGGACCAGGAAGAGGCAGGTGACCAAACCTGTAGAAACTCCTTTCAGTGGGGAAGGCAATGATGGAAAGCTGTGTAACAACCATACCCTTGTTTACTGTGCTTTTCCGGGTCGCCTCCCATAACTGGCTCTCCCCTCCCCCCATCAACATCCTCTTTTGTCTTTAGCTGAGGATGGTATTTAAGGTGAGGGCTTTGGCCATTTTTGCGAGTTACTCAGTTCTCCTGGGTCTCTCCCATGTACACATGGTGTTAAACTTTGACTTCCTCCCGTTAATCTGTCTCATGTCAACTGAATTCTTAGATCATCCAGAAGAACTTAGAAGGGTAGAGGGAAATTTCTCCCTCCTTGACAGATCCTAAGTGACTGATTCACAGGAATGTTTCAGTTGACTGGTAAGGTAGGAGGTGTTGGGTAAGTGGAAAGGACTGTTAGCCAATGGCAAAAATTCTTTGGAGAAAGTGTGTAAATTACCAAAGGCAAATCCATGAAAGCAACATGGAAGAATTTCTGAAAGGACTGATCCCTCAAATATATGAGTCATGAAATCTACCATAGTGGCATAAATTACTAGCATAACCATTGCTTGGTTAAGAATTGGGTCCCAGTATTTCTATTGTGAAAAAATGCAATTGCCTTACCTCGGAGGGAACATGCACCACCAAGTACCGCGTTAGCATCAATGATGGACCTTGATAAAAAAAAAAAAAAAAGCCAGAGGAGAAAAATAAGGAAACTAACATTCACTGAGCACCTGTTACATTATGTCACTTAAATTGCACAGTCAACTTTGTGGTTTTACTATTTTTTAGAGATGGAAAGGTATATTCCAAGTGGCTAAAGAACTTGCCCTATGTCATACAAAAGTGACTCAGCTCCTAAAAGAATTCTCTTTCTGTCACAACAGCATGATAGTAGTAAGAATGATCACAGTGTCGAAAGACACCATTTTCCAGGTACTATGTACCAAGTATGGTGCGATGTGCCTTATACACCATGTCTTATCTAGTCCTCATAACATTCGTAAGCAGTAGGTACCATCCTGGTTTAAATGCAAGAAAACTGAAGCCCAGAGGGTTTGAATAAGCTGACCATTATCATACAGCTAATGAAAGTGGTGAAAAGGTTCAAACCTGGATGGGACTGGCTTCCTAGCCCAAGTCTTTAACCATTATCCACACTGTTTCAGGGCCCTGTGATTCCTAGATAAAGACCAAGAATGGAACGAGCTGATTTTTTTAAACCTCGTGATTCAGTGTTTTGGCAGCATCTTTTATTGTTTAAACATACAGTTAAGAAATCCGGTATTTTAACAATTGAATCCTTGCCAATGTCAGCTCTCATTACATCCTACTGCCCTTCACTCAAGAAAATTCACATCATATCCAAATAGGATATAATATCTTCTAATAGGACCTTGTGCTTCACCTGGCAGCTCATCTGAAGCTCATTAGGAATGTCTATTTTAATCAGTGTCTATCTTGTCGCACCAAGGAAGAACCATCTTAACTATGTTTTGACTACTCAGAGAAGGTATAGTTGATTTGCAGTTGCACTTAGCATTGTCATTATGCTCTCCCATTGGAATGACTAATATTTATTCAAAACCAAAGAGTTAAGTGTGCTGTAAAAGCAACACTGGGCCGTGACTTTCCCAGTCAGCAAAAAAATGTAGCTGAGGCAAGTTGTTATATTGGAATGAAACACAAGAATATGAGAGAATGTGGAATGCTGACATTTATAGACAAAATCATGTTAATTATTTGCCAGTCAGCCCAAAGTGAACTATATTTAAAGATAGAATGGCTCATTAGACAGTCAATTAATTCCAAATAGATGGAGTCAGACATCATTTGTTCTTTTCTTTCAAGATGGTTAAGAAATAACATAAGCATTTTCATCTCCTAGTGGCCACTAGGATATTAATGGACTATGTTTAAGAGATTATCATACTTAGTAGCATCCTGGATTTAGAATCAAGAATCAGAAGATTAACAAAAACTAAAGGTAGATAGGAAACCCTGGAATGAACTGAACAGTCATGGAACAATCTCCTTGCATTCAGAATGTAAGTATTATACACATCATTTTCAAGCTGTAATGCTTCTCTTTCAACGTGTTCATGCAAAATGTTTCACCTCTGTTGCCAAGCAGTGAGAAAACCACTTAGTGTTTTAAAACCTTAAAAATTAAAGTTTTGCTTAAATGATAAAAGCTGTACTCTCATTGTAAGTTCTGCTCTTTTTACAAATTATACTTTGGTTCCATTTAAGTTGGGTTATTTTAGTGGATTCCAAGGAATTTTAAGTGATGCCAGAGGTACTTGATAAACTCATAATTAATCCTATGCAGAGTATGGTGGGCTGCATTTAACTGGTATTCATATTTACCACTTAATAATGCTTTCAATTCATAGATCATTGCTCTTCCAATGGTATCAGTGATAGAACTTCATTATTCTGCACTGCACAGACAGTGATTTTCTTATGTTACGAAGGGAGAGACAACACCTGTCAATTTAAATGCATTATGCATGGTGCATAATAAAGTTTAGACAAATTGAGATTGAAATCAAGAACTATTGAATGAAGAGTCCACCTACAGGGCAGGAAAGACTTAATTGGGAGTAAAAATTGCAATGCTATTTAATTGGTCATTAGCTGCACTCGTTTCCTATTGCTGCTGTAACAAACGACCACTAATTGAGCAGTTTAAACAACACCCATTTATTATCTCAGTCTCCACAGGTCAGAATTTGGGCACAGCCTCACTCAGCTGTCTCTTGGCTTGGTCTCGCAAGGCCAGAATCAAGATTTCAGCCAGGCAGCATTCTTTTCTGGAGGCTCTAAAGAAGAATCCTGTCCCAGGTTCATTCAGGTTGTCAACAGAATTCAGTTCCTTGTGATTGTAGGACTGAGGTTCCCTTGCAGCTGTCAGTGGTGTCTGTTCTCAGTTTGTAGTGGTTTCCTGCGCTCCTTACCTCATGGTCCCGTTCATCTTCAAAGCCAGCGATGACGAACCAAGTCCTTCTCACACTTTATCTCTCTGACTCCCTCTGCCTCATCCCTCTGTCCACTTCCTCTCCTGCGGCATTTGTCTGGCTTGACCCTTCTGCCTTCTCGTTATGCTCCTAAAGGCACAAGTGATTATACTCAGCCCACCCAGGTTAATTTCTCTATTTTTATACTTAGCTGATTAGTAACCTCAATTCCATCTGCAAATTTTCTTCACAGCAGCATCTAAATTAGTTTTGACTGAGTAGCCAGGTGACTGGAGTCTTGGAGGGGACACCTTTTGAATGCTACCTAAGAAAACAGCTTATTCGGGGTATTAGGCAACAGAGGGAAGAATACAAGGAACTCTTTGAAAAGAATCCAATTTTCAGAGAAAAAGAGTTTTATATTTTCTATAACTGTGGGGACTGAAGAAAAAACAAAGCACCTGAAGAATTTAAAATATGTCTCTTCCCCTCTTCCCACCATCCGTCCCACACAAAAATTGATCACACATTTGGTAATATACAAAATTTTTACTATACTTGGCTAACATTTCCATACCTCGTTAAAGAAACAGGTCATTTTGAAGCATTACACATTTAATTATGTGATTCGATCAGCTTAAGATGGTAAGTTAAATTGTTCTCCAAACATTAAAACTTTAAACTGTGCACTGCTCTATATAAAATGTAACTAAATATATATTTAAAAAATTCTGTCGACAGAAAATAAAAAGAAGAAAAAGGGAAAGAAAAAATCAAGGAGCAGATGCCTATCGTGACATTTAGAGGTGATACACAGATGCATCTCCAGTGCACTTTGACCTCTCCACAAAATATCACCTTTTTGTTAGACGTAGTGTCTGCACCAGTAGACCAGCAGCCGGTTAATGTTTCCACGGCTTGATGATGCCCTATTTGTATAGCTCCTTGGGTTTTTTTTTTCCATTTAGGAAAAAAAGTCTGTTTTAGGTATATTCCATAGGATGGAACAGTGCTTGTTTCCTAAAGGGGTTCTTTCTATAAGTTGTTACTGATTTTGTCTGCTTTACAGAAGTGTTTTTTGTTTTCCCCCTTGAATTCTCGTGGCCGACATTCCGCTCTTCTCTTCCGTGTCACTTTTGGCAGAGACTGTCACTTTCTTTCCCGTGGCTGTTTTTGATCTTGGCTACTATCTCTGTTCCCGGATGCATCTGCTTTTCACTGTTATGTTTCTTCTCTGCCCAACAACACTCTTGTCACCTGTTTGTTCCCATTGTAGCAGCCATGTCTTCTTCCCTCCAACATTCTTGAGAATAAAGGTTACCCTTAACTGTCCATTTTACTTGTTCACTCAGTTCGCAGTGCAGTGCCTAAAATATGGCCCCTCTTCAAGAATACCAACGTCATTTAAGTGCCAAATATGGTGTATATTTTTCCATCCTATCTTCCTGGGTCAGTGTGTTACATTGTGGATTTGCCTTCCATCTTAAATGTTGGTATTTCCTCAGATTCTCTCTTGCTATTTCTTACTTCTATTCTCACTTCCCACACTTCTTCTCCCCCAGAGGACAGCATGGATTCTTAGGGTTTTGGTGTCCATGTGTGGCAGTCCCTCCCAAAAAGGTTTCTCCATGCCGAGACGTCTCTCCTCAGGGTCCACACTGACGTGTCTGTTTCTCTGCAGTCACAGGTTGTATTCTCCAGAAGCAGATGCAGAGAACTGAATTAGGCATGTAAAGTTATCATTAAGCCTCAACACCTATGAGAGGAGGGGATGGGAGGAAGGCTTGGGCAGAGAGAAATGTTGGACCGCGGTGCAGGCTGACAAAATCTCAGCCGACCCGATGGGATGCTGCAGAGCAATTACTGCCCATCAGAGGAGATCTGCAATGGCTCAGAATAAGCAGGTTCTTAGACTCCCAATTTGCTCAGTTGCTAGATGTGAGCCGCATTGGGAAGACTGATTCTGGCTGTCCGAGGCCGACCGTGAAGCAGCTAATGGCTGCAGGCTGTCTGCCGAAAGCATTCTCTGCAGCTGGGGAGCTAGTTTCTCCTTGAGGGAGGATCTGGGTAGCACATCACCATGTCACAATGTGAATGTTTCCTAATTAAGTCAACTTCACATTTTCCTGATGTCATCTGAGGTCTTCACTGCCCCTTGGTTGGAATTAATTAGACTCTCTCCAGTGAATTTATTAATTCAACTAAAATTTATCCAATACCTAACAAATGCCAAACCCTGTTCTAGACACTGGGGATTCATTAGTTCACAAAACAAAGTCTTTCCTCATGGAGCTTACATTTTAAACAAGTCATGAATATACAGTGTTTTGGGAGCTGTAACCTCCTTCCCATTTCCGTATTTCCACGGGTGAGCTTAAGCCCGTGTGACGTTCCTGGCCTCTCTCCACAGTGGAGATTTGCTCTTTTCCTTGCCCTGCAGCAGAGCACTGTGCAGCAGCCATTGGGACAGGTAAGCTCCACAAAACATCCAAACCAGCGGCCTGCTGGGGTGGGGAGCAGAGGACCCACTGTTGGCTTCATCAGCACTAAAGTTGATGTCTTGACATTGATCCTCTTTTTCCTTGCCTTAATTTTCCATCTGATCTAAAGGATAAGGATTGGGTATTACATTTTGAACTCCCTATATGTCAAGTGGAGAAGAGTGCCGGGAAGAATAATAAGAACAGGTGAAAAGGACAGAAGTTGAGGGGACTATGTGGTGGCTATTTTGTATCCGGTTATAAGGAGATAGATCGCTGAAAGATGACATTTTGAGCAAAAGCCTTCTTGGAGTGACACAGATTCACTGGCCTGTGGAGGCCGACACTCCAGTCCTCAGGTGTGAGTCTGTCTTCCCCAGGTTCCTCTGTCTTTGATCTTGACTTCCACAGGGCTGGCTGGCTTTCACACTCAGCCGCTTCTCCAGATTCACACGAACAAAGGTCTCACCACGCGTTGATCAGTGGAGTTTTTACTGGGGATGGGGAGGTGTTCACAGAGGGGCCACGTCCTTCAGCTTTGTAACCTTCAGCTGGCTGTCTGCTCCCCTCACCACCTACACTCTACTCCAAATTCTCATCCCTTCATAAAGGAGAAGAATCTAAACACTGAAACTTCCAAAGCCCCTGAAGTAGGGGTATAGCATAGCAAGGCTCACCTTCTATCACTCCCTCATACAAAATTATGGCATGTTTTTCTCATAATAAGACAGCTCTTTCTTTATGGATCGTTTTAGTAATAGTTAGTTGGGCAATACTGCTTTCTCCACATTATTTCATAGCAAAAAAAAAAGTGTTGCATCCTTACTCAAAACTGTTTCACAAACCACCGCTTAAATCATAGGTGAGGGAGATCCAGGCACAAAGTGGAACTCGGTAACTTACACGCCCCTACCCAACCTTCCCGGTTTGCCCAGGGCTGAAGAATTTCCTGGGACCTAGGAATTTCAGGACTAAACCTGGGGAATCTCAGGAAAGCCAGAGTTTTCAGGTCTCCTTTGACTTAATTCCCAAATCTCCTGCTTTGAAAGTGTGGAGAAACTCCATGAGGGCCCTAGTTAGAGTATAATTTCTTAGCTCAGATCTAAGGCTCATTCCTGGAAAAAGTTGCTTGCCCACCTGCTCCGGGGGTGAACTTTTCCCATTGGGCCTCAGACAGAGGTCCTGCTGAATGCCCAGAAGTCTCTCATATGCCTTGTGTGATAGAGATGCAGCTTTGAGAGGATTTAAATAAGACCGAAAACAAAAGCAGGGACCAGTCCACGTCTTCTGCCGTACATTCTCTGTTCTAGGAAACAGTGCTTACTACTGTTCATAATCTTCCAGCACTAGGATAAACTATAAATGGGAAATGCCTGTCCTATTCATCTCTTCCATATGTATATTTCAGATTCTTTTCCCTTATAGGCTAGTAGAAGATTGAATACAGTTCCGTGCTCTACAGTACGTCCTTGTTCTCTATTTTATATCTAGTAGTGTGTCTTTGTTAATCCAAACTCCTATTCTATCCCTCACCCACCTTTCCCCTTTGGTAACCATAGGTTTTTTTTCTATTGGACTTATTTCTCTTTTTAAAAGAGGGTTCCACCCCACCCCCTGCCCTAACTTTTTTCCCCAACTTCACTTTCTGGGTAACTAGATAGAGATTTATGATGGCTGAATTTCCCAAACTAAAATAGAAACATATTTGCTTCACAGAGGCCTTTGCACTTTGCTCCCCCAAACAGAAAGGAGCATTTTCGCTACTAGGGTTTAATTTTCATGTGGTCACAGACATTCTGGCTATAACCATCCCACAGTAAAGGAAAAAAAAAAAAAGTGGTGCATGCAGTAACTGACTTGAACCAACTTCAATAGGGGCAGGAATTTCTTAGGGGATTTGGAAACCCCACCTGTTTACGCTACTCCCTGAGGTCTTGCTTAGCGGGAATAAGTCCTAGTCTCCCCCAATGTCAGGTGTTCACATCTGCACTAGCGCTTCTAGCCCCAGCTCTGTTTTCATTTCCTGCCATTAAATGTTAGCTCCTTCTCTTCTGCTTCCTTCCGGAAGAACTTTGTTTAACATCGACAAACCAGGAGACCCTTCCATGACTCTTGGGAAATTTGAGCTTTCTAGGAAAGTTTTCAGATGTTTTGTTCCCAGATCACTGCCTTGAATGAAGCCGGATTGTCTACCTACATTCTGTAGCCCACTGTTACACTGATCCTCTCAAAATACCCATATGCTTAACATTTGTGCGGAAGTCCTTCCACCTTCCCCTTGGAAAAGAGCAACAATTTAGTAGGAGTTCTGCCAATTCTCAACATTAGTGGACCAAAATAATATAATAATGATGATGATAATACTAATTATATCTAAACTTTTTTTCGAATGCCTTTTTTATCTTCATCATAAGAGGTCACTGAAATTGTGATGCTGTCCTAGAATCTACGATGTAAATTTACTGTGTAATTTCACACTATTTTAACAAAGAAACCATTAACTGAATATCTGCCATTGTTTAAAATTAAATCCCATTGTTGGATGATTATAACTGGAGTTTCAGAATGATTAAAAGTTTACACACACAGAAACACACACTTACAAAGAACCACTGACTAAATTAGTGAATAGCCCATCCCTTTGGCTATAATCAACTCAGTTCCAAGAACCTCTTTTGGTGTTTCAGTTTCTCAATTAAATATCAAATCCTAATTGAAATAATGGCCTTGAGTTTTGGTAGTTTTGGAACTGCATCTGTGTAATGCTGAAAAAGTTTTCTTAGAAGCAGTCTCTTGAGGAGTTGTATGTACGTACCTATGTTATAAATCCCATTTGAGTTACTTTCCTTTTAAGCTCTAGAAACAGGATTTATAAGGCCCGACAGGCGTTTTCTCTTAGTGGACTGAATTTTCTTTTCAACATTTTGAATGAGTGTCATCTGTCTTCAGCCAATCTGGATCCATTCTGGCTTATGTCAGAGTAGATGACGTTTGTCGTTAGTCTCAGTTGTCTGTTAATATGCCTTGTTTCCAGGTAGCAGAGCGGACTTTTACCACCTTCATTTTGCCTAGGACTTACTCTAAAGGTGCCTCAGTGTTTGTTGACTAAAGCTACTTTTTATTCAAAATTTCTAAACTAAAACTTATAAAGAAAATATTTATCTTCTAAAACCACAACCTGTCAACATGTAATTAAACAAATGTACGTCTTTTTGGTTTCAAAGTGCTTCAGTTTTAAGATATTAGAAATAATAGCAGTAAGTAGATGTGAAACCACTGGGCAGTCTCTAAAACAAACATGCTATGGTGCTGCATAACACGGAAGCCAGGAAAATGGAAAGGAGATGGAATTGTAGGGAATCCTCCTGTTCTGGGAATCGCCTGTCTCGTAGTTTTACTATTATTCTTCTCACATTCGCGTAACTCTTATTTGTGTATCATATAGTTTAGCACTTACCTTGCTTTTTATTTTATGCTTCTCCTCCATTAGGTTATAAGCTTCTGGAGGGCAGGGACTGTATCTAAAACTTGTATTTTTCTCTCTCAGCATCGCCTTACACCAAGATCAGCACTTAAAAGATGCTTAAAATTCTTGGTTAATTGATTTTTTTTTCCCCCAAACTGACTGATAGTTATTTTCCCCCGCTCGCTAGATTAATTGAAATCCATTTGAGAGCAACTATGCATGTGACTCTGATCCAAGAGAGGAAAGCTTGGGAAGTCTAGGGTGAGTCATTCATCATGATGGAGTGCAGAATGGGTTGCTTGTAGTAGGCTAAGGGTGTCTGATTATAGTATATTCTAAGTGGGTGACAAACAGACCAAATGATAAATGGGGTCATTTTACTATTCCGTGGGAAACTTGGTTTAGGAACATAGACCCAGAGTCTTTTATTGCCCTATCGACCCCAGGAAATTGTTCAAAACCATATCAGGTAAGGGCCTCTGCTGAGGAATTGATAGTTACATATTTGGTGCAATAATGAGGCCCGTGTGGTTTGTTGCTTTCTGAGTCGTCTTATTAAGCTTTGATTTTCTATGTCAGGCTGTTCTAAGTGTCTGCCAACCCAGGCTGACATTCCAAAACAGAGTTTAAACCAATCGATAGCTCAGAAATATTGCTATCAAGAGACATAACTGGGGGTTAATACCATGACCTATATTTGTATAGGATTTTTACAGTGTTGGCAACCTGTCAATTTTATTTGATGGTTATAACCACCATGAAATGCTGTAGGAAGAAAGTTTCTGAAACTCCATTGTAAGGTTAATGCTGTATTACCACACATCCAAATCCCACAAGCCCTCTCTTTCTCTTACTGTTTGAATATTTATACATAAGCTTCCAAGGTAAATTAAACACCAATACACTCAAAGGTTGAGAATCTATTTTATAGGAACATTAATAAATGTGAAGGTGAAAGAAAAATTTAAACATTTTTTGGTAGGGGAACTATTTATACCGTTTTGTTTTGCTTAGGCAGAATCAGTTTCAGTTTGTTAGTTTTTTTTTTTTTTTTTGCGGTACGCGGGCCTCTCACTGTTGTGGCCTCTCCCGTTGCGGAGCACAGGCTCCGGACGCGCAGGCTCAGCGGCCATGGCTCACGGGCCCAGCCGCTCCGCGGCATGTGGGATCTTCCCAGACCGGGGCACGAACCTGGGTCCCCTGCATCGGCAGGCGGACTCTCAACCACTGCGCCACCAGGGAAGCCCAGTTTGTTACAGTTTTAATTCCTGGATTATGAGAATAAAATTTATTTCAGAAATCGGAAACAACAGTCTAAAGCACATATTGCCTTCCTCTTCTTAGTTTATCTCAGTACTATTCACTCTTAAAAATATAACGGCCATTTCTCTTTTTTTTCTTTTAAAGTAAAACATACAAAGCATCTCTTTAATTATTTTTATTTGATAACATTTTTCAGATATAGGTTAATCTAAATCTGGTATCTGTATATTAATTTCAGAATTAAGGAATAATTTTCGGATTCCATCCTCCAAAAGTATGACCAAGTTACCAAATGCAAGACAGCACATGGATTTTATTTGAATAAAAATAATTCAACTTTTAAATAAAGAAGCAGTATCTTGAGCTAAGAATCTAAAACTCCTGGTTTAGTTTTAATTTGTTGATCCTGCATTCATTTATTCACACTTATTTGACGCAACTTTTGGAAATACAAAGTAAATAAGGCAAGATCTCTGCCCTCAGGTAGCACATGACACTAAGTATAAGTGCTGATATATACAAGTTCAAAGGTTGACAAGACTAAAGATGCCACAAGAGGAAAGCATGGTTTACAGAAAAACTGATGACTGAGAAAGAAGAAAACTGAGCAAATTAAGATGGGGATTATTAAGTTATAGTTATAATTGTTAGAAAAGAACATTCTGATGAATGTAAGCCAAGTAAGAAGCAAAGACAACTTTGGCATTAGGAGGAAGGGTATATAAGCCTAGAACCGGGCCACCCAAGTAAGTCATTGCTGGTTGTTCAGAGTAATTGGCTAATTCTGGAAAGTACAGTTCGGTGTTAAAGCAATGTAAAATGTAAGTAAATCATGGAAACAATTCTTCTCTCACTTAATGTTTTTCTTGAATCAATTTTATGTCTTTGGTAAGTGGTTAGGCTGATGCCATGGTATGCAGTGCGTACTGAATGTAGTATTTAATGTGTGTATATGTACACACATTGTATGCATCTATCTATACATCTATCTATCTATCATCTATTTATCGCCACTGGCCAGTAAATCTGTTCCATTACTTTATAGATATGTTATAATAATGATTCACAATTCTTGTCGAGAGCCATTTTCATAGTTAGATGGTCATTCTCTCTAAAGTTGTTGTGAACATAGTATGGGAAGGGGGGAATTCCCCTCTCTACGCTTCTTGAGTTCTTATGGCTGGAATAATAATAAAATTGACACAAGCAAGATTAATGGGAGAAAAAGAAATAAATTTTAATTCATGCTCATGGAGGTGTTATAAAAATGGAACCTAAGAAGTGGTCAAAGCAGGCAGCTTTCATACTTTTTAAGCAAAGAAACAATACATTTGTGAGGAACTGACAGGACAAAGAAACTTAGGCTTCGTGTGCTCAATTAGTGAAGAATCTGAACAGTGTTTGGGTTTGGGATAATAAATTTAAAAACAAATATGGTTTGTTTATACAGGCTTCTCCACCCAATTTCCCTGTCTCTGACAGTAAGGATGTCCTTCCACCTCTAGACGCAGGGAGATCACCTTTCACAGGGGAGGTTTATTTCCTGCTTTCAGGGAGGAAGAAAGGGTCAGAGTGTCCCTCTTGTGTTGGCCATTTCTTAATTGACTTTAATTCAAAGTAATCAGTATGATTTTGTGGCATATTTGGAGGAGGCCCACCCTGAACCCCAATAGCTAAAATGAAGAAATATGTGACTATTTGTAAAATTCAAGCTGAAAATTAGATTTTTCTGAATACTCAGATAAGAATGGCATACGCTTGTCTCTCACTCAGTTATGTGGATAATTGGCATATAACCAGTGAACATCTTTCTGTAAATTCCCAGATCAATTTATAGGTTCCGACTCTCATATGAACTCCAGGCCTTAGGCGGAATATTTAGTTGGCTGTCAAAACGATTAGAAATCATTGCACTAGCTTTCACCCAGTCATATATTTCTCTCCCAACCTGCTGGTCTGATGCTCTCCATCTTTACTAAAGAGCCCCAGCACCCCATCGCCTAAGCTGAGATGCTTGGTATCGGCAACTATTTATTCACTCCTTTTTTATCTCCCATATCCAATTGTTGGATTCATTCTTATTGAATTCATTCTATTTATTTATTTATTTTTGGCTGCATCGGGTCTTCGTTGCTGCACGTGCTTTCTCTAGTTGCAGCAAGCAGGGGGCTACTCTTCGTTGCAGTGAGTGGGCTTTTCTCATTGCGGTGGCTTCTCTTGTAGCGGAGCACGGGCTCTAGGCACACGGGCTTCAGTAGTTGTGGCTTGCAGGCTCTGGAGCGCAGGCTCAGTAGTTGTGGCGCACGGGCCTAGTTGCTCCACAGGATGTAGGATCTTCCCAGACCAGGGCTCGAACCCGTGTCCCCTGCATTAGCAGGAGGATTCTTAACCATTGCGCCACCAGGGAGGTCCTTGAAATCATTCTTGAATTGTTTACCTAAATACTTCTATATATCGTCTTATCGCAATCATGGTTCAGAATTGAATTTGGATTATTGCAAATGTCTCTCTTTGCTTAACTGTTTCTCTCCACTTCATCTTATGCTCCATAATTCCATTAAGACAAGCAAAATCAAAGCAGCCCATGGCATTTCTCACCTTGAAAACTCTTGGCTTGCTATTACCTATAGGATACAAATTTAATTTCTTAGCAAACCATATTGAAGAGTCTGGTTCCTGACCAGAAAAACCTATGTGTGTGATTTCTCAGACCTGATCCGGCAGGCCTCAGAGAGGAAGCTTGGTTTATAATCAATGCATTGCCGTTGAGGACACAGGCCTCCCCTGGCGGGCCACATCCTTGTGCTCTCTGCATTCCTATCCCAGGTGCCTACATTTGGACCTCTCCTTGCTGGGGAAACTAGAAGATATTTTCCCCGCTCTCACTCAATACTCAGCACTTTTCCACTGCTGCCCGTCCCCCTCCCGCTTCCCTTCTGGGTCCAGAAATATGCAGGAGCCTTTTGTTTAAGGCTCCCTCAACAGGGGGACAACCTGTACTTCCGTGCTGAGCCACCTGACCCTTGATTGACGCTATTTCATGGGAGGAAACGGAGCAGGGGGACAGTTGGCCCTTTCTCTGGTTTTAGGCTCTTACACTATCACAACGATGAAAGGCTTTGCTGATACTTCCGTTTTCGCTCGTTGTTTCTGATTGGCTGCTCTGACACGGCAAAGCTCAGCTCTTTCCAGATCACCTCGCCCTTCGGATGAATTGACTTTGTGAAGGGATTAAGCATAAGGCCATTCAGAAAGACCAAAAAGGCTGACAATCCCAACGGGCACCTTTGTGGGCTGCTAGAGGAGTCCACGGGGCATTCTAGAGACATGCTTGTGGTTTGCCTGCAAGACTTTGAGGGTTCTGTGGACATTTTGCCAGAGGGTCCTGGGAAGTGCTTGCAGAAGCTGTGTGCCATTCTTGGAGGATGCTAGTGCACTTATACATGTGGTTTTGGTGCTGGGGGAACGTTTGGTCTTCTCTTTAGTCTCGATCCTGGCTGAACGTGCCCAGTGAGTCAGATCAGGCATACGAGAGAAGGGCTCAGAAAAAGCTACGGAAGCAGTTCCTCATCTACTGCCTGAAGCCTCCTCCAGCGGGGCTGGAGATGGTCAGTGGGTTCCCATGAGCTGAGTAACCCTAAGCACATCCCGGGCACTGGTACACTCTCTGCAGTTCAGAAAGTTGTTGGAACTTCATAAGGGAAAAAAAGTGCAGAACTCTTTGTGACTGCTTTGCACGGTGGTCCCTAAGAGACCTTAAAGACTTAATTAGATCCCCTCTGGAGGTAATTTTGCCAGTTAGTGAAGGAGAGGGTCACAGTACTACAGACCTTCTCTCTTCAGAACACCCTGACAGCAGCCACTCCAAGACAACAGCATGCGAGCAGCGGCCACTGCCTCCCGGGCAGCACCCCCACTGGGGAAGCAGGGGCTCCTCTAAACCAACTTGCCCTGCGACATCAGACCGAAGAAGCTGTCTGCCTCTGTGGGCCAGTGGCTGGGCCACTGGCTCCCTTGCCCACAGAACTGGTGGCCACATCCTGACAGGTGGCCCCTGTAACTGAAATGGGTGTTCTCTCCACCCTTCTCTGGGGGCCTGGGAATAAGTCTGAGGACTTCACTCACTTCTGTCCAGACCTCTTGGCTTTCGAAAATAAACACTTAATAATAAACATGAAGCTGATGGCTCTCAGTCCCCAGGAGTGACCAGAGGCCCTATGCCAAGGTTAGAGTTCAGAGGGCAGGTGCGGGAGAATGCATTTCTTGGGCTTACTAGATACTGGCAGACAAGTGACTGTGTGTGGTCCCTGCAACCCCTGCACCAGGATGAGGGGAAAACAGATACTTTTGTCTGGTTTGGGGTCTAAGGCCATCACCACTGGGACCCTTGCCCAAGTCTGACTATGGGTGGGTCCCTGTGGGCCCCTCTGAGCCTCCACTGTTACGGCGCCCATGACTGACTGCGGTGTTACTGGTATCGATGCATTATCTGTACACACTCCTGCTTGCCTTTGTCGTCGTGCTGGGACAGGGCTTGCTGCAGTCGGGGACATTTTGGTATGGGCATATGGAAGGCTGTGAGCCTGCTAGACTCACGGGCTATAGGTTGTGGCCTGGCCATGTGATTGGACCATTGGGCAGCCTCAGAGTGACATGTAAAACACCCACTCTGTAAGGACAAGGCATTTGAATGAGAACCAGTTCCGCTCTTAAAGTTGTTTTGTTCCCCATGTGTCTGCTCCCCAGACAGGCCAAGAGGACATGACTATTTTTTTTTTTTTTTTGCAGTACGTGGGCCTCTCACTGCCGTGTACTCTCCCGTTGCGGAGCACAGGCTCCGGACGCGCAGGTTCAGCGGCCACGGCTCACGGGCCCAGCTGCTCCGCGGCATGTGGGATCCTCCCAGCACGAACGCGTGTCCCCTGCATCGGCAGGCGGACTCTCAACCACTGCGCCACCAGGTAAGCCCCATTTTTTATTTAGTGTCATTGTACAGACTCTTTACTCTCTCATTAGTTCTCTTTCTCCCTTAGTAAACTCACGTTTAGCCTGAAAAATCCTAGCTGGAATCTTGTCTTCATTGTCAAGGCTTCCTTATATTCCTCACTTAGGATCAACTCTGAAGGAGCTGTCGTTTCTATAGCAAGAGCACTACGATAGCCTTTAGGTGGAGAAACAGGCCTTTTTCAATCCAACGTGTGCCATCCCCGTAAGTCTGTGTGTTTCTTTAGGAGAGGCACTGTGTTTCACTCATTGTGTCCCTGGACCTTTGAACACAGGCAGGTAAGTAATAGTAGGTTTGCAACACTATTTGTCGACTAGATAAAGAAATAACAAATTCCTGAGTAGACTGAGGTTCTTTATCTATGTAACTCATAAACTAGAACCATGGCATAAATAATATAGTTCACCTGGTTGGACCTTCCTATTATTCACTATTGATTAATATTGCTGCAGCTACATCAACCAGCTTTCTGCAGAGGCTAGACTATTAGAAGCAGGAAGAAATCTAAGATATCCTCTTGTACAACTCTTTAATCTGAATGATGAGGAAACCATGACCCCCAAATCGAGTAACCTGACCCGTATCTCACAGCTGATTGTCGACGGTATTTGTAATGCTCTTTAAGCACTATACTCGTTTTAATGACGCTACAGTTGATGCTTTGCTGTAAACAGGGAAGAGCCAACTTTTATGTATTATATTGATCACACCTCTCACTTGAGCCCCATCAGGGAAATTAGATTTATGCTTTTTAATAAACCCTGCCTAATATTCAACCCACTAATAGTTTATTATTGCTAGTTTTTCTTTTATCTAATAACATGTTGTGGTAAAATTGCTTTAGCAGTTTTGAATCTTATGAAACAGAATTTAATCAACCACTAATAATCCATCGTTCAGATTATTTTATCAGCTTGTTCTAGGCTTGAAAATATCTATTTCATGGCACAGTTTAAAGTTACAATAGCCATCTTTCTGTAAGACTAGAGCAAATTAGACTGTTTCTTGAAGAGATGCCCTTGTAAGTGGTTATTTCAAAATGTATGTTCCTGTTTTTTATCTTGATATTCCGTATCGAAATGCAATGAGGTTGTTTAAATATTACTTAAGCAACTATAATATCTATATTTGTTTTTTAAATTTGTGCCTTTTGGTGGGGTTTTAACTCCAGCCTTTCAAAAGTCTTCATTTATAGAAATAAACAAATATGCTCATTTCAGGTAAAATGTAGTTACCAAAGCAGTTTACAGACTCGTTACCATTCCATCTTGCAGCTGTTAGGCTCTGGTTCAGAAGAACGAAACAAGCATTCATAGAAAGGAAACCTGGGTTGTCATCCAGCCCTCATCTCTAAAGAGCTCTGAGATTTTAGATAGCTCATTTGACTTATCTGTTTTCAGTGATCTCATCTATTAAATGGATTTACAAGGCAAAATTAAAAAAAAATCAATGTTACACTAAATTAGTTGTCATCTTTATCCTTCTCACTGAGACAGCGCAGTGTGCTGTTTGAATGCCCTGGAGCTATGCTGCCTGAGTTTGTCATTTATGAGCCATTACCTTGGGAGAGTGACCTAAGTTCCCTGTGCCTACGTTCCCTCCTCTGTAAAACAGAGGTAACAATAGTATCTATCTCATAGGGTTGTCATGAGGATTATGGAGTCATTACATGAAAAGCACTTAGAGCCGTCCTATCGTGGGGTAATTCCTCTTCCTCTCTTGTACCTACCTGCCTATTATCTATCGCTGTAATGACATAGATTTACTAAGAAACAGCCAGTTCACAAGTCTCTTATCATAGCTGGAAATGACTTCGAGAGAGAGAGGAAAAAAGAACTCCAAAGGGAGAGGACTCTATCCATGCATACTATTCCCCTCTGTCAGAAAGAGCATCTGCTGAGGCTTAAGTACATGATGGGTCCTTAAGGAGGCAGTTTGGTGCTGTAACGAACGATCACAGAATCAATATACCTGGAGAAGGTAATGCCGACCTCTGCTTTACCCAGCCCTGATACTCTGAGCTCTTAACCCAGTTCTCACATATTGTCTCTTTTTTCCCCTTTAAATCAATAAAGAACTTCAAAGATCTTTTAGAGCTATAGATTGAGGCTGTAAATGTTTCAAAATTTTAAAAGATAATCATAGCATTGAGGCTGTTATGCATTCAGGTTTCAACCGTATCCTTGAAGACTTTTAAAGTACAAATATATAGGTCCTTTCTCTAAATGAAGTGGGTAACTATAACAATAGCAACGAAAGTAATTCACCGTTCCTGAGGACTAACCATGTATCAGGCCTGATACTAAAGGCTTTATAAGTGTCATCTAAATAAATGAACAGAACCATCCTTTTTGGTATTGTTATCTGCACTTTTCAAATGGTGAAATTGAAGTTCAGAGATTTAAGTAAAATGTCCAAGAATACAAAGATACAGAGTCAGTAAGTGGTGGAAGCAGGATTCAAAGTCCCATTAGTCTGGCTTAAAAGACCATGTTCTCAAACAATCCCCCAGAGAGACTCGTCTCCTAAGAAAGGACAATGTGCCTCATCCATTTACCGATCCAGTCTTCACAGACAAGCCTAACTGGGAAACGGTCACAGCAGTTGCTGCTCTTTGTACGACGAACATAACGATTCTCATTCACGAAACAGGTGCACTAAGAAATGGCTTCCAGTAGTTGCGAAGTTTAGAGTTTTTTGTATATTGTGCATGACTGGTACCATAGTACTGAGCAAGCTCAGCGATGATTGGCCTGATTTTCTAAATAAACTGTCCTGGGAGAATAGGTTACTAGGAGCGAGGTGACCCATTCAGAAGAAATTAGCATTGTTCTTGTCAAAGTGATCATTGATTTTTCTCTCGGGTTTCTGTAGGGAGTTGCAGGATACATTTCTATTTGCTACAAAATGAAAAAAGAGACGTGTTCTCGGATGGACTTCTGTGTTCCAGCAATACAATCTTGGAAAGGAAAAGAAGTCTAAGAGAATAATCAAAGTTTTCTTAGAATTTTTTTTGAGGTTTTTCAAGACAAAATGGCTTGGAAGAAAGGAACTATAACCAATTCCAAATTTCTTTCCAGTTGTAGGAGGAAAAAGGATTTGTAACAGCAATTGAATTAGAAGAAAGTCATCTTTTCAGTTAAACTTATGGCTATATCATAATGTAATTTGTTATATACTTGCATTTATTCCTATATTGACAGAAAGCTTTTCAAATGTGATGGGCCAAATAAATCATCAGATCTTTGAAATCAAAGAGGAACACAGTTTGTTTTATTCAGTAAGAATGTGCTACCCAGGACTTCCCTGGCGGTCCAGTGGTTAAGACTCTGCGCTTCTACTGCAAGGGGCACGGGTTCGATTCCTGGTTGGGGAACTAAGATCCCACATGCCTTGTGACCTGGCCAAAAAAAAAAAAACAAAAGAGGAAAAATAAAAAGAGAGGAAAAAAAACAAAAAAAGAATGTGCTACCCATAGCCAAAGGGGCATAATACCATGATGTGAAGCATTAAACAGAAAAGTAGTTTGCAATTAAATCTTTTTTCTTTCATTCTTGTCCCTTTTAGTGACCTAAAGGACTATTTTAAGTCCTTTAAGTCCTTAAATGCTATTTAAGCATTTTCCTATAAACGTACAAAGTGGTATCCAGAGGGATTCTCATCAAGCCTATAAGGGTTTTGTTTGGAATATGTTACGAATATAGTTCATGAAGATCTTAAACCCATTGTGCACTCACGTTTGGAAGCCATAGACAGGGGTAATTTTTAGAAAACCTGCCTATTTCACTTCCCCACTGTGGAGGATCTATCCTGCCTATTGCCACAACTGCTCGAACAGCCTCATCATCTGTAGGTCAAAGGTGCATTTTTAAAAAGAACCAAAAGCCTCACTTACAGGACATAATAGAAAGTAAGAGCTGGGAAGACACTGTTCATGTCTACTGGGTAATTAAAATGAGTTCTCAAGATAAGCACACCAACTGAAATACATATTCATTTGAGAAATCCCAGTGGCTCCCAAAGAGCTCTCAGGGGCTGTCAGGTACACAGCATCGTAAGTAGAAAAGACGATGTAGTGCAGCGTGTGACAGGTACTGAAGATGTTGGTTTCTTGTTCCATGTCTGATATGCTCCCTTGTGGCACTCATGGTGTTAGCTATACTTTGCTCCCTCTGCCTGTGCATTAACAGGTCCTCCCGTCTTTTCACGTTATTGTGACATTGAGCGTTTTGGGCAAGTTACACTTTAACCCACTGAGGAGAAGGAAGGAAGAGTGGAGTTAGTTATGTGGGCATAGAGTGATTGGGTCAATAGCAGAATAGAGCACCCATAAGCTGCAGACGGACACTGGCAGAAATGCAAACTGTTACCAATGCAGGAGAGAAAAAAATTTGACTGTGAACGATTGAATATTTCTACCTTTCACTGAACTCATACTTGAAAGGGTCTTTAAGAATGATTCGTTCATTTGATGTTTTGAGGAACTTTACTGAAGAATTGAGGCCCTTCTTGCTGTTTATACTGACTATAAAGCCCTCTACTGTATCCCATTCAAAGAGATATTGGCTTAATAAAAATATGATAATTTTTTTTTTTACCTTTTTTTTTTTTTTTTTTGCGGTACGCGGGCCTCTCACTGTTGCGGCCTCTCCCGCAGCGGAGCACAGGCTCCGGACGCGCAGGCTCCGGACGCGCAGGCTCAGTGGCCATGGCTCACGGGCCCAGCCGCTCCGCGGCATGCGGGATCTTCCCGGACCGGGGCACGAACCTGCGTTCCCTGCATGGGCAGGCAGACTCTCAACCACTATGCCACCAGGGAAGCCCTGATAGTTTTTTTATAACAGTGTATTAATATCTTCCGTCTCTCCATCCATGGTTGCAACCTTTGCTTTAATGAAGAAGATATTCATTTGATATTTTGGCTTTGATTTGCCAAGAAAGCTCGGGTCCCATTTCTCTCCTCAAAGATCTCCGTAACATGATGGATCACTGTTTGAGCTTAGTGAATTTAAAACTACACTTATTCTTCCCCAAAGATTCTGATTTGCATCATTCCTGTTTATATTAATGATATTAATATTTGCCTCAAAAATTTTTAAGTTAACTTTGAAGTCCTTTTCCTTCACATTTCATATTCAACCTATTACTAAGTTTCCCACGACTACTTAGATTTCCAATTTAAATTTATATTTCAAATTTCTACTCTTGCTTTTGCCATTTGCCCCTGAAATTTCATTTCTGATTCAAGAAAAACAAGAGCCTTCCTAAATTGTGTCACTTTTCTACTGATAAGTTAATAATAAATGAAAACAAAATACAAAAGACTCATTCGAAAATTCAAGAACTTAAGTTTATTTAAATTTGGCTGATATATAGAGCCTGAAATAGTCACTATGCTTTTAAAAGTACTGCAGTCTGATAACTCCACAAAGTGAATTATAATGCATAGTGTGTCTGCCACTAACAAAATAAGGTGTACATGTTAACTTAGTGTTTCATGGTTGGATATATTTATTTATGCAAGAAAATTATCTTGCGACCTTTTTTTTTCAAATATAAGAAACTCATAATTGTAACAGAATATGGAGTAGGAGAAAAATTAGAATTTTTTCTTTCAGATCAGTAAGAAAGTGTATGTTGAGAAAAAATACCCTATATCAGAGTAGGACATTTGGACCACATTAGGCTCTAACAAGGATATGCAAATACAAGATGTCCTCCTTACTTTCAACCCAGTTCCTGAGAAAACACTTGCATATCCAAAGCAGCCAATTAAAATGTAAGATAGTAAATAATTAAGGACCAATAAGTGGAAGTCCTAGTTCTTGCAGAAATGTTATGCTGGGTGAATCATTAAGCATCCTATACAATGTCCAACAGAGAGATGTACGTCACATGAATCCAATGTAATTCTAGAGCACCGGAAGGATGAAATTGTAAAACTAGAGTTATCTTTTAAAATATTCTTTTGAGGGCTTCCCTGGTGGCGCAGTGGTTGAGAATCTGCCTGCTAATGCAGGGGACATGGGTTCGAGCCCTGGTCTGGGAGAATCCCACATGCCGCGGAACAACTAGGCCCGTGAGCCACAACTGCTGGGCCTGTGCGTCTGGAGCCTGTGCTCCGCAACAAGAGAGGCTGCGATAGTGAGAGGCCCGCGCACCGCGATGAAGAGTGGCCCCCACTCGCTGCAACTAGGGAAAGCCCTCGCACAGAAACAAAGACGCAACACAGCAAAAATAAATACATTAATTAATTAACTCCTACCCCCAACATCTTAAATATATATATATGTATATTCTTTTGAAACATATATCAAATCATTACACTGTAGGCTTTAAATTTCTTACAATTTCATTTGTTAAGATAGGCATCACCTTTGGGTGATAGAGGGTTGGATCCCGTGAACCTGGGTACAGGTTCACCAGAATTTGCCAGTTTCTCTTCATGATCACGGATTGAGAATGACTGAGAATGTGTTGGATTAGGGAGTTTGAAGAGAAGAGCCGAGATCTGAGAGAGTTTTGTAGAAGATGGCAGATAACATCAAGGAAGAACAAATAGTGGAGAAAATGTGAGTGTATGAAGTGTGAAGTAAAGTGTGAAGTAAAGTTTGTTTCTTTTCTCCCCTCCTGTTTCTTATCTTCTTCCTCCCCCCTCTCCTCGTCTTTCTTCTCATTTTAGCAATTTTAAGCAGCTCTGATACAGAAGCAAAAAAGGCAGGTCAGGGAGTTACCTGCTGAGTGTTACACTAGGACAAGGGGGTTGAGGGTATTGACAAAAGGTTAGCTTAGGTGGGAAGAAAGTGAGAACTCAAGGAGTTTTCAGATTAGGAGAAAATGACAAGTTAAAGGACCCTTGAAGGACAGGACATTATAGGCTATGAGGACTAAAAAAAAACAAACTGGAATAATAGGGATTATAATTCGAGAGAAAGGTATTATAAGGTAAGATCTCAGAGTGGAGTGGTTCTGGGCGATGGCAGTCTTGGGCTGACAGCTATGGGTGTGAAGAGAAGTGAAGTAGCATCCGAGAGCTGTGAGAAACAGGCGTCACATGTGTTACTTACACAGAATGCAAACTGTGCACCAACATTCCCTGAGAGACTGGGGAGATGACCCAACTGGCAGAGGATGAGGGAGAAGAAGGACTTTTAAGTAAAAGGGGTCGGGTTTGAGGGATCTGCAGGAAGCAGTTAGGAGCACACTGTAGACCAGGGTGGGAGGGGGTGTCCTGTCCCTGGGGGAGGGCCAGGTTTCAGTCACAGCAAGGAGACAGAAAGAGAGCTCTGAAGAAAGGGTGGATGACATAACTGGAGAAGCTGTAAACCCCAGAGACGGGTCTTCAGAGACTGGTTAGACCAGAATGTGAGAGAGAGAAGGAAAAGAGATTTTCATTTTGGCTTTCTGGCCTCAAGGCTCCCAGCGGAACTCTGAAGAGAGATGTGTCCGTCCTGGAGCAGATCCTGGTCAGAAGCCTGCAAGGATTCCAGATCAGGAACTCTGCTAGAGAACGTTTGTGTTACTTATCAGCTTAGAGGTCTCCATAGACACCACTTACAGCGTGAAAGGAACAAAATGGAGTTTGACAGTCTTCCTGGAAGAGCCTGATGTCTGTTTTAGCGTCATCATTTGTCCGTTTAACTGTATGCTAAAGCAAGACTCGTTGTCTTAGGTCACTGGGCCCCGTAGCAGCCGCTGTTTGGGCCATATGTCTTCAGCTCTCCTATTGTTTCCGGACCACACGGTCCAAATTCCACATGACGGCACTGGTATCTCTTGGAGCAGTTTTTCTGTGCTCAGAGCCTGCTCTGCCCTCACGTATGACATCCTCTTGCCAAGCGTGAGCGTCCTGGTTTCCTGATGCTTGGTGGGGTGGATCTTAGCCTCCTTTCTGCACTAACTCCTGGAGTCGCCCTGCACGGTAGACTCCAGGTACCCACAGCAGAAACTTGCTTACTGGCTGCCTTTTTTTCTCAGCCTCCCTTCTCCACTCCTCACTGGGATCACCTCCTAAGTTAAACATGCTCTGTGTGCCCTCAGATCCTTGTCACGGGTAAAGCCAACTGAGAGAGGCCCCAAGATAAGACGTACCACCATCCACATGTTCCAAATGGAAGTTTGCTAGAACACTTAAGAACAACTTGCAAAGGACGTGGCTAGGAACAGTTTGCAATCCTTAGTTACCAGACTATAAAAAGCACTAGGGGACCAAGAGTGGACTTGAGTGGAATTTCTTTGGACAGAGTTGTGAGTCAGACCCCATCACGGTGAAGGGACAGTTTGTATTGCCTCCTGGCTCAAATCTAGAGATTAGGGTTCCAAAGAGATATCTAAGGAGCTGTCTATGTTTCCATGGAGTCTGGGCACAGAGGATGAACTGTGGCTTGTTAGCTGCTCTGATGGATTAGGAGACGGGTCTGCCTTGAGAATGGACTGTACACACTCCCAGAGTTTCTGGAGGCAAAGGCTGTTCATTTTCCATGGCTCAGAGGTCACTTGGAAGAGTGAGCTGGCCTGGAGCTATGGTAAGAAACTCTGCCTGAAAGGATACTGGTGAATACAGCAAATTTAAGGAGGCTTCAGGTCACACGGCAGAAGAGGGCAAGGGAGGAATCATAAATTGACGACGAGACAAAAGATTTCCCTGCTTTAAGGGAACTGCATGTTACAGAGGCCCGAAGATGCAAAGGGGTGGGGAGGGAGAGGACAGAAAGTGGGGGGCAGGAGTGGTCTTCAAAGTTCCCAAGTTGACTGGAAAGGAAGAATCAGATCTAAGTATGGCAGGGCCAGTAGAAAGTACTGCAAGATTAGATCCGTGCCACCGAGGAAGAGAGGACGTTTCTGAACTTTATTCCCTACCTAACCCCCGCTAAAACCCCGGAGGGGCCCCAAACACAGTCAGGCCAGCTCTGCTCCCCTCTTAACACAACGCCCCCTCCTCCAGTGGATTCACAGGCTGAGTAAAGAGAAGCATTTCGGTTCTGATGATGATTGACAAATACTAGATATTTCTATTAGACAATGATGACTATTCTGTGACTAAGAGTGATCAAAGAAATTTTATTGTCACAGACAGACAAGAGATCACGGGATGAGCCCCAGTTTCACCCAGGGATAGTCTTCTACACAGGGACAGAATGCAGGAATAATTGGGTTGGTTGTTTTCCTGCTTTTAAGCTTTAGAGTTACACTTTTCAGCGTAACTGGTACAGCCTTTTTAGTTCCTCATAAATTCACATTTGTGCCTTGGTAACTAGAGAGTCGAGAGTTTCAATCCGTGTTTGACTAAAACTCGTGGAAATATTCCGGGAGTGTGCATAAGGCCCAAATTACAAATGATTATCAATATTGAAAAGTTAGGGAATGCTTTACATCTTCAAATCCTAAATAGACTAATCTACGACTACTTTAGCTATCATTTCTAGCTGTATGCTTAAATCCTGCAAACGATTATGTTTCTCAGTTTGTGAATCATAAGACTTTTTTACATATGGATATATACCTGCTTTGCATGAATTAGAAACAACTACTTACTGAACTGCCTAAACCCACAGTCTGTCTGGCTCCTCCAGCCCTGGTTAAGGGGTTCAGCTCACCGCCAGGGCAGATTTCCTCCATTTCCTGCTGGCCTCTCTCCAGCGTTTTTTTTTGTTTGTTTTTTTGCGGTACGCAGGCCTCTCACTGCTGTGGCCTCTCCCGTTGCGGAGCACAGGCTCCGGACGCGCAGGCTCAGCGGCCATGGCTCACGGGCCCAGCCGCTCCGCGGCATGTGGGATCTTCCCAGACCAGGGCACGAACCCGTGTCCCCTGCATCGGCAGGCGGACTCTCAACCACTGCGCCACCAGGGAAGCCCCCGACGGTGGCTCTTTGTACTCCTGTTGTCATCCATTTTTCTAAACAGGTGCAGCTCAGGAGGACTAAACTGCAGCAGACTGTCAGTGCTGATGGACTGCCTGGCTTCCAGGCCCTTCTTGTTGGTGATCTTGTCGGACCATTACATGCTGATTACAGTTTATTGATGATGCCTACAAAACTGCTTAACAGGCCACATGTAGCATCCCTGAGCAGTGGAAGCCTCACAGCTGGTTAGTACACTGTGCGGCGATTCTGCTTTCTATACTCCATGGTGCTGTATCAGTGACACGGTGCCCAGTAACTTCCTGAAGGACGTGTAGCTCTTGACGGATTTACTTTCTGGTCTCGAGATGTTTCAGCCCACATTGCTACCTAAGTAGAAACTCACAGAAACTTTGTGTACTCACCGGTATTTCTTCTTTCTGTAATACAATGTGTTTTTTTTTTCAGTCTTCCCTGACTACAAACAAGTTTTTGAACAATATTTTCATAGTTGAAAGATGGTATATGAGTAAATTAAAAATTGGAATCCTTGAATATTCAGGCTGGGGTGAGGATGGATATGTGCGAACTAAGCTTGGACTTATGTCGTCTATTTTATTTGTATTGCAAAACTCTGGAAGGATTATAACCATACATATTCCAATATGACCAAGATACACAATTAGTTATAAAGATTCTCTGAAATTTTATTTCACTTATAAGACTGAGGCATTGCTAATATTATGTGAAATATCAAGAGCTATTTATATGATCCTATTATCAAACTTTTTACAAGTGCCACTTAAGGTTTATGTAAATACTAGAAATAATTGCAAAACAAGAGGTCAACTCTAAAATAGACAAAGTAACTCCAAAAAAGAGTTTAGTTCTGCAGATGAATGTTTCTGTTATTTTAAGAATTACTAAATGTGCAAGCACTCGCTTAATATTCCACTTCTACCTAACATACCACGCTTATCTTGTATCCTACTAGCTAGGAACACAGTGATATGTGTCTTCATCCTACGTGTCTTAAAACGAGAGCTTCCCATCTAGGCGATCTGCACAGTAAATTAGCTCCTGACCACTAGATGGGGCCATGAAACCTCTTGCGTTATTAACAGAGCTCTTGCAAACATTTGCTTTTCTTGAATGGAAACAAATTTTCCTTGAAAATTTCTTAGTCTTTTTCCTCTCATGTTTAACCCCACCTCTTACTGATGATTGAAAAATGCTCCAGATTCTTTGTAATAATGACAAAGCAACATTACGATAATGACATGCAAGTGTAATCATTATATTATGTTCCAGGAGGGAAATGGATATATTGCCAAGGTCACCTTACAGTTAATTCAGACTCTCCACTAATAGTAATAGGTTCATCATGGTGACATACTAACAATTCTTCCTTTCTTTCTTTCCCTATTTATTGGTCCAACACACAACTCATTAACTTCATCTGTTTGGATTGTAGACCACAGAATGCTTCTAGGACTTAGGAGGCTATGAAAAGTGTGATTATATTTGGCGTGGGTATATAAACTGCTGCCACTATAACAACCACACACAATAAGTTTTCTTTCCACCTTATCAGTTCCCCATCAAGATTAACTCTGTGATAATCTGCAGGTCCTCCTGATTCTGGAGGAATGAGGATCAACCCTGAAAAATGATTAGCGTTGCCTCCGAAAAACTGAGCATGATTCCACTATTGTGCAACTTAATGTTTATCTTTACTTCAAAAGAACGATTTATTTCACTTTAATTTAGAAGCAGTCATTTCACTGTTTTGGCTTTCACCTATTATAACCAGCAAAAGAGAAGAAATTCAATTTTCCCAAATACTTTGTACTCCCTGGCTGAGAATATAATGCATAAAGTAACCATTCAATAAGAGCTTATTATATAAATGAAAGATTCAAGATACCATGATTACATTTTATATTATGGAATCAGGGCAATTTCATTTGTTTGTCTTATTAGTATCCAAATTTTAATTTATTGAATTATCATATAACTTCAAGGGACAACTATGTTTTAAATAATATTAGATGTGGTATTCCACATTTAAGACGGATTTAGGGCTACTGAAATAATAATTTAAAATCCAAGGGACCACTATGTTCCCCATTGATTCAGGTACTTGAAAAAGAGATTCATAGACTTAAGTCATTTTAATCAAAGGTCTTTCTTTTGACTCTAAGGTCAGATAGAAACTGGTAAATGGACAGAAGAGCTAAATGTCAGTCAAATATATATATATATTTTTTGCGGTACGCGGGCCTCTCACTGTTGTGGCCTCTCCCGTTGCGGAGCACAGGCTCCAGACGCGCAGGCTCAGCGGCCATGGCTCACGGGCCCAGCCGCTCCGCGGCATGTGGGATCTTCCCAGACCGGGGCACGAACCCGTGTCCCCTGCATCGGCAGGCGGACTCTCAACCACTGCGCCGCCAGGGAAGCCCTCATTACTGTGTTTTAATATGTAAAAAGGGAAACCTTGTACAGCGCTCTTATTCTTCCATTGACACAGCATGATGGAAACAACAGCGGCAGGTAAAGTGTTTGTTCAGTTGTGCTTTTCAAACAGTTGGCAGAAATATAGAAAGATTATGTCTATCTATACTTTCTAAGGTATTTGAACTCCTAATTTCTGTGGAGAACCTAAACACAAAATAATCCGCCCAACACAGCTACATTTGTAAGCCGTATCGAGGCAGGGTTTATTATAGCAGTGAGTAAAGAGAATTAATGTAAAGAGGCCACTCTCAGTAGGCCTACCGACAGTAAGCATTTTACTAATTTTCTGTATTTGTCCATAACTTCAGCCAAAATCCCATTTGTAGCAAAGCTCCCATAAACTTACTTTCTCTAGAAATGCAACGAAATAATGACAAAAGTTGTACTGTGTTCACCAACGCAATATTACCAAGCAACTGTCATTAGCTGATTTCCTTATGAAACTATTTGGTTATTTTCTAAAGGAGAATTTTTAGCTCTGCTTTTTTCTCTAACTTTTTATTTGAAAATAAGTTAAAACTTAGAGGAAAGTTGAAGGATAGGTGAAGGGTGGATACCCATAACCCAGATTCCACAGTTGATGACATTTAACCACACTTGTTTTATTGAATTCTCTAGGTACCTATTTATACCTATATCTGGCAGGACTATCACCTAAGTGATGCTGTTTTCTTACTATACTTTATTCAATAGGTGGTCATAATATCAATACTCTCGTTCTTATTCCTGGTGACTTTAGCTCTGGTCACTTGATTAAAGTGATGTCTCCTAGGTAAAGTTACTGTTCTCCCTTCGTAATGAATAATTACTTCTCATTTTGTGGGAAGACACTATGAGAGTATGTAAATTTAGTTTTCCTCATCACACTTTTGCCCACTAGTTTTAGCATCCATTGAGCATTCCTGCTTGAAACAGTTGTTACTATGATTTTTGCCAAATGGTGGTTTTCTAATTCCATCATTCTTTACATAAAATGCCAACTAACACTACCATTCTTTTTTTTTTTTTTTTAACATCTTTATTGGGGTATAATTGCTTTACAATGGTGTGTTAGTTTCTGCTTTATAACAAAGTGAATCAGTCATACATAAACATATGTTCCCATATGTCTTCCCTCTTGCGTCACCATTCTTTATTCTCATGCTCAAATCTGGCCAGTGGAGTAGCTTTAAGCTGGTTTCAGTGTCATTTTTAACATTTTCCTGTCATTCTTTGAGGACTCCCTTGTTTTCTAGCACATCAGTATTTTCTAGGTTTATTTGTATTTTTCTTGCTCTGGTCCCTGAATAAGCCATTCCTCTATTGAGCCTAATTTCTGTTAGTGCAGAATGATATTTAGAAACCAAGACATAATAAGCTAGGTGTGTTTACTGACACTGAGTTCACTTTTTCCAGTCCCACTCAGTTGGCTAATTGAAAGAACTAGGAAAATAAATAATGTGTACGTGGTATATGTATATGTACATGCATACATTCAGACACATGTATAAACACATTTATATCCATGTTTTCTCTCCCTCTCTTTAAATTCACACCAATGCCTAAGTTCACCACAATACCTCCAATTCCAACCCACATCCACAGTATACATTCCAGCTTTTCTCGTGTTTGTAGTTCCCTTTTCTGACAGTAAGAAACCTGACTTCCATTTGTTGATTTCCAATACCTGTGAAATGAATCCCTTTAAATGACCCCTTAGAGCTGCTGCCCCTAACCTCCCCCAGCCGTCATTTTGCAAGGGAGCCTAACACCTGTGGCCACCTCCAACAAGTACTGGAGAAGGGGTATGACAAAAAGAAGAAAGGAAACGAAAGCTCTCTAACAGCTTCTGGACTAAATTACCCAAAGAATGAAGGAAGAAAGAAAGCAAGAGAGGAAAGAAGGAAAGGTTATCTTTATTTAATGGATAAATAATTTTTTGGGAAAAAACCCCTTACTTTCAGCTTTTCTTTGAGTGGTTTTATTTCAATCAAACTAGATATATGACATTTGAAGAAAAAAAAAAGCCTCCCAAAGAGTGAGATTCAGGTCTTTGATTAATAACGAAGGCCAAGGTCATGTGAAATGATCTGAGAATTCATGCAATTTATCTCCAAGTCATGATTCTTCCCTTCACAATTTGATCAGAGCTGCATAAAACTCCAGGGATACGTAGCTGGCATACCTAGGATTATCCTTAATTCATTCTGACGTGGTCAATTTTGTTGAAATGATATTCAAGCATTAATGTTAACCGTCAAGAATACAGATTTTTGGAGCTGTATTCACTCAGGAATATGAGTTTCTTTTACAGAACATCAAAGATATCCAGAGCATTATTTGATGATTAACTGATAGAACATAATGAAATAAAAGTTGTCTTCCCTGTTGCTTAATAAGTGGCATGAAATGGAATTAAAACTTAATAGCTCAAGTGCTCAACCTTTGACCATTCAGCAGGGCTGCTTACCAAATTCTTCTACGACACAGAGGAGTTGAAAGCAAAGAAAGAGAAACTGAAACAAAAAAGCAGAGTGTAAATTGAACACTGTTTTGTAAGAATATTGCACACAGGACTGAGTCACGTCAAGGGAAGAAAACTATTTTGCAATCAAATTCAGTTATTAACATTATGTTAGAAGGTACAATGAATGGGATGTAAGCATGCATACATTGCCTTTTCTAGTCTGTTTACTTACAAAGATCTGGTTACAAAGGATCTCATATCTTCTTGCATTGTTATCAATGTTTCAAGCAAAGAAGATTGAATGCTATGCAGTGGTATTGTCACACAGTTTTGAAACTGTTGACGTTTATTTATTCAAAAAAATTTATTGAATGCCTACTATGTGTTAGGCGTTATTCTAGTTCCTTACAATACAGTGCAGTGATAGATAAGATATACAGTACAGTGATAAATAAGTGATACTCTGTGCCCTTATAGATCTTCATTGGGAAAGAGGCAGACAGTAAACATACTAAATATACATACACACACATACACATAAAATACTTCAGATAATGCTAAGTTTTATCAGGAAAAACAAAGGTGGATAAGGAGGTAGAATGTCAAGTTAAGTGCTAAGTCTACTACAAACACCAACCACTGCAGAGTAATTATAAAACTTTTACATACTAGAACAGAAAAAAATCAAGACATTGTTTAGTTAAACTCCTTTTTTTTGCAAATGTTGATTCTGAATTCCACAGAGATTGTGACTTGCTTAAGGTTCTGTAGCTTTTTGGTGTCTTTGCTAGGATTTGAGTTCCCTTGTCGAGTAGAATGTCAGTCACAGATTCTACCTAATAATTTGCTACTTCACTATAAATTTACATGGAGCCCTAGAGCTTCATCTAGTTTCTTGGGATCAAAACTCTTCCCACGCTTTTTAAAAATGTATTTTCTAAATTTCTCTCATTTTTATCAAATTAATATTGTACATAGTTTTAAAAGACAAATGATGCTATATATTAATATAGTATCATATATTGGATTTCAATAATATTTATACTAAAAAAAATAATGAAAAGCAACAGTATCTATCCCCATGTCTCCCAGTGCCTGTCTCTCATTCCTAAAGGTAATCCCTTTCCAATTTTCCGTACGTCTCCTATGGAATGTACCTCCATATATCTAAAGAATATGCTCACACTTCTATTTCTTGGGTTTCCGGCTTTTGCACTTAACTAGTCTCATTGAACTGGCACAGTTCCTGGCATGTTACAACAACAGGAATAAAAAATCTCTCCTCTGGCTTCTTTAAGTTTATTTAGTAGAACTAGTATTTTCCTTGATTTCTGTCTTAGTCTGCTTTGGCTTCTGTAACACAATACCAGAGACCAGGTGGCTTATAAGCACTAAACATTTATTTCTGGAGTTCTGCAGGCTGGGCAGTCAAGACCAAGGCACTGCAGATTCAGTGTCTGGTGAGAAGCAGCCTCCTGGTACATGGATGGCTGTCTTTTCTTTGTGTCTTCATGAGGGAGAAGGCACAAGGGCTCTCTCTGGGGCCTCTCTTATAAGGACACTCATCTTGTTCATGAGGGCTTCACCTTCAAAAGCTAGTCACCTCCCAGAGGCCCCACCTCCTACTGCTATCACATTGGGCGTTAGGATTTAGCATGTGAATTTAGGGGACCACGAACGTTCAGTTTATGGCATCCAACCCGTTGACCACCCAAAATCCATGTCCTTCTCACGTGCAAACTATATCCATTTCATCCCAATAGCCCCAAAGTCTTAACTCATTCCAGCATCAATTTAAAGTGTGAAGTCCAATGTCTTATTGAGATGTCATCTACATCAGATATTGGTGAGACTTTAGGTGTGATTGGTCTTGAGGCAAATTTCCCTCCAGCTGTGAACCAGTGAAGTCAAATACATTATGTGCTTCCAAAATACAATGCTAGGATAGGCATAGGATGGATATTCACGTTCCCCATGGGAAAAAGAGGAAAGAAGAAAGGAGCAACAGGTCCTAAGCAAATTCTGTTAGACATTGAGGTTGCATAATAATCCTCTTTGATTTGATGGTCTGCTCTCCAGGCCCACTGGGGCAAAGGTCCCACCTGCAGCTTGACTTTACTTTTTCTTGGTTTACTCACTGATTTTGTGAGAGTAAAGGGGAAGTTTATAGGGGAGAGCTGGAAATGCCTTTAGTCAATCTTCATGTGTGATTGACAGTAGAACTGTAAAGGCTTTGACCCACTGTTTTCTGGTTACAGTGTGCTATGATGCATTTGATGACTTTCTAATTGTTGATCCTTTGCGTGTTCCTCTCTCTTTTCTCACTGAACATGATGATTACTGAGTGGCCCTGCCTTTCTATCCTGGCAGCTCATGTCTTCAGTTCCGGGAAGTTATAACTTCTTGGACAATCGCCCCTCCCATTTCCTCTTCCCTGTTCCCAATTTCTCTTTCCTTTTCTGGAACACCTAATTTATTACTTGAATATCCTTGACAGGTCCTCTATTTTTTTTTTTTAACAGTCTTTTCTCTCCAGTTTCCCACCTCTTTGTCTTTTTCCTTTCTAATGTCTGGGAAATTTCCTCAACTTTTAAATTCCATAACTTTGATTGAATTTGTATTTATTTTATGAGTCCAATATATTCCAAGAACTCACTTTTCGGTCTTGAATATTCTTATTGAAAGCAAACAAACAAAAAAGCAACCAATGTCTTCATCTTATGCATAACTTATCTTCTCTTATTTGAAAATCTTACTTAGTTACTTTTCTATCACTTCCTAGATTATTTCTATTTCCTCTGAGTTCCTTTATTTTATTTTGCTCTCTTTCCAGAATGACAAACCTTTTTTTCCAAATATGTGTTATCCTCTTTTCTGTTTATCTTAAACTTGAAGCACTAAAATGCTTTTTGGAAATTCTGTTTATGAGGTTATTTGTGATTTGTAGTCCTACAGACTTTATTACAGCAATAGCTGTAGAGAGCCTGCCAGTTTGATGGAGTAATCCCAGATGGCAGCCTCTGTGGATCTTTTCTTTGAGGCAAGTCAGTTTTCTTAGAGAGAATTCACCCAGTTTCCTGCCTGTGCAGTTGTAAGTGAGGCTCCCAGCATCCCTGGTGCCAACTTATTAAGGTAGACTGTGGTTTTCAATGTTCAGGAGGTCCATTTCCACTTAATCCCACACCTCTGAGTACAGCGTTCCATCTAACTCACTCCATCTTTCAACTTGTTAAGTCTGTCTACTTCAAGGTCTCTAGAGAGTAAAGCTCTAGTCTTCTGTCATGGTGGTGAAGGATGAGAACTGCCTGGCTGCACTGGAGGGGTGAAGGTTTCTCAGGCATCTAACCACTACCTAGGGAGACTTTCAAACAGTCCTCCAACTCTTTCTTATTAGCATCTAGAAGACTAAGTTCAGAGATATTTAGGGGTCTGCTTTCCTTAGTCGACTATGTCCTTCTCCACTCTTACACCCACTTTTGAGCCTTCAAGTTTTGTTGATATATCTTTTCCACTGTCCTATTTTGGACTCTAATCTTTGGTTTTGCTGATTTATATTTCTTTTATTCCTTTACGGTATTATCAGTGCAGTTTTGAGATGCAACAGAAATAAACACGTTATTTAATCTATCATGTCATATGGAAGCCTCAAGTCTCCTCATTTATATTCATTGCACTTTTGAAAGGGTCGATGTCAAATAAATTAGTGTAATTTAATTTTTTAAACATAAAACATGTTAGGTATAAATAAAGAATAAAAATAATGTTTATTTAGAATTATTATACGTGATTGGGAGAGGCATATTATATGAAATTAAAATGATAAGACTCATTTGGCTGTATCCTTGTTCTAGTAAACAGTTAAATCAGTATCTTCAGACGAACACACACTGTGTTGGAATACATACGGTATGTGACACAAAGTCCATGTTATTACTATTTTTGAATTGTTAATAACTGCCGTTTGCGTTGATATGTGTATTTCAGAAATGAATTCATAAAAGATCTACTGAGGATAAGATACGTACAGAAATTCATGTAAAATGATTTTAAGTGAATATTCAATCATGAATTTGTCACGTATCAGCAAAACAAATCCTATTATCTAGTATTCCTTATTGTTATGATGTACAGAAATTTTTATTCAATAACAATAGTATTAAATTCTAAAAGTATTTCCATGGAAAGATGAAAAAAAGATAGTTGTATATGGCTTCTGATCTACACTCAAGCTCTGATCTGCTAACCCTTCTTGATTTAGTTCTCTTTTTTAATTTGATTCTTGTAAGGATTGATGATCTATTAGTGAGATGTCAGTCTTTTATCAAAAATTCCACTTCCTATCCCCTCTGCTTCCCCAAGTTCCCACATCTTCAAGAGCTTGACCTTGTCACACAGACCTTGGCAATAAGTGGTCTTGGAATAGCTGAGTTCAAGCAGTACAGCCCCGAATATGCCATCTGCTCTCTTGGAGATACACTATATAGTTCATGACTCAGACTATATCTTGTTTTGCTTTGATGGAGTGCTGCTTAGTAAAAGAGTGGGTCCAGATGTTTTGTAAATTAATAAAGGTTTATAACTTCTTGCTGTAAGACTATTATTGTGAACTGGTCAGACCTTTTCCTGCAATACAGAGTAAAGAGTTCTTTATAAATCAAGCTCTTGGCATCCTAAGTTAGGTAGTTAATTACAGATGAGTTAAATTGATGAGGTTTTCATTCTCTAATATGAAGTATGATTTTAATAAAACATAATTCTGGAAAACAGGAAAAAATTAGAAAAGTGAGTGGTGAATATGATGATATAGGACTATAGAAATCTAAGCACCAAAGTGGAAAGTGAAAATAAGAAAAAGAAAAGAAAATTCACAGTGTAAGAAAGGGAGAAAGCTAACATTTTTTGAAAGTGCTTAATCATCATTATTGATAACAGATATTTATGAAGTGCCCAGCTAAGATGGAATAAAAGTGAAGGGAGATTTAAAGATAGCTGTGATGACACACTCCGTTATAGTTATTTCTCCATCAATAATTTAAGAAATTTAGACTGTACTGGGAATTGTCAATTTAGTATCCAACAAAGTTCCATTGTTATTAAATATTCTGTAGGTTTGGGTAAATCTAATCTTCTAAATAGCCTGAAACCTTTCTGATGTCTGATGTCATATAGTAACTGTTTTCAAGACTAAGAGTAAAAAGAATACAATTGGTCAAAATGAAAAGAGTTATAAGAAATCTAATATTTTTAGAGGAAAACAGCTACCACAGAGTGATCAAGGAGTTCATTTATAACAGCTACTTGTCAGAGAGAAACAGGAAACCACTATGAGGTACTCAGCTTCTATAAGATATATATTCCAATTGCTTCTAGACTGTATTTGACATTGTTGATGTTCTTTGCTCTTTGGAAGTGAAGGGCTCTATAACATAACAAAAGGCCCTTCCTGTATGGACTATTGCCTCCAGTTTAGGTTATAAATTTCTGCAGATGGCAGTTCAAAGTCAAGACAGTTAACACCATAAACGTTATTACCGTCAATGTGTGAATAATTTTAAATGTTGCAGCTGATTTGTATGATTTAACTTAAAAACACTGTATAGCTGCTGTGTTTAGTAGAAATTTAAAATATTTTTATTATTGATTGGGAATTCAATAGGAGTTTTGGTGTTCTTAAATAGTTTGATAACCATAGAGGTAATTATTTTATTATTTTCACAAAGAGGAGAGAAGAACTGGTGGCAAAATCATACTGAAATTTCTCGTAAGCATCACAGACCTTCTAGACACTGTAGAATACATACTATCCAAAACTCTCCAGACCTATGTAAATCTGATAAATTGATAATATTTTTAAAATGATAAAAAATTGAAACTGACTTATGCAGAGCCAACAGATAAGAGCTGATTAAAGTGTTCTTGTGTGTTTGAATAGGATATAACTTGAACTTTCTTCTCTCATTTCCTCTTTTTTTAAATGTCAGAGGCTTCATACTACTAAGTAGCATTATAATACTCAGTTTATGATATAATTTTATCATTTTCATTGCAAGTACTATTTTAGTTTTATTTTCCCTTAGTCGTCTGCTCTCACTTCTTTTCTCCATTCCCCACAGGTTCTCACATGTATGATTTGATTTATTACCTGTGTGTATGTGTGCATGTGTGTGAACTTATCAAACATACAGTAATGTTTGTGTTGTTTCACTGTACTTTAATTTGCACAAGTGATATTGTGACATTGTACTTTAATCTACACATGGTTCTCATTCTGGTTTGGGTTTTTTGCTTATTTGTTTGTTTGTTTACTGCCAGATTACTTTCAAAGTGGCTGCAACAGTTTCCACCATTAGTCTATAAAAGTCCTCCATCCTTTACAGTCAAGTGTGGTATTATATGCAATCCTAATTTCTGCAAAATTCACTCATGTAGAGATAAGGCTTTCTTGTATTAATCTGCGTTTTGATGGGAGCAATGCAACTTAACTTTTTCAGTATTGGTAAGATTTTGCAGATTCGTTTACTACATAGCTCATCTTTCCCTACTGAGGTGTGTATCATTGTAAAAATCTATCAAGCTTGCTTATAAACAGGGCTGTTTCTGAGAGTTGAACTTGAGTTTTTCTTTTGCTTAGTATCACATTGTATTTATTATACTGATCTTCAGCATAGTTTTAGTATTTGATAGTGTCAATTTATATCTGCATTAATTTTTTAAAGATAACTATTTGTTGAGATTTATTCTAATGTATAAATTTCAATGAATTTGTTTTCAGTTTATTTTTAGTTAGCAGCAGATTTTGTTTAGTTATTTTTAGTTACCTAACAGATTTTTGTTTGTTGTAAGTATTTTAGAATTTTATTTGATACCATTTTAAATTCATGGGTCACTTATGTTAGGGTTGGTACATATACTTTTATTTTGGTTTTTGATTTTACTTCCTATTTATTTGTTATTTACATTACTATTGCATTATGATTAAAGAATATAGAATGTTCCTTTTCTGGAACTTACTAAGGCATCCTTTGTAAGCCACTTTTACTTTCTTTTTAAATAAATTTTATTTATATCAAAATAATCATCATATTTTTGCTTCCAACCTGCCAAGTTTATATCAACTGTCGCTTTCAAATATTGTGTATCTTTGCTTATTCTTTGTATGTCTCAGATGTCATTTTCTGAGCATAGTGCTAAAATCATCTATTAAATTTGTTGACTCAGTTTTTTACATCATCCTAAAAAATCTTTTTAAAATATATTTTAAATCTATATTGTTAGCTGTATGCATGTTCACAATCGCAATATCTTCTGAATCTAGTGTAGCTTTTTATCATGATATAATGCCTTTATTTGTTTCTCAGGGTATTTTTCATTAAGATGGAATTTTCTTGTTTATAAAATTGCTACAGGTTTATTTTTGCTTAATTTTTGCCAGTATATCCTTATTCATCCCTTTACTTTCAGTCCTCTTGCTCTGTTTCTTTCAAGAACATCTACTATACACGGTACATTGCTAAGTTTATTTTTATAAATTCAATTTTAGTCTTTGTGCTTTGGACTGGAGAATTTAATTTATAATTTCCATAATTTCAATTAAGTTAGAACTATTCTTTGCCACCTTATTTCATATGTTATCTTCACTATTATTTATTTATTAAAATTTTTTTTTTTATCCCAGCTTCCTCCTACTTCAAAAGTTGTCCTTTTTTTTTTTCTGGTGGCAAATTCTAATGATTGAGATCATATTTATGGTAATATTTTGCTTCTCAATCTTATGTAATCTCTCATGATTTACTTTTCTTTCTTGCTGTCATAAATATTTCAAGAGTGTACTGACATAGAAAAATTTAGATTTGTCTTTGCAATCACATGTTAGTTTGTTGAGATAAATTATAGATTGAAAATAATGATTTTCAACTATGTAAATATGCCTTTGTTATTTTTATATATCCAGAGATAGTGTTGAAAGTTTTATAAAAATCTTAATATTTTTCCTTTGCTTGTTCTTCTGGAAGCTTGTAGGAATTTCTCAATGTCTTTAATTTTCTTAAAAGAAGCATTTTATTTAAGTGTAAGTACAAAAATAGCTGTTTAGCCTTCTCTAACTTAATGACATTTCATCTTTCTTTAATTTTCACCACTTATTTTCATCTATTTATTTTTTTCTTGATTATATAGTTATATATAAATGTTTTCATGTTTAATTCTATATTTATATCACTTTGGTATTTAAAAATATATAATTGGCATATTTTTTCAAGGGGAGTTTTTAACCTGATGTTCTAGTTAATTAATTATTTGTCTATATTCATCCTATTATTTAAATTATCAATTTATATCTTTAGGTCAATTATATTTTTCTTACAGAATACAATTGGGCTTATTTAAAATTATTTGTATTTTTGGATACTAGTAGCTAATGGTTACAAATAAAAATTTACAATATCACCATAAAACATAAAATACTTGGCAATGAACTTAACAAAGGTTGTGTAAGCCCTCTACACTGAAAACTACAAAACATTGCTGAGAGAAAAATGAAGAAGACTTAAATAAATGGGTAAATATACCATATTCATGGATTAGAAAGCCCAATATTTTTAAGATGTCAGTTTTTCCCACACTGATCTGTAGATTCAAAAGAAGCCCAATCAGAATCTCATTAGGCTTTAAAAATAACTTTGAAATTGACAAGCTGATTCTAAAATGTATATAGAAATGCTGGGGACAAAAACAGCCAAGGCAGTCTTAAAAATGTAAGACAAAGTTGAAGACTTACACCCTGTAGTTTCACAACTTATTATAAAGCTATTGTAGTCAACGAAGGGTGATACTGACATAAGGAAAGACAAGTAGAGCAAGGAATCCAGAAATAAACATATACATACACAGTGAATTGATTTTTGACAAATATGTCAAAGTATTCATTGCTGAAAAGAACATCTTTTTACTTATTCTGTTTGGAGTTTGCTGAGCTTTTAGAATCTAAGAGACAATGGTTTTCATAAAATTTGCAAAAATTCTCAACCATTATTTCTTTAAAAATTGTTTTTCTGCTATAGTAACTTTCTCCAGTCATTCTGGGAACTAGTTATACATATATTAGACGGCTTGATATTTCTCACATGACATTAAGTCTATGTTCATTCTTATCCATTCTCTTTTCTTTCTGGTTTTCAGGTTGGAAAATTTCTAGTAATCCTGTCTTCAAGTTTATCAGCGCTTCCTTCTCTATCTCCAATCTGTTCTTAAGACTACAAAATCAACGTATTACTTCAGCTAAGGTACTTTTCAGCTCTATAATTTCTATTTGATTCTTTTTGATGGATTACATTTCTCTTCTGAGATTCTTCTTTTATTCAATCATTACAACCATCTTTTACTTTAAATCCTTGAACATATTTATACAAGCTCTTTTATAGTCCTTGTCTGTTAATTGTGCTGCGTCATCTGTTTCTACCGATTGCTGCTCATTTCCTTGATTACACGTCACACTGCCCTGCTTGTTTATATACCTAGTGATCTTAAATTATATGATGGATATTTTGAATGACTTATTGGAATGAGTCTGGATTAAATGGTGGTCCTCTAAGTGATGGTTTTTTTAAAAAAATTTTTTTCCTGGAAAGCAGTTAAATTACTGGTGGATCTATTTAATCTTGTCAGTCTTGGGCACTTCTTTTTCTTCTTCTTCTTCCTCTTCTTATTTGTGTGCCTGCACTTTATTTTGTTTTTATTTTTTTTTCAGTTTTGTCTCTAGTAACAGGGTATGGCTATTACTCTAGGTTACTCCCAAGGCATGGTCATTTTTGGGGTCTCAACCAAGTGCTTGAGATTCACTGCAAAGTTTCTAAATACCCTGCATTGTATAGTCTCTCTTTTGCTACCTCTTATTAGCTATCAGTTCTATAATCTTGTCAAGTCTTGCCATTCAAATAGTCTTTATTTTTTAATGTTTTCCTCAGTTTTATTGAGGTATAATTGGAATATAAAATTGTGTAAGTTTAAGGTGTACAACATAATGATTTATATATACATATAGTGAAGTGATCACCACAATAAATTTAGTTAATACACATCACCTCACATAGTTACATATTAGTCTTGACAAAGAACTTGCACAGCCCAGCCTTTGGTCAAAAACTCTCTGTGAGGAAGACCTCCCAGTGTCCTGGCCTCTTCTTATTCTACCCTTTTATTGGCATGCTTCTTTGTGAATTTCAGCCTCCTTAGTTGTCTGAGTACTAATATCTGTCTTTTCAGCTCAGTGAGTTGACTTGTTTTATTTGAGTTCCACTTCTTTGGGCTATAGAAAGTACCTGTGGCAGAAAACTCCAGAAAACAGGCCTAACAACCCTAATCTCCTGAATTTCCTTTCTCTCAAGAATAACATTTATGCATTGCTTGGTTTCTAGTGCCAGAAACACCTGTCACATGTATTTTGTCCAGTTTTATTCTTATTGAGGGCGGGAGGGAAAGTTTAATCATGGCCTCCCAATTTCATTTGTGAGGACTTTGGAGCTTAAGCTCCAATATCTTTGGAGCTTAAGCTCTGATTGGAGCTTAAGAATTTATGGCATTTTTGTTATTATTTTATTTAGTATTCTATTGCTATATAAATTGTTATTAGAATGTAACGTCACAACAGGTAAACATAGAATTTAGTGCTAAAAGATTTTCTTCCCTTAGAAATACCTGTAGGTTTATAAATAAATAAATTAATCAATATTTTAGTTAGGATTCAGTCAGGGAAACAAAAGTCACTCTGTATTTAAGCATGAAGGGTTTGAATACAGACTGACTTCTTCTACTCTTATTTTTTTCCAAATCTCATGTCTCTTTTTGATAGGCTCCAACCTGGAACCACATAGAGAAAAAAATTCTGGGGAATGTAACTCCTGGTGTCTCCTCTGGGCTGTGTAGAGGGGAACCACGTAAAAAAGTAGTTGTGATGTTGAGTTGATAACAAACAGTGAAGCACGGTGTGGTTTGCCTCAACATCTCACACATATGTATTTTTCTAAAATGAAAAAAATTTTGAAAATTATTTTTGTTGTCAGAGAATTCTGAATGTATTTTGTTTCTTTCAATTTAATTTAATTTTTATTTTATATTGGAGTATAGTTGTTTTACAATGTCATGTTAGTTTCAGGTTCACAGCAAAGTGATTCAGTTACACATATACATATATCCATTCTTTTTCAGATTCTTTTCCCATATAGGTTATTACAGAATATTGAGTAAAGTTCCCTATACTATACAGCAGGTCCTTGTTGGTTATCTATTTTATATATAGTAGTGTGTATATGCTAATCCCAAACTCCTAATATATTTTGGTTCTTTAAACATATTAAATGCTTAATAAATCTTTGCTGAGTGAACACTTTTACACAAATGTTATTCAGATATGTTTGAGAATGTTTAAGTTATTTTACATATGGAAAAATAATAATATTTTCAATCAAGTTTTAGAATAACTATGATAGTCTAAATATTTAAAATTCAACTCTCCATATATCTATAACTTTAAATGTTAATCTAAAATGTTTCTAGACTTACTTATATATGTGAAAATGTCCTGGTTGTATAGCACTTTACATAAATTTTAAGGAACCAATGAAATAAAAAGCAAGTACTTACAGGGCACAGAAATATAAATTTTGGTCCCTGATTTGACATGTCTTCATTTCAAGACATATGAAAACTCAATCTCCATTAAAAAGTAACTCAATATCTCTGTCACCTTTCGTGGAACACTACCTCTGCAATATAAACTAGGAGGACCTCGGGAAAGACCATGCATACTGTTCTACATGCATTCTAATTGTTATGGCTGTGTGTGAATTATGCCTATTGCAGGTGTGTCAAAGGTAAGAGATGCAAATAGCTCTTTAGTATTTTAAATCACTGCAGTGTTTGTTTACTATGGGTATTCCCGGAATACAATGGGGAAAAAGAACTTCAGAGCATGGTGGGTAAAAAGAGAGGGAGAGACGGCAGTTCATGGCACAGTGAGCCATGGATCCCTTCTCTGATGGTCTGGGTTTGGCTTTCCATGGGCTGAACTATACCCAGGATAGTCTGCTCTTAGCTTCACTTTTTCCATTGTGTCAACTTTCCGTATTACAGTATGTCCCCTACATAAGAACCTTCAAGTTGTGAACTTTCAAAGGTGTGATCGTGCATTTGCATGTCCAATCACGTAAGTTAGTTCATATGTCTGGCGGACTTTGTCACATGTGTGCATCCTTGACAAGTAGTTGTGCTTTTGTGTACTTTACTGTGCAGTGCTGTATAGAGTACAGTAGTACAGTATCTTTATTTCAAGCCCAAGGATGTCTGGAAGCAAGCATTAAAGCAGTGGTGATGTAGCTGGTACTACTGTACTTCTCAAGGTACTATACTGTAAGATTAAAAATGTTTTCTTTATTTTTTGTGCTTGTTTGTTTTTTGTGTATTATTTGTGTGAAAAGTATTATAAACCTATTTCAGTACAGTACTATATAGCTGATTGGTCAGTTGGGTACCTAGGCTAACTTTGTTGGACTTATGAAAAAATTGGACTTACGAACTCATTCTCAGAATGCAACTCGTTCCTGTGTAGGGGACTTACTGTTATTGTTTTCACTAACTGCCCTCAACTCTGTTGGCCTAGGTGGTCTGATGTTGTCATTCCGCTTTTCAGTTATTATCATAGTATTTCTTTACTTTGGTCATTCATCTATACAGCAAGTATTTATTGAGTGCTTACTATGCTAGGCATGGTTCTAGATTGTGGGTATACAAAGGCGAACAAAATAGTAAAAAAATGCCTTAATATAGAGGTTCTATTCTAGTATCTAGAGTCAGAAAATGAACAAAATAAACAACTAAAATATACACTATGTTAGATAGTAAGAGCGGCTACAGCAAAAAATAATTCAGGGAACAGGTATTAAAAGTTTTTGTCAGGGAGGCACTTTTGCAATATTAAATAATGTAGTTGGAGAAGGTTTTACTGACATTCTAACATTTAAGTCACTTGTAGAAGTTGATCACTCTGCCTCACATTTCTCCATGTTCTTCTCATCTCCTGTATTTTCTGCTCTCCATTCCTTCTTTATTTTTTCTCCTTAGTATTTACATTTCCCTAAATATAAATATATATTTATCTTTTTTACTGACCCCATTAAATATAAGCTCCACAAAGACAGTGATTTTTTAATGTTTTGTTCACTGTTATATTCCCAGCTCCTAGAAAGTTCCTATCTCATAAAAAAGTGATAAACATAATTAAATGAGAAACTGAATGAGTGAATGAAGAAAAGCATTTCAGGTAGAGAGACTAGCAAGTGCAAAGGCAGTGAAGAGAGAGTGTGTCTGGTGAATTAAATGAAAAACTAAGAGGCCAGTGTAGCTAGAGTGCGGTGAGTCTGCGAAACAATAGTAGGAGATGAAAATAGAAAAGTAATGGTGCAGGAGGTGGGTGGCAGCTAGTGTAGGGCCTTAGGCCACCGTGATGACTTTGGCTTCTACTCTGAGTCAGATGGAAAGCTATTTGGATGGGTCATGTCAGTGGCAAGACCTCACTTTTGTTTTCACAAGTTCACACTGACTGTTGTGTGGAGAATTGACTGAAGAGCCAAGAAGGAAAGCAGAGAGACAAGTTAGAAGATTGTTGCAATAATGGCCTTCTCAATATTTGCTATTGCCCAATACCTGTAAGTGTAACCACCTTACTGTCCAGAGTACTGTTTCTTCCACTCGGTTCAGAGCAGGAAAAAATAAAAGCAAATATAAAGTGTCATTATATATAAATTAAGGTGGACAGAGAAAGGCACTGAAAACTATATGACTTGGCTTATTAAATCATGTACGTGGAAGTAAACCATTTATACCTAATATTAATTATTCTTAATAATTCAAAAAAGTAAAATTTCAGTGAATGTAAATGTGAATGGAAGGCACACTTTAATACAAAACACATCTGGCATAAGAATTTTTTAAATACATATTTTTGTATTTGGGAAAAAGTCCCTTCAATTATGTTTGAATGACAGTAAAATATTTCCTAGTACTGATACAAAATAAATGTTTTCTGGACAGTTAAATTTAAAAATGAAGCTCTTACATTCAGTCAATACATTTCTTACACTAAATAATTTAGTCTTAAAAGAATTACTCTAGGATATTTGTTTACCCCTAATTTAAGATCAACTCAAATAATTTGATCTTAAATCTCCATTTCAATGAAATAAATGGCAAGTAGTCATAAACTTGACTGTGACTGCAACGTGAATGCCAACAGTTCTTTCCTATGTCAATAACGTTGGAGAGCCTTAACACTCTATGACATGACGCACTCTGTGTTTGTTATCAAACACTCTACATTTGATAAAAGGGCTTTGGTAAAACTTTGTGCATCAGAGACACAATCTTCCTTTCGCACACACACACTCAGTAACTTACAAGAATTTACCAGCTCCCGGAAATCACTGACAAATATTCTAACAGACAGACGATAGTGAACCCTGTTCTTATACCTCGTATTTATATATTGGAAGATATTTTAATTACATGTTTTTGAAATTTCCTTAGTTATTAATATGTTAGAGATGAACAATAACATTTAATCAATACTTACCATGTGCTAAGCAACATGCTACATGCTTTACATATATGCTCTTATTTAAGATTCACTAAAATCCTGTGAGTAATGGGCCATCATAATACTCATTTCAGAGATGAGAAAACAAGGCTAAACATTAATTCTCTAGTTCATGCAGACTGTAAGTGACCTGGCAGAGATTCCAACTCTGATTCCATAAAGCAGCTATTACCCAAGGCCATAATTTAAAACTATATAATTAGCTATACATGTTAAAAATAAAGCATCTGTTAACTTAAATAATAAGTAATTGCTTACTTTAAAAACACGATTTCTCTAAAAATTAACTAGCTTCCAAATTCTACCCTTGGGGCCAGTTAAGAAGATAGGTCCTTTCTCCCATCATGAAGGGTCAGAATTCCACAAAGAAAACGTGAAAAAAATGCTTTGCTTTTAAATTTGAAAATAACAACTGGAATCTGTCTGCAGAAATGGTGCTTAGGCACAGTCAATCATAGGCCAATCTTATTGTTCCATTACCTATTTCTGTGTAACAGACAATTCTAAAATATAGGAGCTTAAAGTCAATGACTCAAAATATGGAGTTAAAGGGCTTCAAGTTTGTGACTTAGCCCTAAGTTACCTTCCAGCTTATCGCCAGCATTTCTGCACCTACAGTCATGTGAGTGGGCAATCTTAGACACTGAGCCCAGTCAGACTTCAGAGGAATGCAGCTTCAGTTGCTGTCTTACTACAAGCTCATAAGAAATTCCAAGTTTGAACCACTCAACCAACTGCAGTCAACTCACAGAACCATGAGAAATAATAAATTGTTATTTTAGTCTGCTAAATCTTCTGCTGGCTTGTTATGCTGCAAAAGCTAATCCAAACAGAAATTAGCACCCAAGGTTTAAGTGCTGCCATAACAAAAACTATAACGTTTGGCATTGTTTGGGGACAGGTTTGAGGCTGTGAGTATCTGAAGGAGACGTTTAGCAAAGGATGGAAGACAGTGAGATTTTGTAACTGGACCCTGGAGAAAAGAGGGCCCATATTATGTAGTGGCTGAAAGTTTGGCAAAACTGTTGTAATGTTGAAAAAAATAAGACATACCTATTAAAATGGTAGATTTGTCTAAAGAAATTACTAGGCAGAATGTTGAAAATGTCAAATGGTTTCTTTAGCCATTTATGATAAGATATGGAAATAGAGAAATGATCAAAAAGGAAATATTCAAAATTCAAGCAGAATTTAGAAAAATGTAATAGAGTTAGGAAATGCTAGGTTCAAAAATCAAAATATTTATTATCTCCAAAGAATCCCAACAAAAAGTTGCTTAAACTAAGAAATGACCCCATTCTATACTTCCCTTATCCTGTTCAAATTGTATTTCATGTTCCATTTCTTCAATCATTAACTTGCCAGTACTTTAAACTACTATGCACTTCTGCCAAGCAAAGATGGAGAAATTTTTATAATCTCTGACATGTGGTATTTATAATTAGAATCGAAGCTAGATCTTGAAAAAATACTTGGAATTGTAATGAGTGCTAATTTAGAGTAGGAGTTACTTGGGCAGGTCTGGGTTATCCAAACCCTGAACATTCCAAAAAATGTTTTGACCCTTGACCATCTCCTGGGAGATAACCTCTTGGAATTTCCTGCCTGATAAGAGTGTTTCTATTTACCTGGGTCTTTGGGCCATGCCAGATGGCTTACGCTAACAATGTGATTTACGCTGCAGGCCTTGGGCCATATAGTACTAATTTGTCCACTGGAGGAGCTTAAGACTGAGACATAAAGGTCAGCCATGGGGACTCTCTGGGCCAACATGACCAATACCCAATAAAGTGCCTGGACACTAAGGCTCTAGAGAGCTTCCGTGGATGGTAACATTTCATGAGTGTTGTCACACATTGTTGCTGGGAGAATTAAGTGTTGTCCATAAGACTCCACTGGGAGAACACAACTGAAGCTGTGACTGGGCTTTTTTAGGCTCTGCCCTACGTGCTTTCTGTCTTTGCTGCTTTGTCCTTTCACAGTAGTAAACCATAACCGTGGGTATAACATCGTTTCTGAATTCTGTGAATTCTTCTAGAGAAACACTGACCTAAAGGTGGTCTTGGGGGTCCCTGACTACAGTTAGGGAGGCCACAGACACGAAATGACTGAGATATGAGTAATGAGTCAGAGTTACGTAAATGAAGATGGGAGAATGCTTATTTATTGAATCTCAGGTAATATGTGCTTTACTTACAGGTTTGAATGAATGAATGAATGAGCATACAAAGCAGCTAATCTAAACATGGTGAATCTTAGGAATAGGAAATAAAGTTTAAAAAATGTAAACGGAGGGCTTCCCTGGTGGCGCAGTGGTTGAGAGTCTGCCTGCCGATGCAGGGGACGCGGGTTCGTGTCCCGGTCTGGGAAGATCCCACATGCCGCGGAGCGGCTGGGCCCATCAGCCATGGCCGCTGAGCCTGCACGTCTGGAGCCTGTGCTCCGCAACGGGAGAGGCCACAGCAGTGAGAGGCCCGCGTACCGCAAAAAAAAAAAAAAAAAAAAGAAAAACAGTAAACGGAGAAATTTAAAACAGCATAACCAGCTTATTAATATTGGTATGAAAATGCTCTTGATAAAATCAAAGTATCATTAGGAATGGTTAATTAATATTTCTGACCAGTGAAAATTCATAACCCTAGTGTGCATATGACTAGATTTGGAGTCCGATGACCTAGATTTGAATAACTTAATAGTCAAATATTGTTTAAAAAAGTCACCAAAATTTTCTGGGCCTTAAGTTTCCTTATTCATGAAATGAAAATAATGATAATTCTTCTATCTTTGTCATAAAGTCATGAAAGTAAAAATATGATATTAGTAAAAGTGCACTGAAAGTTACAGTGTATGACGCTATCATGGCTTCCAAATACATTCTCCTTCTAATTATTTACCCACCATTACAACCACTATTCTACTATTATTAACCCCTATTATTACTATTAACTATAAAACTTAAAAGGCCTAAGACATTGAGATAGTTGCTTTAGCAAAACCACTTTGAAAAAATAATTTCCAGCTTTTTCCCTCAAAATGATGTTAAGGGAATGATATTCATTGGAGAAGCTAATACTGTTAGTCATATTTCTTGAACAAAATGTATATATAGCCACCATTTTTTTTTTTTGAGAAGGAGAAATATCTTCTACTAGGTGGTGTTAAATAGATTTTTTTTATATTAGATACAATACTGAAAATATCATGAATATTTGTTTTTGGTCAAATCTGTCTTTCTTCAGGAGGACAGTAAATTTAAAGACAAGCTAATAAGGTATATTATTGTATGTCTTAGAGAACTGTGGAAAAAGAGAAAATTGTCATAAAGAATAGGAATTATTCAAGAAATCATGGAAAATAGGGACTGTCTATGAGAAAAAAACAATTCACCTCATTGCTCCTTACACTTGAGGATTTTTGCACTGTTAATTTATTCATTGAGCTCTGGTTCTAAATGCTCTGACAGAATGAAGACTACTTCTATCAAGGGGCAGGAAAAATGCCACAGGGTTTTCAAATCAGAATTCATGTCAATCAGTCTAAGAGCAAAGGCTTGTCTGCTGAAACAGGAAGATTAACTCTGCATGTATTTCTGTCCCTCACCTTTATCTTTCTTTCTTTTTTTTTTTGGCATTAACACAAAATGTGCTTTGTTGACTCATGGTGTGTCATATTAGTTAAATTAAACATCAAACATCTGTCTGATTTTAAGCTCCCAACATGAGTATGTTGGCAGTCTCGGTAAAACTTGAGCTGTTAAAGGCCCTCAATCAGTCAAAAGGATAGAGCTGCTGTAACGGCAAACTCAGCAAGCAATTACATCAAAGGATTTAAAATCTATTTCAGTAATGCCTTCTGGATAATGACATTGATCTCAGCACTCCCCTTGCAGATTTCCCGGTATTGAAAAGCAGGGTTCTGCATGGTTTCACATTTAGAAAAACACCATTCACCATTTCTTTTTATGTGAACATAGGTCAGTTCTCTTGAATATACCTAGACAGCTATTTCTGACATAACACCTATAAGCTAATAGACTTTTATTTCATAAAGCCAAAATTCATGCTATGCACACAATTTTTTCTTTGTTCTTTTCTGTCATACCAATTTTGCCAAAGTAGGAGAAATAACGAGAGGATTTTACTATCTTTTACATTCATGTTTTTCTCCTACGCTAAATCAGGTATTATAAATAAATAGACCCATCAATCAATCCATATTTCTCTTTATATTTTAATCTTCACTTAGTTTGCTTATCTTTTGGAGTTGATATGAATAAATGAGATGATTGCAGAAGAGAATGTTTCAATTTAAAGAATTTCCATAAACTTTCTTCCTCTCTTCTCTTTCTTCCCTTCCTTCCCCCCCCCCCCCCCATCTTCTGTCCTTCCCCTTCTCTCTCTCTCTTTTGTTTTTGGTTAGGGGAAACATTTATTTCGGACTTTCATGAGCTATCTGTAGATTGTTTAAGTGGGTTCTAATGCTGGCAAGGTCTTTAATTTTATTTTTTAAGTAGTTGCTCTAGTAAAGAAATATCTAGGTGTAAATTAATGCTTAAATTTGCATGCCTTAAAGCAGCTGTGTAGTTAGTCAAAAACATGTAGTAACTTTCTACTTTAAAATAAGTAAAAGTAAAAATTGAATTCTACTAGAGAACTACATATTTTTCATGTCATATAGATGATGCATGTGAGATAATTTAATTATCTGTTATTTATTTACTTGTTCTTTGACTCTAGAATCTACTCTATGCCAGAATCCCCAGTGTACCATTATACAGTAGTGGAATAAACCTTGTATTGCTAAATCTCTTTGTATTATCTTCTAACGGAAAGATGTCTAACTCTACTTCCTTCTTAATAAGGCTATTTGGTCACTCAGTGTGACTGTCCTCAAAAAGAAATTCCCTCCTCTCAGCTACTTCCTGGCAATGATCAGAATAAAAGGCGTAGGGTCATACAGACCTACTGTGAGAGTCTGCGAATTCTCTGTGACCATTCCTGGATATGATACTTCTCTTTTACCCCTAACGGCAACCCCAGGATGGCCTGGTTGGTACATCTTCTGAGTGGAAACCTGGCCACAAGAGGGACTAGTGAATTCAAACTTGATTCTGATTCAGCCACAAAGATTCTCTTGTTAGACTGGCATGTCACATATCACATGGGTAATGACCATTTGGTTGAATATATTACTTGTCAATTCCTTCTATAGTGGAACATATGAGCCAAAGTGAAGGAGCTTGTGAAATAAAGGAACAAAAAGAATACATGATTTAAGAAATAGAAGAAATAACAGGATTAATAAATAAATGAAAGATCTGGTCGTTAAAAAGCAACAATCTAAATAATATCTGTAAAGCTAATATCTGTAAGGATGGGGTCACAGGGGTAAGAATAAGGGGACATAGTAACTAGAAATTGAGTCTTGGTATAATCACAGGTAACACTGATCAGATGCGGAATAATGAAATTATTAGTTTATGTATCCTAAAATATGTCCTGAGCAGAGGTAGGGTTTGTGGATCATTTGAAAAAGGGTTGACATCTTGATTACAGAATAGGTTGGATTCTCCCATACCTTGTGAAGATTGGACGATAACATGTGCTATTATTTTGAATAGGACATTGTTTTGGTGGTTTTTTGTTTGTCTTTTTTTTTTTTTTAACTTTGTAGTGTGACACAAAAGGGTTCAACATGTTGGGGAAACTTTATCAATACTGTGATTTACATTTTTTTATATATAAGCTATTTTGAGGTACAAATAAAGAGACTCTGGCAAAGTATGTTTTCCTAAGAAAACATATGTGTTTTGAGTGACCTTAGAAATACCTTTGTCTTTGACTTGTGTAACGTTACTTAGGTGACTAGGTATCTCATTGAATAGCATTAAGTTGATCTGTGTTTAATTTTTATTCTTAAAGCAATGACAGAAGAGAAAGCAAGAAAAGCAAAGATTTATGGAAAGCAAGTCTCGCCTTACGTTATATTGAGAGTTATAGTAAATTCAGGACCACTGAGAATTAAATACTCTGTTATCAAAAACGTAAAAGAAATTAATTTTTAAATTATGTTAAAATAACTTCTTATCCTTAGCTTCAACACACTGCAGACTAGTGTAATGATGTCCAATACTGGTAACAGAAAACAAACAAATATCAAAAAGCACAATCTTCCTCTTTTGTCTGCCCTATGACCCCCCCAAAATAAGAGTAATAGAACTCATAAACCACACTGAGCACACAGTTGAGAGCTCATAGGAAAAGTACTGATACAAAAGGATTGTGGTAGCTAAAATGAAACCTCTGAAAGTTAGACTAGTTAATAGAATGCTAACTGCTGACACAGTTTCCATTAGTGTCTATTGTAGATTGCATAATGCTATTTCAAGCATGGAATATAAAAAATTAGTGAACTGAAAATAATGAAAGATAATTTGAATTATGGTAACATTATTTCCCATCTAATATTTATACCATATTTGCAATTTTATATTCATCCTCATTACTGTCAAATGGCAACAGCAAGAACAGAAACAGGCTTCACTGTTTTCCTGTAATGTATCTTCGCAGCCAGTTGGAGAAAGGAAGTTCCATTTCAGTAATGACATTAGGACTCCAGTCCTTTATTGGAGAGAGAAATACTCATGCTATAAGTTAGTTTTGTGACTCCCCAAAGAACAGTAGTTGAATTTCATTCTATTATTCATTTGAATTTTTCTTATAAGCACAAGGGAGTAAGGGATGATGCTCCCAAACACAGATAAAAGAAATCATGCTACGAAGAGGCTGTCAGCATTGCATTTCCTTTTGTTAATGGATATGTGGCCAAAGATAATACTTATTCATATACGAATTATTGACTAAAACGTGATGCCAAAGAAAAATATTTTGGTTCTGGGTATCTGCCTATTTTACACTATTGTTTTTGAAAAAAGGCATAAAAGAATAATATGTCATTGAAAATATACACTTAGAAAGCTGCAGAATATGTATGGAATGTATATGCCCTGATCAGTGTATATGCTCTTATCAATAATTCTACTTATTCTTCTCTTGCTTTTGCAAATAATTTGCCCTGATAGCTTTTTATTATTATTTTGCAATTATTGTACGTGTGCCTTATCTTCAGGAAAAGAGTTTTTTATTCATTGTCATCATTGTCGGATTGCGTTTTACAATATGTAATACATAGCCTGCACTCAAAAAATACAGAAATTATAAAAAGATAAAGTTATTACAAGACACCAAAAAAGGGAAACAATACACATATTAAATCATTGCTTAACATAATGCCCTCAAGATGTATTCATGTTGTTACAAATAGCAGGAGTTCCTTTTTTTTCTCATGGCTGAATAATATTCCATTATATATATATATATATATATGCGCTTTATATGAAAAAGTGGCAGCTAATCCTTTAGTGGAAACTTGATCCCCCACTTTGCTTTCTGAAGCAAAGCTGCTGTCTCAGATTCACAGAGGTTCTGCCGACTGTCTGGACCTGATTCACTGATGGTTTAGCTAAGCTGGAAGTTGATGGTGTCCTTGGATTGGGCAGTATTCAACAACAGCACCAATTGCAAAATTAAAAATGGTCATGGCCACTCCACTTAGTGGGCAGTACTGACAGTAATTCTCACAGTTCTGGCTAATGCTCCCCTTAATAAATATTGTTACATTTTTACTGACCCTAGCTGTTTTGTCTGCCGCTTGCAAGACTACAGAGTAGTGGATAAAAGGCCTTCTGGAGTAATGGAAATAAAAACAAAAATAAATAAATGGGACCTAATGAAACTTAAAAGCTTTTGCAAAGCAAAGGAAACTACAAACAACACGAAAAGACAACCCTCAGAATGGGAGAAAATATTAGCAAACAAATCAATGAACAAAGGATTAATCTCCAAAATATATAAACAGCTCATGCAGCTCAATATTAAAAAAACAAACAACCCAATCAAAAAATGGGCAGAACCTAAATAGACATTTCTCCAAAGAAGACATACAGATGGCCAAGAAGCACATGAAAAGCTGCTCAACATCACTAATTATTAGAGAAATGCAAATCAAAACTACAATGAGGTATCACTTCACACCAGTTAGAATGGGTATCATCAGAAAACCTACAAACAACAAATGCTGCAGAGGGTGTGGAGAAAAGGGAACCCTCTTGCACTGTTGGTGGAAATGTAAATTGATACAGCCACTATGGAGAACAGTATGGAGGTTCCTTAAAAAACTAAAAATAGAATTATCATATGACCCCGCAATCCCACTACTGGGGATATACCCAGAGAAAACCGTAATTCAAAAAGACACACGTGGAGACCTTCAAGATGGTGGAAGAGTAAGACATGGAGATGCTCTGTGGTCTAGACCAACTTAGTTGAGATCACTGGGCAGGACTTATGCTATGCATTCCATTCCTAAGCTAATCCTGACCTCAGCACAAAACCTTACCCACGGCCTTGGTTGGCCATCATGTGGGGCCTTCAATTAAAGTTGCTGCCATTAACTCAGTATTTAGGAAATGAATTCTCAATAAATCTATGGCTTTAGAAGAATAATCTTTTTACATCTCTAGCTATGTGCCTGTGTGTTTTCTTTAGTTCTTAAGCCAATATGAAGGTCTTAATGACAATGAAATCTTCTCAGTGTGCTTGGTCAGACATTATTTTTAGCTCTTCTAGGTCTTTTTTTTTTTCAGAGACTAGACAATATCATATCCCTGATTACTGTTAAGGATCCTGATTCACAATGATATTTGCTTGAATTGGGATGTTACTGCATCCCTGCCTATGGTTCCCGTCACTCATCCTCTGAATTGGACTCCTTTTGCCCTGATTTTTGCCAAAACTATGTCAGAGTAATGAAACTTCTTTCTGGTTCCAAAAAACATGTCAGGATTTAGACGTCCAAATGAATGTTGCCCAGGCCAAAATAGTCAGGTTGGAAGCTTTGCATTTGTTCCAGTAATGCTGCCATGACTTTAAACATTCTGGAATTAGTCTATAAGAATTGCTTTCACAGCTTGAACAACGTAGGATTTAGGAAGTATTTATTTAGCATTTGCCACGTGCACTGCACTAAGATATTGCATAGGATGTTCGGACTTAAGAAAGAGCAGTTTCTCTCCTTAGTGAGCTTGCAGAACAGGGCTAATATGCACGTATTAGCAAAACTGTCTGCAGTGGAGAAATGCATTTCGGCAATAGTAAAAAAGTAACTCATTCTGTTGAGTAGGAAGATGATAAGCTCTAACATATACTTTGGTGTGTGTTAAAATGTGAATTGTGACTACTGTGTGGGTGTTTTAGTGTCTCTAAAAATAGTTCCCCAATATTCAATGGTGTGATAGAGGCACCACTGACATACAGCATAGGCATTCCAAATAACCACCTTGAAAGACATGCCTAATTTACAGTATAACTTTTGCGTATTTGTTTTAAGATGTTTTGTTGTTTTGAATACATGAATACTGGCTCTAAGACATAAAACAGTAAAATGTATCACCTTGTTACTGTCTGAATATTTAGGAATCAGTCAACTGGCAGTATTGTTTTAAAAAATTATCTTCAGTAAGTAACAAGCTAAGTGATTTTTCAAAGTATTAAATTGTTACTGAAAGGATTGAACAGTATGAGGAAAGACAGTACATACATACACACACACACACACACACACACGCGCACATTGAGAGGGAGACAGGGAGACATAGACAGAGACCAAGAGAATGAATGGCTTCACAGGATTCCCAGAATATTCATTTATTTTCTGTGTCTCAGGTGGATTAAAATTAATCATTTAAAAAATAGCTACATCTCGCTTGGCCTCCATGCATGGTGTTATACAGAATTAGTTTCCATGCATGGTGTTACACAGAATTTGTTTATGTCCTCTAGAAGAACCTGTTTCATAAAATGGTATTTCTAAAAAATAATTTAATCTCCACTAAAAAACAAAAACAAGGAACAAGAAAGGCATATGTTGAGGTATGAAGAACAATGCCGTGGTTTAGAAAGAAAAAAGCAGGTTATGATGGCATGCTATGTCCCACTTGTTTACCCATATTTCATAAGTTTAAGGTTTGTTTTTTGACTATATAACTATGCTAATATTATTCTTTACAAAAGAAAAAATTTGCAGCATAAATGGTTATTAAAGGTCCAACATTTCTGAAATCCTTCTATATTTACAAGAAAAAGGTAAACATTGGAATAAAAAAGTGACCAAAGGTGTGCATAAGCATGGCAGAAAGAGAAACTTCAAATGGTTAGTCCAAAAATAAAATACAGAGGCTTAAGCTAGTAATCATCAAGGAAGGAAAGATGAAAACATGAGGCCGCCATTTTTGTTCATCAGATGTTTGATAACATTCAGTGCTGGCATGTATGTGGTAAAATCAGCACTCACAAACAGATACTGCCCAACAAACTTGCACTTGCTTCAAACTGGGAAAGGGAAGCACCAATAATCATCTTTATATTTAGACCACCCCTTCTGCCTTTTTCTCCTTCTAAGCATCCAGTCTTGTAATAGCCATTATGTGAGTGGCTTTAAAGGGCCCCAGATCAACCTTCTAGTTACATGATATTTTCAGGAAACTCACTGTTTGTTGGAGTCTACACAAGTCCCATTTACTGTATTACTTAAATTCTCATGATTTTAGCCCTCCTACCTGTGTGTACAGAATCTTAGATCTCTAGGCAATTCCCTCTACTTTCAAAAGAAAATAATTGGGTAATATTTATTTAAATTAAAAAAAATGCGTTTGTTTGGACCCACCTAAATATTAAATAGCTAGAAGTGAGAACCATGGGATTATTTGCTTTTCTCTCAGACACTTCTTTACTTAGATTATTATAATGTTCATGAATAAGTCATTAAAATAAAGCTGAATAAACAGTGACTCCTAAAAATGATTGATTTAGATTCTATTAATCATAATTTAAATGAGACACCTTCCCTAATTAAGATGGGTCATGATGCAAACTACATAATGCTTCACTTTCTGTTACTGTCACAACTACATAAAGCCACAGTGAGCATTTGTAATTTTGCTTTGAACTTTAACATTATGGTCAGTATAGGATGTATGTAATATATTGATATTAATGTATGATGACAATTCAATTATGGGATTTTGCTACCAGGATGTGTAATTAGTAGTAAAAATACCACATTTTCTTTCACCCTTTCCTTTTTTTCCTCAGAAAATAAGTTTTAGAGATTAAAAAGACAACCCGTTAGTAGATCTGTGGTTCTTGATGTACAATGCTTCAGATAATTGCCTATTCACTCTACAAAAATTTTCCTTTTTCAATTTTCTTTCAATTCTTTTGATTAAATTGAGAAGAAAACATCAATGGGTTTATTTATGGCTCGTAGCTTTGACTGTTAATAGCAGCTTGTTATATCTGCTCAGTACTGCTTGCAGCTAAAACCCAAAACTCATGAATCCAAATTTCTGAATCAGAATTCCTGTAAAGGGTCATGTAAAATTCAGATCCAACATTCAAACGTATGCAAATACAACAAGCTCTTCTTCTTTATTTGATTTGAAGTAGTTACTGTTAAGGGGTATAAAAGGAAAAGGGCAAACTTATACATAACAGGTACTTAAATACTTATTTGAAATATGAGTTGACTTCTATCTAATTTTGCTTAGGGATATTGCCAATTTTAAGCAAAAATATTTTTAAGGAGACTTTTCAAACAATATACCATTTACTGCCCAAATCTTATCAAATATTGATAGATTTAGCTTAGAGTGATCCAGTCGGCACACTACTTAATTAAAACATATATATCAATTCTCACAATATTGAGCTTTATTCTTGGCAAACAAACAAGGCAGGAGACAATTCAAGACACATACTAAGCCTGGAGCAGTATTTACAGAGTTTCCTGGGGAAACATAGAGAAGGAAGCAGTAGCTGTTGCATGGTTAGCTCATTATTCACAGAGATCTGAAAGGTTCATACATTAAGACTTCAGGAAGGAAACGCGAGTCTTTGTGCTAAGGGTCTATAGGCTACATGACTGGGAAGCCCAGTCCTTACCCTGGTGTGGCCAGGAATTGAGGTCCAAGCTTGTGGTTGTAGGAGGGACCAGAGGTTTCCAGGGCTGATCCCACACTTCACCATCTTACCAATATCGATTGTCCCAACACAACTGTAGCTGGTCTCTGAGTTTTGCAAGAGGACTGACGTCTCTCTAGAAGACCACTTTGCTGAGACTCATTCCTGGAAAAGTGAATACTTCTGTCATGTGTTAACAAGAACTTATTAAGTACCAGCAATAGGTAGAAATAGTAAGAAACTAATTTAACAGTATGGAGGATCTGCTACTATCAGAGCTCTCAGAAAAATTACCAGTGAGTAAATAATACCCTTGATTCTTTGCTCTTTCCCTCACCACATCCTTTCACCAGCCTTCATAGGCATCCAATGTTTACATAGATATTCCTGTCTTTAACTTGTCCCACAGTGCAGATGACCTCTACTCAAAACCCACTTCTGGGCTTCCCTGGTGGCGCAGTGGTTGAGAGTCCGCCTGCCGATGCAGGGGACACGGGTTCATGCCCCGGTCTGGGAAGATCCCACATGCCGCGGAGCGGCTGGGCCCGTGAGCCATGGCCGCTGAGCCTGCGCGTCCGGAGCCTGTGTTCCGCAACGGGAGAGGCCACAACAGTGAGAGGCCCGCGTACCGCAAAAAAAAAAAAAAAAAAAAACCACAAAAAAAACCCCACTTCCATCCCTAAATAACATTCCTATTTCTCTGTGTAATTCAAGAAATAAGGATGTGCCAGGAACTCTGCTAGACACCAGGGAGACAACGGTAGATAAGACATGGACTCTTCCTTCAAATAACTTAAATTTGGGGGAAGGAACATGCGTGGTTACAGAACACCAGTTTTAGACAACCTGATGAGGACATTTGAATAATTCACATTAAGGTATAAATCAGTCTAGTACAACAGGCTTAAGTTATCTAGGGTATTTATAGGTTGAGAAAGTCTGCTAATTCAAATTAATTTTTGTTGAACAAAAAACAGATGTTAAAATTTTAGAGTGAATTTTTAACAGCGCAATGTAATTCAGTCACTTTTTCAAAAAGCCATTTCCTAATCACACTAATTGTAAGCTTTGAAGACGAATTTATCACGTACCCTAAAAGCAAATGGGCAAGAGGCAAAGTGTCTTGATTTAAAGGGCAGGAATTCAAACACAATAAAATATGCAGGCCATGGGCAGCCTTATTGCACTGATTACTGATGCTATAATTCTCATTGTAGTGTCTTCTTCAGTACAGATTCGTAGGTAGATTCTCCTACAGACATTGCCTAAATAAGCCTGTCCTTTATTCGAGGCAGAAAAGGGTTCTATGAGTCATATTTGTCTTTAGGATTCCCATTCTATATTTTTCTCTCCATCCAAGCGTCCAACCTAATAACACGGGCTATACAAGTGGAAAAGGATCCCCACTCAACTTCTGTTACGTGGTACCCTTAAGGAAACTTGATGCTTATTTTGTGGACTCTGAAACAACCCCATTTAAGATTCTTTTTTTTTTTTTCCCTCCTTTCGGTAAGCGGGCCTCCCACTGCCGTGGCCCGCCCCCGTTGCGGAGCACAGGCTCCGGACGCGCAGGCCCAGCGGCTATGGCTCACGGACCCAGCCGCTCCGCGGCACGTGGGATCCTCCCGCATCGGCAGGCGGACTCCCAACCGCTGCACCACCAGGGAAGCCCTGAAACAACCCCATTTAAATTTCAGTGAGTAGTGCTTCTGTCAGCTTAGGCAGCTCAGACAGGATTAGAACCCCAGTAACTACCAATTTTGGGCAGGAAGTCTTTCCCAATATTTCTGAGAGTCTCTGGGGTCTCACAGAGTGGTCGGCGAGGTCCCTGCAGGATATTGTTTTGTCTGCTGGGCTTCCTTCCCATCCCTTCCACAAAACCATTTAGCTTACATTGGGGGTCTTCAAGTATACCTTTGAGGAAACACCAGTGACACACTAGGGGAGTTCCCACTACGTCAGCATGGTGCTATTTTCTACATTCAAGTAAGGAAAATGTTCAGTAACCTCCAGCCTGGCCACAGTTTATCATACAGAGACCAAAGATGAACATTTTTTGAAAGGGGAAGGGGTTATTTGTCACAGGGACCAATAAAGCAATACCATGTTTACAAAAGTAATTTAAAGTAGAAATCATAATGCTGCTAGAATCGTGGCCTCTCTGATGACCTTGAGTGTATTGAAGAGGCTAGTACAATAAACAGTATGCCTTACCCATCAAGACAAGTTTCAGCCTTTCCAATTCAGAAAGTTCCTTTGACTTTCATGTTGCATTTTCGAGATGCAAATTTTTTAAAGAAATAATGAAAAACTTTACTAAATCTCACAAGGTTAAATGATTTGTACAAAGATACTTAGCCAGTGTGTGCAAAAACTGACTTAGCCAGTGTGTGCAAAAATCCAAGTCCTTCATTGGAGTTCTGTGCTCATTCCACACAGTGTAGTCAGAGCATTTATTAACTCTTGGAACTAAGTGTTCATTATTGTAATCACAGTTATTATTAAATTCCAGTAGGTATAATTTGTCTCTGGTTCAAAAAATGTACAATTTAAGTCATTACTCTTATTTTTATCTAAAATTATTAGAAGATATTTAGTTTTATACTTTTAAAAAATATTAATTAATTAATTTATTTATTTATTTATTTTTGGCTGTGTTGGGTCTTCGTTGCTGTGTGAGGGCTTTCTCCAGTTGTGGCGAGCGGGGGCCACTCTTCATTGCGGTGCGTGGGCCTCTCACTGTCGCGGCCTCCCTTGTTGTGGAGCACAGGCTCCAGACACTCAGGCTCAGTAGTTGTGGCTCATGGGCCCAGTTGCTCCACGGCATATAGTATCCTCCCAGACCAGGGCTCGAACCCGTGTCCCCAGCATTGGCAGGCAGATTCTCAACCACTGCACCACCAGGGAAGCCCCAGTTTTATACATTTTAATAGTTAATTTGACATAAAAGCGTGTTTTACAACTATATGTTTCCCTTGAAAAGGGGTTTATTTTAGACAACTGAACACGGTGTTACCTACGTCTATGTATACAGTTTAATAAATGATTAGTTAATACGCTTAACAATGATTTGCAGAGTTTCTTTTTGTTACAACAGAAGTGGTGACTAATTTAGTTTCTGTCACTATAGATTAGCCCCTTCATTTATTCAGTTGTTAAAATTCACTTTTAATTGTTTTTGTTTCCTTAAAAAAAAGCCCAGTATGGTCTTAGGAAGTTGATAATGGACTTACTAAGTGATATTGACTACTATTTCCTGAATCCATCTTCTGATGACCAGGTGTTGATTACTGTTCATTGAATAATTCACAGATTACCCCCATCTACCTAAAATTACTTCTGTGATGATCTCATAAAACTTTCATTTTTAATCACCTATAATAATACTCAACAGAAAATAAAGTATGGTTCTATTTTTAAAAAAATAGACAATGACAACATGCAAAGACATATTTAATATCTGTAAGAGATGCTATTAACTTCAGGGTTGTTCAATAATTTCCATTGTTAGAATGTGCTCCCCGGGAATCACAGAATGAAGATTATGTGGATAGGAAATGTTAATAAAACCAAATGGAATAAAGTATTTCCTAAATTACAATGATCTGTTCTAAATAGTGCCCTAACAAAAGTTTTTGTTTTGTAAACTTGGGGCCATTTGACTTTATCAGGCTACACTGTCCCTCCATGTTCAGGGATATTTTGATTCCCATGGCTACGGTACCTCTAAATACATCCTTATATGTCCAAATGCTCTTCTACAAATCCAGCCATCTTGTTGCTACCCAGGGGGAGCTGCCGAACAGCTTGCGGTTTTCAGTTTCATTTAACTACGTTGTTATGCATTCTCAGAAAAGAAACAAAGCTTATTCTCATTGATAGATTTTTCCCTCTTATTGCTTGTACAGTATTTTGATACAAGCATGGGTATAACATGTAATAACCACAGTCAAAGTCATATAATTATTAAATACTTTTAATTTTGTAAGTTAGTAAATTTAAGTATCCCATTTGAAATTGAGGGACGTATCTGCAGTCTAATTAAACTTTAGTGAAATGAAAAATTTTTTTTCATTTATATTTTTATTAGAATATAGATTATAAGCATTTTTCTATTTTATACTGTATTCTATTCTATATCCATACTGATTGCTGAAACTATGGTGTAAGTTTTTGTTTGTTTTTTTAACTTTGGAGGAAGGTTTTTAAAAAGTTTTATCATAACATTTTTTACCCCCAATGAAACTTCCTCATTTCAAGCAATTTGAGATTTAGCCTGGAAATTAAGTCCTTCTTCCCAGATTTCACTATTCACTGAAGGAGATTATTGTGATCTTCCTTTGCGGGAATTACCTCCTCTGAAATTGCTCTTAGATGTGAAATGGAAATCCGGGGCTCTACTTATGCTGTTATTAATATTCAAAATAGTAGAAGATGCTTTGGTTCTTAACATGTAACAGATTTCAGTTATCCTTCTGGTTGATAAAACTGTGTCTAATTTGAAGAAAAAGGTATTTTACCATAGTAGACAACTTCTATGGAGAGACATTAGCAAATAATATTATAACATAATATTTTAATCTCTAATCCCTAGAAACATACCTCTGCACTAAGAAGAACTATAACATTTCTAGTACTTCTCTTGATGGAGATTATACAGTTTTATGGTGATACAATTTATCATCAAGAACTTCTTATTTATAGCTGAAATTCAACATGAGATCATTTTCTTTTTAGCAGAAACAGGAACCAGCCAAACATTTTTCAATAGATTGCTTTATATTTTCACTATGGTTAAGAAACGTCGTGTTTAATTTCCAAATACTTGTGAGTCTTCTAGCTATCATTCTGTTAGTGTTTCAGAATTTAATTATGTTATGATCTGAGAAAATACTTAGTATAATCACTGTTCTTTAAAAGTTGTTAATATGCATTTCATCACCCGGAGTGTGGTCTAGTTGGGTGAATGTTCTATGAAATTGAGAAGAATGTGTGTTCTACTATTGTTGGAGTATCCAGTAAATGTCAATGAAATCAACTTGATTGTTGGTGCTGTACAGGTCAAGGGTACCTTTACTGATTTTATGCCTGCTTGATTTATTGCTGACAAAGAAATGTTGAAAAATCCACTATAACTGTGGATTTTTCTATTTCTCCTTTCATTTGTATCAGTTTTTGCTTCATGTATTTTAGTGCTCTGTTCTTGGGTGTATATGGTTTTAGGATTGTTATGTCTTCTTGGAGAATTAACTACTTTATCCCTATATAATGTTCCTCTTTATCCCTGATAATTTTCCTTGCTCTGATGTTGGTTTTGCCGTATATAACTATAACTACTCCAGACTTTTTTTAAACTTGTGTTTGCATGGTATATCTTTCTCCATCCCTTTATTTTTAACCTATGTAAGTCTTTACATTTAAAGTAGCTTTCTTATAGACAACATATACTTAGTTCTTTTTTTTATCTCCTCTTACAAACTGAGTCTTTTAATTGGGATAGACCATTCACATTTAAAGTACATTTTTAATGTAGTATGATTAATAATTACCATGTTTATAACTGTTTTCTGTTTTTTTCATTCATTGTTTCCTTCCCTCATTTTCTGCTTTCTTTGGTTTTAATTGAACATTTTACATAATTCAACTTTGTCTCCTCTCTTAGCATATCAACTATACTTCTTTAAAAAAAACTTAGTGATTGACCTAAGCTTTATAATATACACTTTTAACCTAAGTTCACCTTCAAATAACACTATACCACTTCAAGAGTAGTACAGGTGTCTTAAAGCAGAGTATTCTGAACTCTTCACTCCTTTTCCTTGTGATATTGCTGTCATTAATTTTACTTAAACATAGGCAATGATCACCCAATACATTGTTACTATTATTACTTTTAAAAGAGTTATTTTAAAAATTTTATTTAATTTATTTATTTTTGGCTGTGTTGGGTCTTCATTGCTGCATGCAGGCTTTCTCTAGTTGCGGCGAGCGGGGGCTACTCTTCGTTGCAGTGCGTGGGCTTCTCATTGCGGTGGCTTCTCTTGTTGCAAAGCATGGGCTCTAGACGCACAGGCTTCAGAGCACAGGCTCAGTAGTTGTGGCGCATGGGCTTCGTTGCTCCGCGGCATGTGGGGTCTTCCAGGACCAGGGCTTGAACCTGTGTCCCCTGCATTGGCGGGCAGATTCTTAACAGCTGTGCCACCAGGAAAGCCCTAAAAGAGTTATTTTTTAAATCAATTAAGAATGAAAATAAAATATTTTATTTGTTCTTAATTTTTTCTCTGATGCTCCTTTTTTTTTCCTTTACATAAATCTAAGTTTCTGACCTATGTTATTTTTCTTTTGCCTGAACTAATTATTTTAACATTTTCTTTAGCATAAGCTCCTGGTGATGAATTTCCTTTGTTTTTGTTTGAGAAAGTGTTTATTCCTTCTTCACTTTTGAAGAATAATTTTGCTGTGTATACAACTCTAGGTTAGTGTTATTTCTTTATTTCAAACTTTAAATGACACTTTATTGTCTTCTTGCTTGAATGGTTTCTGATGAGAAGCCTCCTGTAATTTTTATCTATGTTCCCCTGTAGACATGGAGTTCTTTCTCTGATTTCTTTAAAGATTTTCTTTTTGTCTTCGATTATCTTAAGTTTGAATATGATATGTTGCTATGTCCAATGCTTTTAAAAATTTTTTCCGTATAGTTATCCTGTTCAGTGTTCTCTGAGATTCCTGAATCTGTGATTTGGCATCTGTCATTCATTTTGAAAATTTCTCAATCATTATTGCATCAAATATTACATCTCTTTTCTTCTCTGGTATTCCAATTAAGTGTATGTTATAGAATTTGAAATTCTCCACACTTCTGTTTAAAAATTTTTTTTCTTTGCATTATATTTTGAACGTTTCTATTGATCTGTCTTCAATCTCACTGGTTCTCCTTTTGGCTAAGTCTAATCTTCCTCTTGATGAGCCCCTAAATCATTCTTCATTTCTGTTACAGTGCTTCTGATTTCTAGCATTTCCTCTTGATTCTTTCCTAGAGTTTATCTTCTTATATTACCAATCTTTTATTGCATGTTACCTACTTTCACCTTTAGAGTCATTAATATGTTAATCACAGTTAATTTAAATTCAATTCTCTGATAATTCCAACACAGTAAGTCCCCTACATATGAACCTTCTTGCCGTGAACTTTTAAAGATGCGAACGTACATACGCATTTCCCATCATGTAAGTTAGTTCACATGTCTGGCGTACACTGTCACGTGTGTGCATCCTCTATAAGTGTTTGTGCTTTTATGTACTTTACTGTGCAGTACTGTATAGAGTACAGTAGTATAGTACTAATAAATAATAGAAGTGTTCATTTCTTTGGTACTAATGCAGAACTTCTTAGAATATGCAACCTTAGAGTAAAATATTTCTTTAAAAATTATATTTCAAGCCCATAAAATAATTTAACTCTTAAGAATTTTGAATAGGAATGTACATTAGTTATTATAGATATTGGATTGATAGATAAAAATCAGAAATTGTCTTTTGAATCCAATAACTTCAATGTGACATTTGTTAAAACTGACATCAGGGCTTCCCTGGTGGCGCAGTGGTTGAGAGTCCGCCTGCCGATGCAGGGGACACGGGTTTGTGCCCCAGTCTGGGAAGATCCCACATGCCGCAGAGCGGCTGGGCCCGTGAGCCACGGCCACTGAGCCTGCGTGTCCGGAGCCTGTGCTCCGCAACGGGAGAGGCCACAACAGTGAGAGGCCTGCGTACCGCAAAAAAACAAAACAAAACAAAAACAAACAAAAAACCTGAGATCAATATTATGTGTGGTCTTTATGATTTCTTTGGATCCCTAATACCTATATTTATTTCAGCAGACATAATAGACTTGTGTGAAAAGTATTATAAACTTATTACAGTACAGTACTATAGAGCCGATTGTGTACATTGGGTACCTAGGCTAACTTTGTTGGACTTTCATACAGATTGGACTTACAGACGTGCTCTCCAAATGGAACTCGTTTGTATGTAGAGATCTTACTGCATTTGTGTCGTATCTGAGTCAAATTCTGGCACTTGCTTTTCTCTTTAGACTGCATTTTTTCTTGTGTTTTGGCGCACCCTGTAACATTAAGTCGAAAGCTAGACATGTATGAGGCAGCAGGGACTGCAGTAAATAGGCCTTCAGCATGAAGATTTAGGTCACTCTAGCTATAGGTGCTGTGCTCTGTTTGACGTTTGCTGTAGAATGAGATTTTACATGCTGCTAGTATCTTTGTTTATGTCTCCCCTCTTGACTTAGTGTTTTCTTATGTACTTCCCCTCAGAGATGGTCTCTGTCCTGCAACTCCTTCAGCTTTAATCCATGTATTATACTGGAGCCCTGTTGATGTGGTCATAGAATATGAAGGACAGAGGAAGTTCTATAATTTTCCAATTGAATCTCAGTGCGTAGTGCACCTGTGTCTTGGAACGAGTTGTGACGTTTATAAGGCTTCTCCAGTAGCATAGCTTTCCCCCATTGTTCCCTACTCTCTTCCCTGCTGCAGTGTTCCCAATGTATTTCACTGAAGTCCTGATCATTCTGGACCAGGTTCCTCCTCCTTTTTTCTGAGAAAGAAGTCTAGAGGGGACTGGATGGAGAAGAATGCCCTTCACTCCTTCATAATTATTATTTATAATTATTATTTATAGTTTTTATAATGTTCTTACCAGTTTATCACTCCAGTGGCTTTTACTCCAATTAAGCAGATCTTGGCTATGTCTGGAGGAGTCTGTTTTTCCAGAGTTTGGGGTGTTTTTCCTTGTGACTTCAGTTCTCTAATGGGTCTAATAAAATAATCGATTTCCAGTTTGTTCAGCTTCTTCTTGTTGTAAAAATGGGTGTGAAGACTTCGGAGCTCTTTACCTGTCAGAGCTGAAATAGGAAGTCTCTTTTTCTAGGATACTTGAAATTTGCATTTTCCTCAGTTTGAATGAGGTTGAGCAACTTTTCCCATGTTAAGAGCATTGTGTGTTTCTTTTTCATGCAATTCTGTTCATATGTTATTTCTCTTCTAGTTCTCTATTGCTCTATGAAAATAACTCCTTAGATTAGTGGCTTAAAACAAGAATGTGTTATCTATCTCATGTTTCTGTGGTTGGGGCTCAGCTCAATGGTTCTTGCTAGATATTTTATGCAGTTGCAGAGCGATGGCAGTTAGGGAGCTAGAGGTGGAGTCATCTGAAGACTCAACTGGGCTGGATGTCCAAGACATTCAACGCCTGGTAGCTTGGTACTAGCTTGGTACTTACAGTAGTCTTCTATTGCTTTCTTAGCAAATTACCACAAACCTAGTGGCTTAAACAACACAATTTTGTTAACTTACAGTTCTGCGGGTCAAAATTTGGACACGGGTCTCCTTGGGCTAGAACCAAGTTGTTGGCAGAACTCAGCCCTAGTAGATTTGGAATTTTACTTCTGTTGGAGGACTGAGGTCCTGTCTCCTTGTTGACTGTCAGTGAGGACAATTCCCAGCTTTAGAGGCTGCTTGCATGCCTTGGTTTAGGGTGACTTTCTTCCATCTTCAGAGCCGGCCACAGCAGGTTGGCTATGTCTCTTGCTTTAAATATATCCTCTTTTTTACTCTGTTGTGTTTACCTGACTTACTTTTCTGCCTTCCTTTTCCACTATTAAGGGCCTATTGATTACATGGGGCCTGCCCAGATAATCCAGTATAATCTCCCTATTTAAGATTTGTAACCTGAGATACATCTGCAAAGTCTTTTTCCTCACATAAAGTAACATTTTCATAGGTTCTGAGGATTCGAAATGGACATTTTGGGGGGTCATTATTCTGCTCACCTAGAATTCTCCTCTTTCTCTAGATGGCATTGCATTTTCCAGGGCATGTTTTGTCCTTCTCAGGGCATGACTGTCACACTTTTTACATAGTAGCTTCCTTCCAAGAGGGAATTCCTGAAGAACCAGTGTTCTAAAGGGGCAGAAAAATAGCAGCTCTCAGATCGCTGAAGGACTATATCAGGAAAGGGCACAGCAATACATACCTCCTACTGGGTTGTTCCAGGCAGCCACAGGGCTTATCCATATTTAATCAAAGGAAGACAAAAAAGTCAACAAGGACTTTTTTCTTGGTGGAGTCAAATTGCAGCAAATTGCAGCAAAACATACCAAGCCACAATCCTCATTTTCTCTTGCTGTATAAAAATTGAGCCTAAAACTTGGTAGCTCCAAAACCAGTCTCATGATTTGATGAGGGCAGGTTGTTCTTTCTTGGGGCCTTTTAGGCATTCATGGTTAGATGGTATATGGGACTTCAGTGTTCTGAGTTCTCGACTAGTCTAGACATCCAGGTTCAAACACTCACATGACTGAGAGTTGATGCTGGTTGTTTGCTGGGAGCTCAGCTTGGACCACTCACACACCTACACTTGGCCAGTCCACGTGATTTGTGTTCTCATGACATGCCAGCTGGGTTCTGAGCAACACCCTGACAGCAAGTGTTCCAAGAAGCCCATTGAAAACTATAAGGCTGTTTGTGACTTTGCCTTAGATGTTCCAGAGTATCGTTTCATTTGTATTCCATGTGTTAAGCAAGTCAATTAGGTCAGCTTAGATTGAAGAGGGAGAGAATTACCATACATATTTTTCTCATTTTTCTGTTTTGTTATTGGATTATTCTGTTTGCTTCATAGGAGCTCTTTTCATATTTTTCTGGTTATCTATTGTTTCATAAACCTTCCTGGAAGCTCAGTGACAAAAACAATAACTTATTATTACCTTTTATGGTTCTGAGGTCATCAAATGGGTGGTTTTTGTTTGGTGTCTCTTATATGCCGGCAGTCAGACAATAATGGGACTTGAGTCATGTGAATGCTTCTTTATTCCCATAACAGCTGGGGACTGGTCAAGCATCTTTCTCTCCATCATCTCTCAATGTGGCCAGCTTGGTCTTCCTCATCACTTTCATGGCCTCAGGGCTCCAAATGATCAAGGCAGAAACTGCTGACGGTTTTAAAGGAAAGGCCTGGGACAGACATAGCATCACTTTTGCTTAACTCCAGGATCAAAGCAGTCACAGGTTAAGTTCAGAGCCAAGGAGAGGAGAAATAAACTATATCCCTGGAAGGAAAGCGGGTTAAATGTACAGCCATCTTTAATCTGCCATATACGTAAAGGAAACAGTCCTTTCCCTGTTATACAAGCTGTAAACGATGTTCCCAGCTTGTTTCTGTCATGATGCTTCTGTACTCAACAAATTTAAAAAAAAAAACAACCTTGTCTTCAAGTCAGATGTATCTTCATAGTTCTTTGTTTTGTATTTAGCAATACCTTTCTCATTTAAAATTAGTTTTTAAAATTCTCATGTTTTCTCCTAGTACTATTCTTTTTGTGTGTGGGTTGAAATCACTGCATGTAATTTATTGTTTAAAGTTTATTTTATGAATCCATTTTTTTTTTCTTTCTGGCTGCCCTGTTTCTAATACCATTTATTGACAAGTTTATCTTTACCCCTCTAAATTATGTACTCTATTTTCTTACAACTATTCCATTTGTAATTATGTACTTTATTTTCTTATTATGTACTCTTTTCTTACAACTATTCCATTTAGGACATTTTCTTCTGTTCTTTTGATCTGTTTATCAATGTTCAAGTGAAAAATGGTTTTAATAATTGTGGTTTTATATCATCTTGCTTGTTTACTTTTTTCCATTAGAATATCAGAATTAGTTTGGTTCAAAAACAATTCTGTTGGGTTTTTTTAGAGGAAATAGTTACATTTTTATGATGTTGAGTGTACCTATCAAGAAGACAGTGTGAATTTAAACTATTTTCCTGGCCAGAGACTGTTTTGACCAAAAGAATGAGGTGGAAGGAATGCTACTTACTTCTTTGCTTCTTACTTCTAATGCTACTTTACTTCTTAGTCTTGTAAATTTTCTTTCACATAGGTATTATACATGCTTTTTTTAAAGATATTCCTAGGAATTCTTTTTATCCTAGTTATTGTAAATGTAAAGATCTTTCTAATCATATCATCTAATTTATCATCATATGTATATTTTCCCAGCCATTTTTCTGATTTCTCTATTCATTTATCTATTTCTCAGTTTCTTCTTTTACTTTTTTGAGTAAAAAAATTATGTTAACCAAACTGATAGTAATTTTATCTCTGAAAGTATACTTTTTAAAAGACAATGTATGACTATTTTCTCAAGTACATTTGTCTACTGGAGTGGAAGCCCACATCATCCTTAAGTGGAAAGCTTGTACATGCACATATAAATAGATACCACGTACTATCCAGAATGAATTTACAACTGGAGTTCCATAAATTTTGTGTTTGGAAGCTAATCGATCTAGTTCAACCTGCGTATGTTACAGATGAGAGAAGAGAGATTCAGAGAAATGAAATGACTCAAGGGAAATCTACCGCTCAGGTAGGACCCAGAATTAGGATGACCAAGTCACCCAGGTGAGAATGGCACTGACACAGTATATTTTCCCCTCCTATTTCCCCCCTTAGTGTACTTTGCGTCCCAATCAAACTAAGCTGTTTGCTTGCCCTGCCTCCACACCTTTGCCTGGTTACTGTCTCTGCATATAATGCTAACCTCACGTGTCCACAAGTCCAATTTCTACCCATCATTTTAAAAACTCATGTCATTTTAAATCATCCTCCCATGACTCTCATTCTCCATAAAATGCAACACTATCCTCATAAACCAAGTATCGATGTGTACCTTTCTCACAGCTCATATCATCTGTAACTTACGTTCACGTGTGCGCAGGTATTGCAACCCTTCCTGGGCCATATGTTATTTGTGGTACTCAGCCTCGTCCTCCTTCAAGTGCTTAGCACACAACATTGAACATAATAGAGAAGTGAAAATATTTCTTGGGTTAATGACTAATATTCATATTTATTGAGCCATTATGTGCACATCTGCACTAGAATCGAAATGTAAATAGGCAGGATTATACACACATCTACATACATGTACAGATATAAATTCTGATGTTAGTAACATTCCATGTATTTAATTCATCAGTGGAGATGTTCTTATATAATGTCTCTGATGAGACAGGCATATTAAGTGTTTTGAAGGTCAGAATCTATTGACCTTAGCATGTGAAATGGTAAGTAAAATGATGTAGATGCATGTTTCTTTTTGTAGATCTATTACTGCAGGGAGAAGCACTGAAATTTTTAGTATCTGTAACTGTTCATCAGACAACGTAAAATTGTGTAAGGTGAACAAAACGTTTAGAAAACAGCACATTTTAAATTTATTCATCTATTTTTAGGACAAAGAAGCAGCACTTAGAAACGTCCTAAATGGAATAGTTGTAAGAAAATAGAGTACATAATAAGGGTAAAAACTGGAAAAAAAAACCTTGGAAATAGTCTGTTCTATTTATTTGGATACTTTTTTTCCACAGATATATTTCATACTTGATATTCAAGATTCTACAGTTAAGAGGCTAACCAAGCAAGCTTGCTTGCTTGTTTTTGGAATAAAATTTATTTGTGTTTTATTTTTGACTTTCAAGTGAATTTCTATTTGTCAAAAGCTGACCGTAATATCTGTTAGAGCAGATCATATGCATAATCTAAACACCAAACACCCAACAGGAATGTATACAAATAGTCACCAAAAATCATGTAAGAGAATGTTCATCATAGCAGTACTTTTTTTTAACATCTTTATTGGAGTATAATTGCTTTACAAGGGTGTGTTAGTTTCTGCTGTATAACAAAATGAATCAGCTATATGTATACATATATACCCATATCTCCTCTCTCTTGTGTCTCCCTCCCACCCTCCCTATCTCACCCCTCTAGGTGGACACAAAGCACCAAGCTGATCTCCCTGTGCTATGCGGCTGCTTCCCACTAGCTATCTATTTTACGTTTGGTAGTGTATATATGTCCATGCCACTCTCTCACTTCGTCCCAGCTTACCCTTATCCCTCACCGTGTCCCCAAGTCCATTCTCTATGTCTGTGTCTTTATTCCTGCCCTGCAACTAGGTTCATCAGAATCTTTTTTTTTTTTAGATTCCATACATATGTGTTAGCATACAGTATTTGTTTTTCTCTTTCTGACTAACTTCACTCTGTATGACAGACTCTAGGTCCATCCACCTCACTACAAATAACTCAATTTTGTTTCTTTTTATGGCTGAGTAATATTCCATTGTGTATATGTGCCACGTCTTCTTTATCCATTCATCTGTTGATGGACACTTAGGTTGCTTCCATGTCCTGACTATTGTAAATAGTGCTGCAATGAACATTATGGTACATGTCTCTTTTTGAATTATGGTTTTCTCAGGGTATATGCCCGGTAGTGGTATTGCTGGGTCATATGGTAGTTCTACTTTTAGTTGTTTTTTTTTTTGCGGTACGTGGGCCTATCACTGTTGTGGCCTCTCCCGTTGCAGAGCACAGGCTCCGGACGCGCAGGCTCAGCTGCCATGGCTCATGGGCCTAGCCGCTCCACGGCATGTGGGATCTTCCCGGACCGGGGCAAGAACCCGTGTCCCATGCATCAGCAGGTGGACGCTCAACCACTGCGACACCAGGGAAGCCCTACTTTTAGTTTTTTAAGGAACGTCCATACTGTTATGCATAATGGCTATATCAATTTACATTCCCACCAACAGTGCAAGAGGGTTCCCTTTTCTCTATACCCTCTCCAGCATTTCTTGTTTGTAGGTTTTTTGATGATGGACATTCTGACCAGTGTGAGGTAATACCTCATTGTGGTTTTGATTTGCATTTCTCTAATGACTAGTGATGTTGAGCATCCTTTCATGTATTTGTTGGCAATCTGTATATCTTTGGAGAAATGTCTATTTAGGTCTTCCGCCGATTTTTGGATTGGGTTGTTTGTTTTTTTGATATTGAGCTGCATGAGCTGTTTGTATATTTTGGAGATTAATCCTTTGTCAGTTGCTTCGTTGGCAAATATTTTCTCCCATTCTGAGGGTTGTATTATTGTCTTGTTTATGGTTTCCTTTGTTGTGCAAAAACTTTTAAGTTTCATTAGGTCCCATTTGTTTATTTATGTTCTTATTTCCATTTCTCTAGGAGATGGGTCAAAAAGGATCTTGCTGTGACTTATGTCATAGAGTGTTCTGCCTATGTTTTCCCCAAGGAGTTTTATAGTGTCTGGCCTCACCTTTGGGTCTTTAATCCATTCTGAGTTTATTTCTGTGTATTGTGCTAGGGAGTGTTCTAATTTCATTCTTTTACATGTAGCTGTTCAGTTTTCCCAGCACCACTTATTGAAGAGGCTGTCTTTTCTCCATTGTATATTCTTGCCTCCTTTGTCAAAGATAAGGTGACCATATGTATGTGGGTTTATCTCTGGACTTTCTATCCTGTTTCATTGATCTTTATTTCTGTTTTTGTGCCAGTACCATACTCTCTTGATTACTGTAGCTTTGTAGTTTAGTCTGAAGTCAGCTTAATTCTTCCAGCTCTGTTTTTCTTCCTCAAGATTGCTTTGGCTCTTTGGGGTCTTTTGTGTTTCCATTACAAATTATGAATTTTTTTGTTCTAGTTCTCTGAAAATTGCCATTGGTAGTTTGATAAGGATTGCAATGAATCTGTGGATTGCTTTGGGTAGTATAGTCATTTTCACAATGTTGATTCTTCCAATCCAAGAACATGGTATATCTCTCCATCTGTTTGTATCATTTTTAATTTCTTTCATCAGTGTCTTATCGTTTTCTGCATACAGATCTTTTGTCTCCTTAGGTAGGTTTATTCCTAGGCATTTTATTCTTTTTGTTGCAATGGTAAATGGGAGTGTTTCCTTAATTTCTCTTACAGATTTTTTGTCGTTAGTGTATAGGAATCCAAGAGATTTCTGTGCATTAATTTTCTATTCTGCAACTTTACCAAATTCATTGATTAGCTCTAATAGTTTTCTGGTAGCATCTTTAGGATTCTCCACATCATAGCAGTATTTGCGTTAGTCCCAAACTGTAAGCTACCCAAATACCTATCAAGAGAGTAATAGGTAAATATATAGTAATATTCTCACACAATGGAATACTGTACAGTGATGAGAATGACCAAACTTCACTGTAATTAATGATATAAATGAATCACACAAACCAACACCCAGTGAAAGGAGTGAGATACAAAACACTGCACACTGTATGAAATCAATCAAACAAAATATGAAACGGGTAAAACTAACCTATGCTGTTAGAAATAAAGATAGAGGTTACCCTTGGCGGGTGGTGACTGGAGGGGACATCAGAGAGAGTTCTGATTTCTGGTAACGTAACCATGCTCAGTAAGGGCATTCTTCACTTGCGTGTGCTCTGTTACAGAAAATAATTAAGCATATGGACTTGTGTGTATTGTTCTGTACATATATTTTAATTCCATGAAAGTTCTAATGGTGCTGTCAATCAATCAGCTGGAAAATCAGATTTGTACATTTAAAATCTAATTATTGGGGCTACTTTCCTGCAATTGGCATAATTCACTTGTTTCAACATGTAGGAAGTGAATCTGCCTTTGTCAACAGTGGAAATAAAAAGGGATCATATTTTCTTGTATAAATGTAGAAAAAAAGAAGTATAATACCAATATACATGTGTGGTATTTTCCAGGTCATAGAGGGGTTTCAGATACATCATTTTAGTTTATCCTCACTCCTGTACTCTTTAGGCTACATAGAGACTATTCCAATCTTGGGAACAAAAGAACTTTTATTCTAGGAAATCTATGGCCCCTGCCTAAAAGTAATATTTCTTTATGAAGCTGCTATTTCCATTGTATAATTTAAAATCATAGAAACATCTTTAACATAAAAATTTGATAAATTTTATTACAATTGGTAGAGGTACTGGTGCTCAAGTTTGTATGATCTTTCCAAGGTTTGCTCTGATAATTATTGGCAATATTTTTAGGTCCCTTTGAGTGAGGCTAGCGTATTTTTCACTATTTGTAATTGTGAATTTTAAAAAGTTTTCTAGGCCTTAGAATGAATGAACAGAGCATATTTGGAGAAATCATCTTTATATTTATTCATATGTGCTGATAACATTAACTCAAATTAGGTATTTTCATAAACATTCTGGATATACTCCTATCTAATTAAACTTTAAAAAGCAACCTCTCCTATTGATATAAAGATGAATCATGTAGTTTTCACCAAGAAATAAAAGCTTGAATTCACATGACTTATGCCTTGATTCTGACCCACCTCTTTGTCTGCCCCTGCAGTTAAAATGAAAGCATCTGTAGCTGTAATCACTGAAGCAAAAAGACCCAAACTTAAACCACATGCTTGGAATTACAGTTCCAGCTTTATCTTGCCTCAGTTGCTGAATCTATTAAACCTATCAGCCCTATTTAAAATTAAGACTCACAGTAACTCTCTGTACTTTCCAAAGGCAAAACCCTTGTTTTGTTGTTATGGGCAGTATTTTGTTTATTTATTTATTTACTTACTTACTTATTTATTTATTTTATTTTTTCTGCGTAGCTTGTGGGACCTTAGTTCCCCGACCAGGCATTGAACCCTTGCACATGCTGCGTAAGTGCAGAGTCCAGACCACTGAACCGCCATGGAATTTCCTTGTTTTGTGGTATGACTAACTAAGATAATGCATGAAAAATAGTACTTACCTCATCTTTACTACTTACTAAATATCAGGTGATATTATTATTTTTATTATTATTTTCATCAGTGGAAATAGACAAGATAGATAAGATATTAGGTGCTTGATAAATGCATGGTGAATGAAAGAGTCATTATAAATTGCTCTAAAATATTCTCTAGGATTATCTGTAAGGAGCGAGAGATATGGCTGGTCTAGGAAATGTATTCTAAACAATTTTATAGTGATTGCTTCTGTATAAAAATGGATTTTTCCCATTTTTCTGATTTCAGAAACATTTCACATTACTCTTCTAAAAACTACACGTTTTATTTACAGTAGTTTTAGCTGCAAAGATACCACATATACCTCACACAACCAATTTCCCGTGTTGTTAACATTTAACATGACTCTGAAACATGTGTCACAACTAAAGAACTAATATTTACTAAGTTATTATTATCTGAAACCCATAGTTTATTCGGATTTCATTAGTTTTGCATTAATCATAGTTTCTGTTTCAGCATCCCATCCAGGTTACCATGGTTACATGTAACCATGTAATCCATTGTATCTCCTAAGGTGCTTCTTGGCTAAGGTGGTGTCTCAGGATTCCTTGCTTTTGATGACCTTGACAGTTTTGAGGATTACTGATCAGATATTTTGTAGACTATCCCTCAAATTGGGTTGTTTGATTTTTTTCTTGGTTAGAGCAAGGTTATGGGTTTTTAGGAAATAGATCACGGAGATGAAGTGCGATTTTCATCACGTCACCTCAAGGGTACACCCTGCCACTGTGAATTTTCACCATTAATGTTAACCATTAATGATTACCAGGTTTCTCCACTGCTAAGTTACTTTTCCTCCTCTTTCCATACTGTGTTCTTTGGAAGCAAGTTACTCTGTGGCCCACATTTAAGAAGTGGAGAGTGTACAGCAATGTAACATTGTTAATCAACTATGCGCCAATGTAAAATAAAAATTTAAAAAGGTAATAGATTAATAATTGTATTTTACATCTATGTTGGTGTAAGGAAGAATACAATATTAATATAATAAAATCATTAATGGTTAAAAAGAAAAAGTGGAGAGGATGCCTCACCTCCTTGAAGGAGGAGATACATGTAAGTTATTTGGCATTTTTCTACACAGATTTTTCTCCTCTTCATTTAATTATTTATTCAATCATTTACTTGTGTCAGCATGATATTAACTTCATACCTTTATACTCTTAAACATGTACTTTGGAGTAATATATAGTAATATGTTAATTATTTTTCCTGATTGGATTGTTTTGTCTTTGACCATTTGGAGGCTCTTTATTGGTTCCTATATCCCTTTGACATACCTCCATCCTTTGCTTTTTGACCACTGTCTTTCTGGCACTACAAGATGCTTGAGGCTTACCTTGTCTTAGTCCTAGAATCAGTCGTTTCTCCAAGGAACGCTGATTTCTTTTATTGGACAATGCCATCAGAGCAGTGCCAGATGTGTGATGCAAATTTATGTTTACCCCAACTTTATTATTTTAAAATATATTTAATTTTCACTACTTCCCTCTAATTTTTGAGGGAACATTAAAAAAACCAAGATTAGGCACTGGGTTCACAGTGCTTTTTACACTAAAAGATATTTCAGAATATTGATATTAAAACTATATCAATTAACAAATTATTTCCAATAATTAGGTTCATCTTAGTTTCATCAACTTACTAAAATTCTACTATAAATATATTTTGCTCAAATTTTGGTTAGATAATAAAACTAAGAGATCTTTTCTGTGAGATAAAATCTTGTTCACTTTGAAAGGATTGTTAACACACCATAAGTGAACCAGGCAGATAGGAATCACTGCAGGTAAAATCCTTAAGAGGATGTGCATTTTTATGACGCACATCAATATTTTCCTTACTTGAAAAAAATTTTTAGGTATTTGTTCTATACAATAGAAAATACACTCTTTTCTGAGATTCCATGGCAGTATCTTTGATTACACAAACTAGTAATAAGGTAAAGAAATAAAATGAAGATATGAAATGTAGAAGTTTAGGACAAGAACTCACTCACCCATAGGAAGCGTGTACGGAACTTTTTCTGCTTTCATGAGATATATATATATATTTTAAGTACAAAGCTTATTTACTGCTGATTTACAGAATCTATTTGCAAAAGTGCCTTTTTCTTACATTGGTTCTGTTTCCTATTGTAAGAGGAGAGAGATAAGCATCACTTATTTATTTACTTTGTCTTATTTATTTTTTGTCTTATTCAAACTGCTCCTTAAGGGACTTGCCTGTTGGTGCAGTGGTTAAGAATCCGCCTGCCAATGCAGGGGACACAGATTAGAGCCCTGGTCCGGGAAGATCCCACATGCAGCGGAGCAACTACGCTCACGCACCACAACTACTGAGCCTGTGCTCTAGAGCACATGAGCCACAACTACTGAAGCCCGCACACCTAGAGCCCATGCTCTGCCACAAGAGAAGCCACCACAATGAGAAGCCCGTGCACCGCAACGGTGAGTAGCCCCCGCTCGCTGCAACTAGAGAAAAACCACGTTCAGCAACAAAGACCCAACACAGCCAAAAATAAATAAGTAAATAATTTACCAAAAAAAAAAAAACCCAAACAAAGTGCTCCTTAATGCTCTATAGTTACAACTTTTCTAAAGATGAACAAATGGATATTAGCCCTGCTTTTGAAACTAAAGAGGTGTCATTTGAATTAAGATATCACTCAGTAAGAGTGTCCATTTCCTTTAATTTTATACTCAGAGAAATGGAAATAGAAATTCAAATGTATAACCTTCTCTTGTGTAAAAAGAAAATGAATTAGCCATGGGACGACTTTTTAAGTCCCATTCAGTTTTGAAATTTAGTATGTCTGCAGAGAAACTTAAATTTAATGGTCATATGCTTTGCTAAGGTTTCCACAGCCATCATAAAGGTGGAAATTCTCAGAATAAAGAAAACGCCATTTTTTTTTCACTTTAGGCTAGCCATAGGGACATAGGCTATGTCACTACCGCCTTTGCAAAGTTGAAACATGCTTTAGAAGTGTGATCTTACTGATTTCAGAGTTTGAACTTCCTGATTGATTTGTAGACTTGCTCTCCGGTGGCTGAAAATTTGAGAATCAGGAAAATCTCAAGAAGGCAGAACAAACTACTAACTTTTAGAATAAAATAGTAATATGCTTGAAGCAGGAGTCATTTCTCTTGTTACTTTTATTACCATTTTCTCAATGCTCCTTAGTCCTATTCTGAACTGCTTTGGAGTCTATGCATTGTAAGCTGTCATTCATTTATGCTGGTCCCTCCTGATTTCTTGGTTGGCTTTCTAGTAGATATTTCTAACATAAATGTAGAACTCTGTATCAAAAACCCAAATTCAGCTGATGTTGTGAACATAGGATAGTATCTTAACAGAGACCTGAATTCACTCCATTCTGATGGTCAGTTATTATTTGACAGGAGAGGAAAATATGCATTTGTTTGTTCTGATCACATATTCATTTATTCAGAAGGCATAAGAAGGATTCAGGAGATGCATATTTTAAATGAAGATCAAAATCTGAAATAAGTGAGGGTTGAATGAAAGGTGATATAACCATAATGTCCTTAGCATTCCATCCAAAATTGGGGGATTCATTTTGAGTTCTCATTTCATGCGGCTCATCGTGCGGGGTCAGGACAATTTTTGGTTCAATTTTAGCATGGGGGAGGGCTTGGGTGGACTGGGAAAGAGAGGAAGAATAGGTTTTAGAGCACCTATGAAATCCTGAAAGCAATTGTTTCGCTTTCACAAAAAATAAAGCAATAAACACGGTTCATAAAATATATCAATTCTATGTCTGTATCTTATAATCATACTAGTAGATATTGTATAGTTTATCATCATCTCCTCTGTGATAGAAACTTCACACGATCCATATTATTGCTTTAATAAGTTGCTTGTAAATGGGTCTGACTTTGCTGTGAATTACTGAAGATGTTTAATACCAGGCTTTTTGGGTAAGGCGACTTTCTGTATTCAAATGTCCAATGCCTTCCTGGTGTTTGACCCTTGTTCACTGTGGTCTCAGAGTAGGATGAGCTTTTTAGTTGGAAAATGCTGAATAAACTCTCTCTAATCTACCGTCCAGAGCTGCACTGGCATCTCTCCCTGATATACAATAACAGCCTTCATCTTGTTCATGTAAAATAAATCATGTTATAGTACATATGACAAAGTGACTGACACATATTCCAACGGTCTCTTTTCTAACTTAAATGGGAAAGTAGGCCTAAGTTTATGTTTCCGTAGTTTCCCTTATCTCTCCCACGTTCTGTTGAAAAATCCTTTATTCTTGCTCTTTTCTACCTTATTTCACCTTATATTCCTGGAAGAGTATTACTGCGCTTTCACATTGTGCTCCAGATGAGCACTGTATTCGCAAACTGTATATTGATAGAGAAGTAGACAGTCATCTGTTCTTAGATGTTTGAATTTCAAGTGGAAAATCATGCTAGGCAAAAATTATAACTCCTACCAAAGCCAGAGGAATCCAAGTGTGATCAGCTCATAGTACTTAGCTTAATGCTGAGATTGAGGTTTCAGGTTTGGTGAGCTCAGCACTGACAAGCAGGAAGACTTTGCACACATCATTTCTCATCTTTGAGATTCTGATTCCCCAGATGTAAAACAGGTATGTGAGACTATGATTCTGATTCCTTTCAAATTTAGCATTTTATGGTTCACTATTTCATTAAAAATAATATGGATTTAAAATAGGCTTAGTATATTTAACATAAACACAGACAACTTAGAAGATAAACATTATCCACACTTCCTTTGCTTTTTTTTTTTTTTGAGGTACGCGGGCCTCTCACTGTTGTGGCCTCTCCCGTTACGGAGCACAGGCTCCGGACGCGCAGGCTCAGCGGCCATGGCTCACGGGGCCAGCCACTCCACAGCATGTGGGATCTTCCCGGACCGGGGCACGAACCCGTGTTCCCTGCATCGGCAGGCGGACTCTCAACCACTGCGCCACCAGGGAAGCCCTTCCTTTGCTCTTTTTAAAAAAAATCATGGAAATATAGTTGATTTACAATGTTGTATCTATTCTTGTTTAGATTCTTTTCCCTTATAAGCTATTACAAGACACTGAGTAGAGTTCCCTGTGCTATACAGTCGGTCCTTGCTGGTTATCTATTTTACATATAATAGTGTGTGTATGTTAATCCCAGTCTCCCAGTTTATCCCTCCCCACACCCCTGTCCTCTTTGGTAACCAAAAGTGTGTTTTCTATGCCTGTGGGTCTACTTTTGTTTTGTAAATAATTTCATTTCTATCTTTTTTTTAGATTCCACGTATCCACACTTACCCCACTGTAATACGGCCATGGAAAGAAACATAGAGAATGATCCAAGGCACCTGAGGACTGTAATGCTCACGTGCATGTTCTTATCATGATGCCTGCATCAAAGTGGCGCTTGATAAATATTTTACTTCCTCTTCTTAAGTTTCACTTCATTGTTATCTATCCTGAACTTCTATTCTCCAGTTATTTATCTTACTACCCAGTCCTTCCTATGTTGTTTGTTTTTAAATCTACGGAGTTTAAACACATTTATTTTTATTAGAATTGTTTTCTCCAAAGAGGAACAATAAAATGTGGATTACTGTTTAAATAGAATGTGCTGGAAAGGATGCGTAGGCTCATTGCCTGGATATACATGATTTACTCTCTCTGATCTTACCCCACATTTTGATCTTCCTTTATTCTTGACACTGAATTTTTTATCTTTTATAATCTTACTGAAGTGTTTATATTTCTCTAAGCCATTATAAAAACCTTTTGGGATATAAAGTAAAAAGTAGAGTGTAAATAAATAATTGATATGTTCCCCCTCAACTCTAACACTCTCTGGACTCTCCAATTTAAGTCATGTTTCTAGATCGCCGTGAATGCCATTTTCTAAAACTCCAACTGGTGCCACCATTAGAACCCATTTTATTTTATTTATTTATTTATTTTTGTGGTACGCGGGCCTCTCACTGTTGTGGCCTCTCCCGTCGCGGAGCACAGGCTCCGGACGCGCAGGCTCAGCAGCCATGGCTCACGGGCCTAGCGGCTCCGCGGCATGTGGGATCTTCCCAGACCGGGGCACGAACCCGCATCCCCTGCAAAGGTAGGCGGACTCTCAACCACTGTGCCACCGGGGAAGCCCAGAACCCATTTTTTTTGTTAAGACTCATCTTCATCCTGAAAAAATGGTGTCTGGAGGCCCTCCTAACTGGTTCATCTGACTTAATACCACAAGGTTACTCTTTTGAACAATTCCTGTTTAATCAGGCCACTTTCATTCATAAATTCCTAATTACCAACATAGTAAAGTTAAAACCTTTAATATAAAACTTCCTTAATAAAATTTCCTTAGTTCTTAGTAGGTTTATCTCCTGCCATACCCTTCTGTCTACCTTATACATTCCACTCATATAGATCAATTTGCAATTTTCTTAGGAGTTGTGATCTTGAATGCCTCCAGGTAATTTTGACGTATAAAGGCATTCCAGCACCCTATTTGAGACAGGGAAAGCAGCCTATGAAATCTCTATATCATCTTAAAATTCAATTTATATTACCACATGTACAGCTTTCCTTAATTCCCCAGGCAGAATTATTTCATTCCTTTGTATTCACATAGCACCTATTCATACCTTTCTTATGGCATTTATCACAATGTATTTTATTTATGTGTTACTTTTTCTCACTAAACTATAAACTCGAAGCTAATGCCTTTAGTTGGCACTCAATAAATGTTGAATGAAACAATGAATATGGAAATGAATAAATTAATGAAGTAGGAAATAGTTCATTTTAGGTGTCAAGGTAAATTACAACTTTTAATAGATTAGAAACACAAGATAACATCTTTGGTTTTTTTGTCTTCATTACGGAGAATGGAGAAACTCAAGCAGAAAGAGCCACACTATGTAAACACAAACCTGTGTTCAGAGAACTTGAAGGAAAATATAGAAGATTTTATCTAATCTCAGCTGAATTTAATGAAAGAGAATGGGAAAAGATGGAAAGCTATATACTGTTTCTAGTTAATTGGTAATTTTGGTGAACTTTTGTCAGAATACAGGATCAAAGATGAATGAGACGTGGTTCTGATGCATTTCAGTTAAAATAATAAATGTTTATAAAACCTAAAATGTTTAAAATTGATAGCCCATTGTCTACACACACACACACACACACACACCCCACACCAAACATAAACACACACAGAGGTATACACATATAAATGGGAATAGACATACACATGAGGGTTTCAAGTTTCTTTGCAGGATAAATGAGTCTGTTAGTAATTCACTTTGTTACAGACAATTTAACATTTTTAACATTCAGCTGATACGCTGTGTTAGAATAAGTCTAGTCCAATAAATAGTGCGGTTTGCTTCTTTATGGCTTATTTGTTGCAGGTTTTATTGATCCTTCCCTTTTGACCTCAGTGAAAACAAAAGAAAATACTAAGAAACAAGTCAAAGAGAAGATGTAAAAGTCAAAAGGTAACATACTTACTATACGTCCTAACCTAGTGAATTATGACTCCAAAAGAAAGTGGAGAGTGTGAGTCAGAGTGAAAAAAAAAAAATAGAGAGAAAATAAAGGTTTGTTCCCCTGCTTTGACACTAGAGAAGGCAGAATGGATAGAAAATAATTTGGACTTTCCAGGAAATAAGAGGAAACTACTTTCACGACCTACAGGTACCTGTGAGCCCCATTTTTCACACTCTGCAGGAAGGAAAGTCAGACAAAGAGGCAGCTGACTAGCTTTCCTCTAGCCTCGTTATTTTATATTTGCAATGTTTTCCTAACTGCCAGGGCTGCAGAACTGCAGCATTTGTATATTACGTACATGCAAAGTGCAAAGACCACCTCAGCTACTGAAGACCTAATTTTCAGACTACATAGATGCACTTTATAAAAACCTTAACAATGAACTGGTTAACATAGGAGAAATTATTATCTCCATTGACAGCCTCTGAAATAGTTGAATAAATTAATTTAAAGCCCAGAAGCCGGACCTCCCTTTTGGGTATACATTTCAAAGACGGCGAGCCATAAAAGGTGGGGTATTTACATCTTATTGTTCTGCTCCTTAGCCTTCATTTAGGTGATATATTGTAATGATATCCTGGTCTAAACGTGAGAGAAATGACTGATGATGCTTTTAACTCTCACGAATGAAAAGTTAATCATGTCACAACAGTAATTCTATTTAAAATATGCCACAGCCCTTTGATGATCACTTGAAATTTTTCTCAGAGAAATATGCTTGTGTTACATCTTAGTAAATATGACTGGAAATATCATAAGTGGCCATAAAGTAATTGGTAATAAAATTCTATGAAATACCACGTATTCTCTGAATGCATCCTAGAACTCCTATTAATGTTAATTGGAATAACTAAGCTAGCACAAATGGGAACAAGATGTTTTAACATCTAACACTTTGGAAACTTAATAGTCATAAGCAAAATCAATAGGACTTGGGCCATATGTTACATGTGAATCCATCCTTGTAAACGGCTGCAATTTGGCATGAACACAGATTTTCTCTTGGCCTAGCTAAGAATAATTTTCTTTCTGCCTGTGAGTCACAGTGTAGAAGTAATAATATCAAAAATCCTTATGCCATTATTCTTTAAGGAAAATACTATATGACTACAAAATGCTACATATTTTAAAAATCTATTTGTCTTATAAAGTAACATTTAGTAATTTCAAATAGTGTCGAGGAATGTGGAAGCCATAATTTATTTTTCTGGCTCCATCATTGACTTGCTTTGGGATTCTAGATGAGATATGCAGCCTTTATACGCGCTTCAGCTTATGAAGCTGTAAAATTTGTACAAAGCAGCCATCATGCTCTGTAGTAACCTGATGAGGAAATAAATTTAAAATATAATTAGGTTACCCAAAAGGAACACTTTGCTGGAAATATTTCTACTCTTCACATGTGGGGCACACACTTGAGGTGGCACCGTAGATTCCCTTCCAGAACCTGCAACTACAGGATGGTTTGGGGCTTCCTCTTTTATACTGTTGCTTTGAGATAGTCAATCCCCTTTTCACCCTTTCTCCTCCCTACTACTCTTTATATAGCATTCAGCTTGATAACCTTTTATCATCCTAAAATATTCCTACTGTATTCAACAGCTATATATTAAACACCTTTCAAGAGTTGGCAATGAATCTTTGTGTTATAGAGTCAACAACCCCTGCCCTCAGTAAGCTGACATTCTGGTGGGTGATCAGAGACAATACATGAGACCAATAAATTGTGTAGTACATCAGAAGAAAAATATTATGAGTAAAATGAGGCAGTGAAGGAGACAGAGCATGCTAATAGGATGTGTTGCAGTTTTAAGCAGAATTGTCAGGAAGGTTTTCCGAAACGGTGATGGCTGAGTAAAGACTCTCTCGAGAAAGAAGTAGGGAAATACCTGGGGGAAGAGAATTCTAGGCAGAGGTTGGAGCAAGGGCAATTCCTTGAGTTGGGGGAGTACAGCAACGTACTTGTGTAAGAACAACAACGAGGCCAGTGAAGTGCTGTAGAATGAGCAAGGGGCTAGTAGGAGGGGAAGTGGTCTCATAGGTAGCTGGTGAGAGGGCTTTGGCATTTACTCTGAGTTGGGTGGAAAGGCATGGGGAGGTTTTAAGCTGCGTGTGATATGGTATGAATTACATACATATTGAGATAATCACTCTGCCTCTTGTTTTGAGAACAGATATTGAAGGGACAAAGATGAAAGTAGGGAAACCAGTATGGAGGCTGTTGCAATAATCTACAGGAGAGATGATGGCGCCTTTGACTAGAGTGGTAGCAGTAACAATGCAGAGAGATGGTCAGATTCCTGATATGTTTTGCATCTAGAACCAAGATGATTTGCTTTTAGATTGAAATTTTGGTGTGGGAGAGAATACATCTCCAAGGAGTTTGGCCTGAGCACCCAGAAGACTGAACTTGACATTCATTGAGATGTAAAAGACTGTAGTGAGAGGGGAAATCAGGAGAGTCATTTTAAGTACATTGGGTTTGAAATATATCTTATCATCGGGTTGTATACAGTATTCTAATCTGGAGTTAAGGAGAGGTCCAATCTGGAGATATAGATTTGGCAATCATAAGCAGAGTAATGTTATTTAAAGCCAAGGAACTGGATCAGATCACCAAAGGAGTAAGTGTAGACCAAAAAAAAAAAAGGACCAAGGCTTAAGTCCTGAAGCTCTTCAACAGAAAGAGACCAGGCAGATGAGGAAAAGCCTGTGAGTCTGGAAAATATTAGCCAGTGAGGCAAAGGGAAATCCACAAGAATGGTTCCCAGAAACAAAGAGAAGAAGGTATTTCAAGAAAGAGGGAGTGATGATCTATTTTGTTAGAAGTTGCTGACAGGCCAGGTGGGCTGGGTACTGGGAACTGACCTTGGGACATAGAAATGCAGGGTTGTTACCATCGGTGACAATAGCATTTTTGGAGTTGTCATGGGAAAGAAACCTGACTCACGTGGATTCAAGATTGAAAGGGAGGAGAGGAATGGGTGACAGTGAGCACAGGCAGCTCCTCTGAGAAGTTTTGTTCTGTAAAGAGGAGCCAGAAAAGGGGGAAGTAGTTACAAGGAGATGTGGAGTCAAGAAGAGGCTCTTTAACAAGAGTTAATAGAATACTTCTAGGTGCTTGTGTACTTGCTATTCTGCATGCTTCTTAATGAAATAAGAACCAAAGTTACCATCTTGCAGTAAATACAGGGAAGGCATGTTGGACGTCTGAGGAGTGGAGAGTTAGAAAGTAAATCAGCTAGGAAAACATATGGACCATCCAGAATGATGCTGAGCGTAATGGAAGCTAATGTCCCAGTTATGAGAGGATGAAAGTGGAGGATGGCTTTGAGAATCACCTCCAAATCTCCATGTTCTTTTTCCTTCAGTTTCTCTTTTCTTTTCTTTTCTTTTTCTTTTCCTTTCTTTTCTTTTCTTTTCTTTTCCTTTCCTTCCCTTTCCTTTTTCCTTTTTTTCCTGCCATTACAAAACAGGTATGACATGTCATTATACCATCCCAGACTAGCTTGACAGATGCAAAGGATATGTCAGATTATAAAATAACAGTGTTTAAGCAATATTCTGAGTGACTCTATACTCTGACAACCTCCTAATTCTTAAAAAGAATTCAGTGACCACTTCTGGGGACTTTTCTTTTTGTTGTTTATGTAGCTGTATGGCACACACACACTTTATTTCTGATTATTATTCTGTTTTTAGATGATTCTTTTCTCTAGATCCTCGTTGCCTGAAGCTTACTTTGTGCCCTCATTATCTTTCACGTGGACTATGGTATTTTCTTTGTGAAAATGTTCACTGCTTCTCATTTCTGCATTCTGAAATTCAGTCCACATGCTATGTTTTTTTAATTGAAGTATAGTTTATTTACAATGTTGTATTAGTTTCAGGGGTACAGCAAAGTGATTCATATATATATACATATATATATATTTTTTTCACATTCTTTTCCCTTATAGGTTATTACAAAACACTGAGTCAAGTTCACTGTACTATACTGTAGGTTCTTGTTCGTTATCTATTTTATATATAGTAGTGTGTATCTGTTAATCCCAAACATGCTATTTTAAAACTACTAATTATGTTTCTTTCTGGCTTAAAAACATGCAATGGACAGTAGTGCCATTATGATAAATTTTATTTTATTTTATTTATTTTTAAGAATTTTTTATTGAGGTATAGTTGATTTACAATGTGTTAATTTCTGCTATACAGCAAAGTGAATCAGTTATATATATATATATATATTATATATATATACATATATCCACTCTTTTTTAGATTCCGTTCCCATGTATGTCATTACAGAGTATTGAGTAGAGTTCCCTGTGCTATACAGTAGGTCCTTATTAGTTATCTATTTTATATATAGTAGTGTGTATATGTCAATCTCAATCTTCCAAGTTATCCCTCCCCCTTTTCCCCCTGGCTACCATAAAATTGCTTTCTACATCTATAATTCTGTTTCTGTTTTGTAGATAAGTTCATTTGTACCCTTTTAATAGATTCCACATATAAGTGTTATCATATAATATTTGTCTTTCTCTGTCTGGTTTACTTCACTTAGTATGATAATCTCTGGTTGCATCCATGTTGCTGCAAGTGGCATTATTTTGTTCTTTTTTATAGCTGAGTAACATTCCATTGTATATATATGTACCAAATCTTCTTTATCCATTCCTCTGTTGATAAATTTTAAATTCATAATCTTGGCTGACCTTCCTGTTCTCTTTCTTAGATTACATACTTGCTTCCTGTATACCTCACTCATTACAATGCATCTGCTCTTTTCCAAAAGTACTTCGCTTTTTCAGCCTTCCACCATGTATATACGGATCTCTGTGCCCTTTCCACCTAGAAAAGGATAGGCCAATAGACCTAACTCAAGCATCCCCTCCAGGACAGTCTCCCTTCACTTATTCTGTGTGCAGTTACCAGTTCTCTCATCTGTGCTTCCGTCTCCCCCCTTGAATTTTGTCTCATTAGGGCAGGATTTTTGATTTACTATTATATCCCTCATGTCCAGAAGTGTTCTTAGCTAAGTGTAGGTGCACAAAAACTACCAGATAAATAAAGAGCACCTTAACCCATATGGCAGGATCTGGAACATAGCAAATACTTAAAAGTGGCTATTGAATGCTTCTCACTACTGCTAAATATTTTACTAACTCTAGATGCCTCATTATCATTTCTCATACAGATCCACCACAAAGACTGTAGTTGTGGCGAGATAACTCATATAACTCAAATGTGAGGGTCACAATATCTTGTTCGTGGACAGCCAATACTTTTTATTTGATAACCCAGATGCAGAGTTGACCCTACTTATATATTCCCCTCTGATAGGCCCTCACTTAATTTTTGGCATGATTGAAGATTTATCCAGAAATAAAGGAGCAACAGTTTATACAAGGAAACACAACTTATAAATGGAGTTACAGCTGGCCAAAATAGACTAATTATTTATATATTTATTTAATATTTTATATATATATTTAGATGGCATGCACAAGGAAGTAATGGACACAAATTTCCCATCTCTGTGGTTTTAGAGTCAATTCGAGAGCATGGCCATCTAAAAAGCTCTGCCTCTTCTCTCTCAAGATGGCCATAGATAGCAACACATATAGTTGAAACTTAAGTGCCTTTTGATGAATGAACAAATTGTTTTGAATAAAAATTTTAGGCTTTGTTCGGTTCAGCTCTCTTCTAACGACTTATTTTAATTGGGAGGAAGTGACATTGTTTATAAATATTAATTAGTCTTATTAAAATAATAAAAAAGTGTTATTTTTACAGTGGAAGAGGCCAGAAAACTATTTGCAGGGATATATCTTGTTGTACAAACCTAAAAATAAGGAGAGCAACCGTTTATGTTTCTGTGGGCCACCTTCCCAAAGTTGACAGCTTTTTCATGATGGAAGTTTTCTGGGTATACAAACAGAGTACTACATCTTTAATCCTGCGCAAGATGGCAACAGATTAGCCTGCCGCAGGCATTCTTCATCTACCTTTAATATTTGTATTTCTTTATATTCTTTCCTCAAGAAGTTGGGGCTCACCATTATCTGACAAAATATAATGACTATGGTGTTAGCAAGAATGGAAAGGTAGTAATGACTTTGATTTGTTTTTAATTAATAAACCTCATTTTCAAGTTGACAAAAATATTGACTGGAAAGTAGAGAGAGTTTCCTTATATTCCTTCCCCCTCCCAAAGTTTTTATTATTAACATCTTGTATCAGTGTTTGTTACAAGTGATGAGCCAATATTGATACATTATTATTAACTGAAGTCCTTAGTTTACATTAAGGTTCACTCTTTGTGTTGTACCTTCTATGGGTTTTCACAAATGTATAATGACATATATACAACATCATGTAGAATATTTTCATTGCCCTAAAAATCTCCTATGTTCAATCTTTTTATCCCTTCCTCTCCCCAAACCTCTGGCAACCACTGATCTTTTTACTGTCTCCATAGTTTTGCCTTTTCCAGAGTGACTTGATTTTCACCAAAGTATGTGATGGAGTTGCTTGAAAAAGGACCAATATCTTTCTTTGCTTGATTTCAAGTAGCAGTTTTTTTTGACAAAATCTTCTTATTCAAAATCAATCGTTTAAATAATCCATTTCTGGTTGGAATATTCAAAGGTGATCTGTGTGCTGCTGTCCACCAGAAGTCAGCCAGCAACTACCTGTCATCTTACATCGTCAGTTTAGACTTACACAATCCTTTCCCAGCAACATGGTTTATTCTATCAACCTTAACAGAATACTACATGCATGCCAATCTTATGGATTTAATTTTGTTACTGACAAAATTAAGAAACAGCTTAAAAAATGGAATGTAACATCTGTATGTATAAGTAAATTTCACAACTATTTGGGAGACTCTGGTCCCACGAGTTTTAAATTTGATCTGAAATTTAATGCACCTGATTCCATCAATTTTCTGCCAGATTGCCAAGATGTTTTTTTCCTCTTCTTCCATTGCTTCTTTCTCCAGAACTTCTTCCTTCCTTCCTTCTCCCCTCCTTCCTTCCTGTCTTCTTTCTTTCCTTCCTTCATTCTGAATATTTATTAAGAAAGTTCTACATCCTAACTTCCCTCCTTCCTTCCTTCTTTTCCTACTTGCTATTGTTTTAACAGGTGTTTATTTAGCACCTACCACTATCAAATAAGTTATATGAGTATGGTGATTATTATGGACTGAATGTTTGTCCCCCTAGATTTACACATTGAAATCCTACCTAAACCTTAATGGTATTAGGAGGGGGGGCCTTTGGGATGTGATGAAGTTGTAAGAGTGGATCCCTCATGAATGGGATCAGGGTCCTTACAAAAGAGACCCCAGAAAGCTCGTCATCCCTCTCCATCATGTGAGGGGATGAGAAAACAGCAATCTGTGAACCAGGAAGGAGCAGCCATCAGACAGCCTTAGCCTTGGACTTCCCAACTTCCGTAACTGTGAGAAAGACACGTTCATTGTTTAAGCCACCTGGTCTTCTGTACTTTTCTTATATCAGCCTGAATGGACTAACGCAGTAATTGATACCAAGAAGCGGGGTCCTATGGTAATAATATCTAAAAATATAGAAGCCTCTTTGGAACTGAGTAATGGACAGAGGCTGGATGAGTTTTGAGATGTGTGCTAGAAAAAAACCTAAATTGCTGTGGATGGACTTTTAAAGATAGGTTCTGGTGAGGGCTCACAAAGAAAAGAGGAGAGCTATAGAGAAATCTTCCATATTCTTAGAGAACACTTAAGTAAGCAGGAAGAGAATGTGGATAGAAATATAGTCAGTAAAGGCCATTCTATGGAGGTCTCGGATGAAAATGAGAAAGATGTTATTGGACGATGGGGAAAAGAAAGGTGACCTTTGTTATAAACTGGCAGAGAGCTTGGTGAATTGTGTTTGTGTTCTAGTGTTTTGTGGAAGACAGAACTTGCCAGTGATGGAAGTGGATGTTCAGCTGAGGAGATTTGTACACAGAGTGCTGACGGAGTGGCTTGGATCCTCCTGACAGCTTACGGTAAAATGTGAGAACACAGAAATAACTTGGAGATGGAATGGTTAAGCAAAAAGGAACCAGAATTTTAAAATTTGCAATTCTCTCAGCCTATCCATTTTGTAAAAAATGAAAAAGTATGCTCAGGGTATAGCCAAGTGACCATTTGATAAAGACCAAACACCTAGCTAGCCATCTCAATAGAGGTCAGGCACTGCTCAAGACAAGGGGAAAATGACTCCTCCAAGGTGATTCCGAGATCATCAGGCTGCCCTCAAGCCAAAGAGGATTCTTCTTGAATCTTAAGGTTTAGTGTTTTTTGCCCTGTTAGGTTTTAGGCTCACTTGGGACATATTACCCCTTTTATTCTTTTTTTTGGAAGAAAAGTTGCTTGTTATTTAATTTTTAATATTTTATTGGAGTATAGTTTATTTACAATGTTGTGTTAGTTTCAGGTGTACAGCTAGGTGATTCAGTTATACATATATTCATTCTTTTTCAGTTTTTTTAAATTACAGAATATTGAGTAGAGTTCCCTGTGCTATACAGTAGGTCCCTGTTGGTTATCCATTTTATATCTGGTAGTGTGTGTAGGTCAATCCCAAGCTACTTTCCTATTTCTCCTTTTTGAATTAGAAATGTCTGTCCTGTGCCTGCCTGACCATTGTACTTTGGAAGCACATGACTTGTTGGTTTCGCAGACTCACAGCTGGAGAGGAGTTTTGCCTCGGGATGGATCGTCTTCATGTTACAGAAGCCCAAACTGACTAAGATTGTCACGATCCCAAAAATCTCTTTCGGTCCTGACTTCCTACTCCAGCTACTCTCAATAACCCCGTCACTCTGCTCATTCAAGTCACCATCATCTCACACTTGTTTTACAGAAATAGGCTTTAAACTGGCCTCTTTGCCAAACTCTTGCCCCTCTTCAATTTTGTCCATGTGTGGCAGCGTCCTTTACAAATATAAATTGGACAGTGACACTTCCCATTACTTAAAACCTTTCAGTTGCTCCCCGTCACAATTAGGATAGAACCTTAACATGGTGTTCATAATTCCGAGCTGAGTCCCACCTCCTACGCCAGCCTCATCTGGCACCATTTTTGTGTGCTTCAGCCATGCAGCCCTTCTTTCAGTGGTTTAAACCATTCTGCTCTTTCTCATTCAGGATCTTTATGTGCTGCTCCCCAAGTGTACAAAGCTCTTCCCCTCTCCTTTCCCGAACCCACCCCCCATGTGCGTAACAAAGTACAGATTTTTCAAATACTAATTCAGTAGTCATTTTCAGGATAAAATAACAGAATAGCGGATGCTCTCTTGTTACAGAATTTAATGATATTTTGTCTTTATTTTATACTCACATTTTTGTAATTATATATTTATTTGTGATTATTTGATTAAATTTTTTTCTATATTGAAGTGTAAATTACACGCAGACTGGACCTATATTTGTTTGTGAGGTTTGAATTTGAGTTCAAAACCAAACTTAGCAGACTGCTTAGAATAAAGTAGGCAATATATATTTATTGGATGAATGAGGAGTGAATGGATAGATCTCCATGGTCCTGGGATGAATATTATATCTTTTCTCCATCAGCTAATTCATTATTTCAGTTTTCTGCTAGGTAGTAGAATTCAGAGGTGCTTATAATGAGTATTATTAAAGAGTAGGAAGTGGTTGGTAAGTAACAAATCAACTTTTCTCTTACTGGTAGGTGAATACTAGTGAACGCTAGTAGGAGCACTTTCCTAGGCTACCGACTATTCCCATCGTAAAAATGAAGTTGTCTTTTACTGGTTGTGCTGAAGCCCCCCCCTACCAATTTCAGAGATTCATAAACGATGTCGGTCTAGTTTCTAAATGCCTCGGTGCTGCAATTAAAAATATACTTTAAGTACCAACGCTGTCCAAATGAAATCTTCCAAAACACTGGTGGAAATATGCTCCCATTTTAGACCAAACTCTTATAAACACATCTTCTTCAGCTGCATGGGTGTTTTAATGGTCACTTCGCCCATCGCTCCTTACTATATGGACCACTTGAGTACTGCTGTTTTTCTGCTATTTCATTTCTTTTTTAATGTGTTCCAGTAGTTACACTGCAAATTCTACTTTAGATAAAGGAAACAGAATCAAAACTCAGTTTAGTTCACTCATCTCTTTCTTTCTCCTGCTTCCACACCGCTGGAAAGTCCCCTGGGCTCCTCTCCCCTTCTGCAGATCAATACTTCTTGTCTTAGTTTAATGAACACTCATACATTGATCTCTCTCAGGTGCTGCATTACTATATGACAAGTTTCTTGGTTACAACTGGCTCTTAGTAAGTCAGTGGGGCACCGTGCCATTTCCTACACAAAGCAACCTGCAGAAATGGGAACTTTATTCATCACAGGTTAATGTGTGATTTTTTCCTTTGGAAAGGAACAAATAGATTTTTTTTCCAGCTTATTCTTTAACTTCATCTTTTGGTTATATTCCTGGAAAAATTGTAAAAGCAGTTTAAAATGGTATGAGAAAACAGCAAGCAGAAGCTGTGAGTTTTTAAAGGCTCCTGAAACACTTCTCTAAAAATCTGAACGTTACAATAGCCATGTTGGTTATTTTATTTGCTTTATGTCTTGTTACCATAGTAACAAGTCATTGAATACTTTCTGTCCCCAGGAAGACAATACTTTCTGTCCACAGGTACCAGCACCTGACAAGTTACTCCTGTTTCCAAAGCCAGGGCTCCCATCTGAGTTGTCCTGTGCTGGTGGAAGGGAGACATGAAGAGAGTGAGTGAAGGGACAGTAGGCCCGTGGATGGTGTTCTTTTGTAAATTTATTTATTTTATTGGAGTACAGTTCATTTACAGTGTGTGTTAGTAGCTGGTGTATAGCAATGTGATTCAGTTATATCCTTTTTCAGACTCTTTTCCATTATAGGTTATTACAAGATATTCAATACAGTTCCCTGGGCTATACAGTAGGTCCTTGTTGATTATCTATTTTATATATAGTAGTTGTATATGTTAATCCCAACCTCCTAATTTATCCCTCCCCCCTCAAGTCCCCTTTGGTAACCTTCAGTTTGTTTTCTGTATCTGTGAATCTGTTTCTGTTTTGTAAATAAGTTCATTTGTATCATATTTTAGATTCTGCATATAAATGATATATGATATTTGTCTTTCTCTGACTTATTTCACTTAGTAGGATTATCCCTAGGTCCATCCATGTTGCTGCAAATGGCATTATTTCATTCTTTTTTATGGCTGAGTAGTATTCCATCGTCTATATGTACCACATCTTCTTTACCCATTCATCTGTCGATGGACATTTAGGTTGCTTCCATGTCCTGGCTGTTGTAAACAGTGCTGCAGTGAACACTTGAGTGCATATGTCTTTTTGAATTATGGTTTTCTCTGGATATATGCCCAGTAGTGGGATTGTGGCATCATATGGTAGCTCTATTTTTAGTTTCTTAAGGAACCTCCATACTGTTCTCCATAGTGGCTGCACCAATTTAGATTCCTATCAACAGTGCAGGAGGGTTCCCTTTTCTCCACACCCTCTCGAGCATTTGTTATTTGTAGACTTTTTGATGATGGCCATTCTGAGTGGTGTGAGGTGGTATCTCATTGTAGTTTTGCTTTGCATTTCTCTAATCATTAGTGATGTTGAGCATCTTTTCATGTGCTTATCGGCCACTGTGGATCGTGCTCTTGACTCTCCATAAAGACTTTTCATGAGTTCATTTGCTCTTGTGGCTTTTCTTTCTGTTATTACACTGTGTGTGGTGTTTAACGAAGTACCGCCCTGTCCCTAAGACATTCCAGTTCAATTTCATCTTCTGCGTCCTTTAGCTAGTTCACCTTTCTTTGCCTGGTGTATCTCTCAGCTGTGGTCATGATCCGAAGCAAACTTTTTTCCCTTACTGCTTGCTTAAACTAATTGCTAACTCAGTGGTCTTTAAAAAAAAACAAAAATAAACAAACAACTGGTTTCTTAGAGGTAGATCACTTTTTGTTATTGTTGCTGTTTTTTCAAAAAATGAACACCAAGTAACCACCTTCTGGGATACTGCCAAAGCCTGACACACTCAGAACAGGGAGAAGGTTCACCTCTTTGGATTGGCAGCAAAAATAAGAATCAACTCCAAGCTTCCAATTAAATCCTGATCAGTGCTAGAGAGACACAAAACTCAACATCCACATTGACTACTCATTTTTTTTTCCAGCAAATCCTTTGTATCTCCTTTCAAAAAATACTCAGCATGCTACCATTTCTCCCAGCTCTATCCCCATTGCCTCTTCTCCAGAAGAGTATACAATACTCTCAATCTGATTCCACCCTTGCCCTTGAATAGACTAATTTCTGCACTGCATCCAGATGATCCTTTAAAACTGAGGTTAGATTATATCACCTTTCCTCAGAGGAATCTACCAATGCCCCGTGTCCCTCACGGTAAAAGTCAACATCTATATAAGGGCCAATGGATACATACATGGTCTAAAGCGTTCGCCTCAGTCTGGATGTGCTACTCAACTTCCACACACTGGGTAGCTTATAAACAACAGAGATTTGTTTCTTATGGTCCTGGAGACTGGAAATCTGAGATCAGGGTGCCGGCACAGTCGGGTGAAGGTCCTCTTCCAGCCTGCAGACTTCTCACGGTGTCCTCACATGGCAGAAAGAGTGAGGGATCCTGGAGGTCTCTTTTGTAAGCAGCCTAATCTCATTCACGAGGGCTCCATCTTCATGACCTAATCCCCTCCCATGGTGCCACCACCCCACACCACCATCTTGGGCATCAGGTTTTCACTGTGTGAATGTTGGGGGACACAAACTTTCAGACCGTAGCCCTGCCCTTACTTTTCTGTGATGGTTTCGTCTCTCACCATGTCCTGGGTCATTCTACGCAGACACACTCTCCTCCTTGCAGTTAATCAAATACAGTCAATGTAATTCACATCAAATTTGCATATATTGTTTCTACTGGCTGAAATGCTTTTCCATTAGCTAATCACAGGGCTCAAGCCTCCTTTCTGGTAAGCCTTTATCCAAAGGTTAGCTTATTGCTAAGGCCTTCCCTGATGAACCTATTGCAAATTGTACCCATTTATAGCCCTGTTTTGATCTATTCCTATCGTATTTATTTGGTTTATTTATTGTCTCCTCCAATGGAATGTAAGCTCCCTGAAGTCAGAGCTTTTGTCTAATTTTTGTGTTTTTTTTAACTCTATATACCCCAAACCCAGAACAGTGCCCTGCACACGATACTTAATAAATGCTTTCAAATGAATGACATGCCATAATTAACAGTATTTTTTTTTTAAGTGGGAAAATTCACTTCCTACGTCCTAGAGCCCAATCATAACTCTACCCTCTGTTGGGCAAAGAAAGCACAGTTAAAACTCCTGAAGGGGTAGTATGTTGGGGATTGTGAGTAAAAGGTCATACACTCTGGGCTGAAGTTTGGGAAAATGTAAGAGTAAGGATTGAAAGGTACTGGATTTTCCTGCTGAAATCAAACCTTGGAACATATCTGACTTTGATCAAATCTTTGGTCACATGTTTTTTGGTCAGTCCTAGCAGCTTCCTTGGTTACTGCATACTTTGTTTTTTCTGCAATGGACATCTCTTTTCATTACACTACTGTGAAATGGAATGCTATTTCACAGCTGTTTTACTGAATGTTGAAATCGAGTTGAGTATATAATTTCCACCGAGGATTGGGTAGAGGAGGACGAAAGAAATATTTGCAATAAAACTGCCAGGTAATCTCTTCCTTACTCTTACCCTGACCTCCAACTAAAGAGAAGCATTAAACTTCTAGTCATATATTTAGTACTTATTTCTCATTTTATTTCATCTGATGATGTCACCAAGGAAACTGGCTTACTTGGAGATGTGGGAATGGCTGCTGTAAAGCACTTTCCAACATGTTAGTTTGCCATGAGCTTTATAACAATTTAATGAGAGAGAAAGAGAGAGACAGAGAGAGAGAGAATTTAAATCAGTTAGACAATTAGGTAACACGGGATGTGCTCCTACACAGTTCTGCCACATACAAGCTGCACTGATTTTGACTTTGGGAAGATACTACTAACTGCCCAAACCTCACTTTTATCTTTTGAACATGGGCATAATAACACCTACCTTGCAGGGCCGGCAAGGATTAACATAAATGGGAAATACAAATGTAACTGTACATGTAAAAATCTTTGGCACACAGTTTTGCTAAAAAGCCTTAATACTTTTAGAATCCTGATTTGTCCTCATTCATTTATTCAAACACATATTAGCTATGTTCTGTGCTAGGCATTCAAGATGCAAAGATGAATCAGACATAGTCTTGTATGTCTCTGTTTTACCCCTGGGTAGTTCAGATTTAGTCCTCGTTCTGCCTATAGTACCTGAAATCCAAACCCAACACCCACATATTTTTATAATTAGTGACTTGAAACTCTTTTTTTTTTGCTTTGTGATGTGTTGTAATGAGATCATCAGACTGTATTCATGTATTCAGATTCAACACATGAGTCACTTTGGAAAATAGCTAATCTCTGTAAAATAACAGATTATTAAAAAATACCTTTCTTTGGTACACTCAAAAATGTCTTTGCTTCTTTCCCAGCTGAATTGAAATACACCTTAGAATTTAGTTTCCTCCTTCACTGCACATCCTGGAGATTTTTTTTCTCCCTGACGATTCGTTACATTGAATGGTACGTGAAATATCCCATCTGTCTTTCTAAAGGCACATCAATATTGGCCTACTTTGATTGAACTATCTAGACCAGCAATTCATTCACCTGTGACACACCAGGACTATTGTTTCATTATAGCTGCCTTAATGCTTCTCTGTTATTCAGAGATAACAGGAAGTTTCTCGTTTTCTACTTAAATATTTAGCTTCTTAAAATACAATTATTTTCCCCTCTGATTCAAGTGCTAGACCACAGCCTCTAGATACAAGGCTATAAATAAGAACATCTGCCACTCATTATATAAGCTGAATAAACATAAACCTTTTCACAAACTTTTCCTTTGTGTCTTACTGCATTTTCCTCTGTCTTCCTCTGCATTTTAAATTATTTTCCTTTATTCCAGCTCTCATATTTAATGAGGTTGTGGGTTAAAATGAAGAGATTACTTTCATCTCCCTGGTAATCACACTGTCTTGTTATTTTTGGTGGTTGAAAGACACAGTGGAATAAGTCATCAGACGTCACCTGGTACTGGAGGTAAATGTGCTAGGTGTAACCTCAGCTGATATTCCTAAATGCTGTTGGGTACCCTCTACCACTTTCTTCTTATTGTATATGTCTCCTCTCTTCCTTTCTGTTATATCAGAATTATTCTGATTGTAAATGTCAGCTGAGAATCATGCCTTTGCTCCTTGAGAGTTGATATTCTAATGGGCAGGAGGAAAAATAAGCAAACAGCTATTATGTCAAGTGATACATTTGATTTCTTCATAGAAGCTATGTCAACATTCCCCGACTGAGCATATCTGTGGGATATCCAAGACAAGACGGAAATACATGAAGGGAGTTCAGGGGAGAGATTTAGAATAGAGATATTAATTTGAATTCAATAGCATGTTGGCTGTAGGTGAAGCTACGCGGTTGGTTTGTCATTCAAGGAGTATATGTCTAGAAAGAAGAGATCAGGGTCTAAGATAGGTTATGGGGAACAGAAACATATTTAAGAGAATGTGCATAAAGAAAATTTCCAAAGTCCCCTGAGCATGAGTAATCAGAGAGAGACACGTGACGTCTTAAAATCAAACCAAGAGAGAGTTTCAGAAAGCAACTGGTCAATGATGTTCAATATTTTATATAAATGTTGAGTTACAAATCAAAGGAGTTCTGCTTGATTGACTGAGACAATTATTTGATTATTTGCCTTTAGAAAGGCAGATATGATATAAAAAAAGAAATATACTATTAGCTTCATATCATTTGGTTTTTTTCCCTTCATTCAGAAGGAAAGTGAAAATGTCTCCTGCAACTTTATTATGATTATATGTGGAGTACTCATCCATATTCTGATGTACTAACCAGTATTGATCTAGAGTGAAGTAAAGATACTTATTGAGAAAACAGACATCAGGCAGTTTATTGCAAATAGAAATAACATAGAGTTCAATCTTGATTGGTAATTCCTTTGAAAATAAGTATTCTTTTAACCAAATCTATTTGGACAAGGAGAGAGGGTGTTTTATAAGTTCTAGTCATCTCAGGGCTGAGCTGCTGGTAATAGGAAACGGGGAAGAGGTTGTGGTAACACATGATTTTGTGGACCGGGCTCTGGTATCCCCTAAAAAGTGCAAGAACCCTCTGGGCCTTGGCTGTGTGTGACCCCAAATTCTCGGAGCAGAGGCCTCTGTCAGAGTGCCATGATCATTGCTCACCTTGGCCGAGTTATGTAGGAAGAACTTTGCCTCCTATCTTGGTATAAATTGGGGAAATTATTCACATTTTATAATACATCTCTTTATCTTCTCTATTGTATCTATTGCCTCTGATTTTCATTTCTGAATACAACTTTTTAAGAAAGTGGTGACATGGGGACAATAAAATCAAAGGAGAGTGGTCTGGTCTCTTAATTTAGAAGAAACTTTGAGAAAATCCCAATGGTCTTGAACTGACAAAACAGATAGATAACCAGGGCATCTCGGTACAGTTCAGGATATTATTCTTTCCATTTATCTGAACAGATGGTTATGTTAAGAAAAATTGTCACTTATCAGTTCTGTGAAATCTCTGAGGATGCCGGCCCTTATGCTAAATATCCTTTTGAGTAACATTCTCTAAAGTCGCTATCAGCTATGCTGATTTGTAACAGGTTTCGCTTTTTGACTTAATGCATTTTTCCCAAAATATCTGTTCGCAGTTTAGGAAAATGAAGCATGTTATATGCTGATATGACAGGACAGTCGGACGAGATGTTGTTAATATAGTTGCGTGGTATTTCTACTATCTCACACTCACCAGAACGCTTCCTGACCTGTGCATTACAGGGAGAGCTGGTGTGTCACAGCAAAAGGGCACAGAACTGAACTCAAAGCATTATTTTTTCCATACTGTGGCTTAGGCACACTAGATAATTTCTCTTAATTAAAAAAAAGAATGCAGTGTGGATAAAATTATCTATGGTGATCATGTGCATTATATTAGACTATATTAAAATACCTGTCATAGTGCCTGACACAGAGCAAGACTTTAATGCACAACGTTTACGTTCTCTTGTCTCTTTTCTCCCTTGTCTCTTCCTTCCCTCCCTCTCTTCCTTCCTTCCTTCCTCCCTCCTTCCTTCCTTTCAACCTTCCCTCTTTCTCTTTCTTTTTCTACTGAATATTCATGAAGCTCTTACTTTACATCAAAAAGTCCTACAAAGTCCAGTCTCTTTTTTTCCAGTCTATTCAACCGTGTCACCCCCTGTTAACATAAACATTTCATTCTAAGAAGGATAATTTATCCACGGCTCCAAAGCATGGTTTCTCTTTTCTGATCCAACATTTTTGTTGTGTGGTTCACCATAATAGGAACGTTCTGTCCATTCGAATCTTTTAGAATAAGCTAGTAATCCTTCTAAGGCCATCTTGATGAAACAACCAACCAGCCAAAAAGATGTCTGTTCTTTTTGAACTTCTATGATTATATACCCTAAAATTCTAACTTAATCTGACTTGTATCATTATTTGATTCATCAAATGTAATTTATATATAAAATAATTTTATATCACTTTATCTGCTTCAAACTGATCACTGTAGAAATCAAACATGCTAGATATTAATGTGCTCACCCTACAGATGATCAAACAAGCTTAAGATAAATGTTTTACCAAAATCATACAGCTTGTAGGGGCAGAGCTGAAACAAAAACCATTTTTCCTGACTTCAAACACGGTGCTTTAAACCATGCAACTGCATTTTATATGTGTTATAAACATAATATTTTAAAATCACAAACCAATAAATTATAGAAACCTTAAGGGGAAATATCTATAGTTTCATATATGTATTTTTATGTGTATTTCAATCCCATCAACTCATTCATGAACATAGCATGTATAAGGACAGTGAAGCAAATCGGAACCATTCTTATATATTTCAGAAATATGTGGATTTTTTAGAAGAAATAAAATCATATAACATTGTATGATTTGTTCATTTTTTCCCCTGGAAATAAAAGTCACTGTCGATAAGAAAAAAGGAGAGAACTACCTTTGTAATCATTTCTGAAGTTATCATCATGCAGATGCAATAGTTAGGTGTGAAATTGATTATTATGGTTGTGGAGGTATGTCTAGAACATGCCTTCAGGTTAGAGTAACAGGGCATCCGATTTCAGAGCAGAAGCTGAAGTATCTTACAGATGTCCTCATACCGAGAATTAATACCTCATTTTTCACCAAATCTTGAATTGACCCTTAAGTGTATTTGCTCATATTCCTGTGAAGTAAATTGTTGCTTATTTCAATAATGCTGAACGTTAACCATATATTTCTACTTCCTTCATTAGCAAATTGATATTCTGAGTTGGTGATAATATTAACCAGTTTATGTGGTTCATATTTTGTTCAAATAAAGATGTTTTGCCTTATAGGAAAGATAATTTTGTAGTGTATTGAGTTTCTCAGAGATAGATGATAAACAAATACCAAATACTGCTATTCCAACTGTCATCTTCTATCTTTGTATAGACAAACACATTTAAAGCTTAGACAGGATTCATAGTCAGGGCAGTCTTTCTTCATGTGCCCAAGGTATCACTAAAGGTACACACAAATAAGATCAGAGTCAGTAAGACTGAATACTTCTTATTTATATATGCATAGCTTGAGTCCAGAAAGAATCTAAAAGAACATTATTTTATTAAAAAAATATTTTCAGTTACTGGTTGAAGGCTGTTGCGTAGCAACTAATTGTTCATGGAGTACTACCTAATAATACCTGACCCCATGTAACATTACATCTATTTTTCAAAATTCCAATTCTATTCCAAAAAATCAAGGTAGATAATTAGAGTGACCTGAACATTTTAAAGATAAAAGTTATTCCTTTTAAATTGATAATGATGAAGGTTCTCTTCAGGAAATGTATTTTTTCTTAGATGTGCATGTCAGTTTAAAACTGTTTTAATCCACAATGAGACTAAAAAAATTTGTTTTTCAGCCGAGATATTTAAGTCAACCAAAGGAATTAAGAATTGATTGAACCAGACCTAACAAATGAAGAGGAAATAGGCAGTCTACCTGAAAAAGAATTCAGAATAATGATAGTAAGTTTGATCCGAAATCTTGGAGATAGAATGGACAATAGAATGGACAAAATGCAAGAATCAGTTAACAAGGACCTAGAAGAACTAAAGATGAAACAAGCAACGATGAACAACACAATAAATGAAATTAAAAGTACTCTAGATGGGATCAATAGCAGAATAACTGAGGCAGAAGAACGGATAAGTGACCTGGAAGATAAAATAGTGGAAATAACTACTGCAGAGCAGAATAAAGAAAAAAGAATGAAAAGAACTGAGGACAGTCTCAGAGACCTCTGGGACAACATTAAACGCACCAACATTTGAATTATAGGGGTTCCAGAAGAAGAAGAGAAAAAGAAAGGGACTGAGAAATATTTGAAGAGATTATAGTTGAAAACTTCCCTAATATGGGAAAGGAAATAGTTAATCAAGTCCAGGAAGCACAGAGAGTCCCATACAGGATAAATACAAGGAGAAATACGCCAAGACACATATTAATCAAACTGTCAAAAATTAAATACAAAGAAAGCATATTAAAAGCAGCAAGGGAAAAACAACAAATAACACATAAGGGAATCCCCATAAGGTTAACAGCTGATCTCTCAGCAGAATCCCTACAAGCCAGAAGGGAGTGGCAGGACATACTGAAAGTGATGAAGGAGAAAAACCTGCAGCCAAGACTACTCTACCCAGCAAGGATCTCATTCAGATTTGATGGAGAAATTAAAACCTTTACAGACAAGCAAAAGCTGAGAGAGTTCAGCACCACTAAACCAGCTTTACAACAAATGCTAAAGGATCTTCTCTAGGCAAGAAACACAAGAGAAGGAAAAGACCTATAATAACGAACCCAAAACAATTTAGAAAATGGGAATAGGAACATACATATCGATAATTACCTTAAATGTAAATGGATTAAGTGCTCCCACCAAAAGACACAGATTAGCTGAATGGATACAAAAACAAGACCCTTATATATGCTGTCTACAAGAGACCCACTTCAGACCTAGAGACACATACAGACTGAAAGTAAGGGGATGGAAAAAGATATTCCATGCAAATGGAAACCAAAAGAAAGCTGGAGTAGCAATTCTCATATCAGACAAAATAGACTTTAAAATAAGGACTATTAAAAGAGACAAAGAAGGACACTACATAATGATCAAGGGATCGATCCAAGAAGAAGATATAACAATTGTCAATATTTATGCACCCAATATAGGAGCACCTCAATACATAAGGCAAATACTAACAGCCATAAAAGGGGAAATCGACAGTAACACATTCATAGTAGGGGACTTAAACACCCCACTTTCACCCATGGACAGATCATCCAAAATGAAAATAAATAAGGAAACACAAGCTTTAAATGATACATTAAAAAAGATGGACTTAATTGATATTTATAGGACACTCCATCCAAAAACAACAGAATACACATTTTTCTCAAGTGCTCATGGAACATTCTCCAGGATAGATCATATCTTAGGTCACAAATCAAGCCTTGGTAAATTTAAGAAAATTGAAATTGTATCAAGTATCTTTTCTGACCACAACGCCATGAGACTAGATATCAATTACAGGAAAAGATCTGTAAAAAATACAAACACATGGAGGCTAAACAATACACTACTTAATAATGAAGTGATCACTGAAGAAATCAAAGAGGAAATCAAAAAATACCTAGAAACAAATGACAATGGAGACACAACGACCCAAAACCTGTGGGATGCAGCAAAAGCAGTTCTAAGGGGGAAGTTTATAGCAATACAAGCCCACCTTAAGAAGCAGGAAACATCTCGAATAAACAACCTAACCTTGCACCTCAAGCAATTAGAGAAAGAAGAACAAAAAAACCCCAAAGCTAGCAGAAGGAAAGAAATCATAAAAATCAGATCAGAAATAAATGAAAAAGAAATGAAGGAAACAATAGCAAAGATCAATAAAACTAAAAGCTGGTTCTTTGAGAAGATAAACAAAATAGATAAACCACTAGCCAGACTCATCAAGAAAAAAAGGGAGAAGACTCAAATCAATAGAATTAGAAATGAAAAAGGAGAGGTAACAACTGACACTGCAGAAATAAAAGAGATCATGAGAGATTACTACAAGCAACCCTATGCCAATAAAATGGACAATCTGGAAGAAATGGACAAATTCTTAGAAATGCACAGCCTGCCAAGACTGAATCAGGAAGAAATAGAAAATATGAACAGAACAATCACAAGCACTGAAATTGAAACTGTGATTAAAAATCTTCCAACAAACAAAAGCCCAGGACCAGATGGCTTCACAGGCGAATTCTATCAAACATTTAGAGAAGAGCTAACACCTATCCTTCTCAAACTCTTCCAAAATATAGCAGAGGGAGGAACACTCCCAAACTCATTCTACGAGGCCACCATCACCCTGATACCAAAACCAGACAAGGATGTCACAAAGAAAGAAAACTACAGGCCAATATCACTGATGAACATAGATGCAAAAATCCTCAACAAAATACTAGCAAACAGAATCCAACAGCACATTAAAAGGATCATACACCATGATCAAGTGGGGTTTATTCCAGGAATGCAAGGATTCTTCAATATACGCAAATCAATCAGCGTGATACACCATATTAACAAATTGAAGGAGAAAAACCATATGATCATCTCAATAGATGCAGAGAAAGCTTTTGACAAAATTCAACACCCATTTATGATACAAACCCTGCAGAAAGTAGGCATAGAGGGAACGTTCCTCAACATAATAAAGGCCATATATGACAAGCCCACAGCAAACATCATCCTCAATGGTGAAAAACTGAAAGCATTTCCACTAAGATCAGGAACAAGACAAGGTTGCCCACTCTCACCACTCTTATTCAACATAGTTTTGGAAGTTTTAGCCACAGCAATCAGAGAAGAAAAGGAAATAAAAGGAATCCAAATCGGAAAAGAAGAAGTAAAGCTGTCACTGTTTGCAGATGACATGATTCTATACATAGGGAACCCTAAAGATGCTACCAGAAAACTACTAGAGCTAATCAATGAATTTGGTAAAGTGGCAGGATACAAAATTAATACACAGAAATCTCTGGCATTCCTATATACTAATGATGAAAAATCTGAAAGTGAAATCAAGAAAACACTCCCATTTACTATTGCAACAAAAAGAATAAAATATCTAGGAATAAACCTACGTAAGGAGACAAAAGACCTGTATGCAGAAAATTATAAGACACTGATGAAAGAAATTAAAGATGATACAAATAGATGGAGAGATATACCATGTTCTTGGATTGGAAGAATCAACATTGTGAAAATGACTCTACTACCCAAAGCAATCTATAGATTCAATGCAATCCCTATCAAACTACCACTGGCATTTTTCACAGAACTAGAACAAAAAATTTTGCAATTTGTATGGAAACACAAAAGACCCCGAATAGCCAAAGCAATCTTGAGAACGAAAGAAGGAACTGGAAGAATCAGGCTCCCTGACTTCAGACTATACTACAAAGCTTCAGTTATCAAGACGGTATGGTACTGGCACAAAAACAGAAAGATAGATCAATGGAACAGGATCAAAAGCCCAGAGATAAACCCATGCACATATGGACACCTTATCTTTGATAAAGGTGGCAGGAATGTACAGTGGAGAAAGGACAGCCTCTTCAATAAGTGGTGCTGGGAAAACTGGACAGGTACATGTAAAAGTATGAGATTAGATCACTCCCTAACACCATACACAAAAATAAGCTCAAAATGGATTAAAGACCTAAATGTAAGGCCAGAAACTATCAAACTCTTAGAGGAAAACATAGGCAGAACACTCTATGACATAAATCACAGCAAGATCCTTTCTGACCCACCTCCTAGAGTAATGGAAATAAAAACAAAAATAAACAAATGGGACCTAATGAAACGTCAAAGCTTTTGCACAGCAAAGGAAACCATAAAGAAGACCAAAAGACACCCCTCAGAATGGGAGAAAATATTTGCAAATGAAGCAACCGACAAAGGATTACTCTCCAAAATTTACAAGCAGCTCATGCAGCTCAATAACAAGAAAACAAACAACCCAATCCAAAAATGGGCAGAAGACCTAAATAGACATTTCTCCAAAGAAGATATACAGACTGCCAACAAACACATGAAACAATGCTCAACATCATTAATCATTAGAGAACTGCAAATCAAAACTACAATGAGATATCATCTCACACCAGTCAGAATGGCCATCATCAAAAAATCTAGAAACAATAAATGCTGGAGAGGGTGTGGAGAAAAGGGAACACTCTTGCACTGCTGGTGGGAATGTGAATTGGTTCAGCCACTATGGAGAACAGTATGGAGGTTTCTTAAAAAACTACAAATAGAACTACCATATGACCCAGCAATCCCACTACTGGGCATATACCCTGAGAAAACCAAAATTCAAAAAGAGTCATGTACCAAAATGTTCATTGCAGCTCTATTTACAATAGCCCGGAGATGGAAACAACCTAAGTGCCCATCAGCGGATGAATGGACAAAGAAGATGTGGCACATATATACAATGGAATATTACTCAGCCATAAAAAGAAACGAAATTGAGCTATTTGTAATGAGGTGGATAGACCTAGAGTCTGTCATACAGAGTGAAGTAAGTCAGAAAGAAAAAGACAAATACCGTATGCTAACACATATATATGGAATTTAAGAAAAAAAATGTCATGAAGAACTTAGGGGTAAAGCAGGAATAAAGACGCAGACCTCCTAGAGAACGGACTTGAGGTTATGGGGAGGGGGAAGGGTGAGCTGTGACAGGGCGAGAGAGAGTCATGGGCATATACACACTAACAAACGTAGTAAGGTAGATAGCTAGTGGGAAGCAGCTGCATGGCACAGGGATATTGGCTCGGTGCTTTGTGACAGCCTGGAGGGGTGGGATAGGGAGGGTGGGAGGGAGGGAGACGCAAGAGGGAAGACATATGGGAACATATGTTTATGTATGACTGATTCACTTTGTTATAAAGCAGAAACTAACACACCATTGTAAAGCAATTATACCCCAATAAAGATGTTTAAAAAAAAAAAAAAGAAATTAAGCAGATGGTCAAGGAGCAATATAAAAAAAAAAAAAAAAGAATTGATTGAGAGCTCACCAATTGACCAATAACTTGCTAACAAGATTATAAAATGATAGGCAATGGTGATTCTTCTATTTTGCTCTGCTGATGTTCTGGTGTTTTGAAAAATATTTTCTATTCTATTGCATATTCCAAATTAAAAATCCGGGAATTTATTTGGAATAATTATATGAATTTTCATTCTGGAAAAATCTGGATAGTAACATATTTCAGGTCTTCTTATTCACAGGATTATAGTAATAATAATAAAAATAAAACATCAAAAGGTTTGATTCCCACCTCCAACAATTGTAGATAGCTATGTGATTGTTAGGCAAATGGTCGTCTAACCATAGGTTAGTAATTTCATATATGAAGATCACACATACCAAAGAGAATGGAGGTCGTGGGGATTAAACATGGTAACACATGGGAAAATGCCTCTTACAGTGCCTGACAGATGGCATATGATTAGTTCAAGTTGTATATCAATTCTTCTGTTTCACTTCCGACATGGTAAGTTGTTTTATTTACAGAACACTTTCCTGTAAGCCATCTTATTTTGCGGTTGGGATTTTGGTAAACTGGGTGGTAACTTTGTATTTTTGATGTAGTTCTAGATTCCTAGATTCCTAATGGAAAACAGTCCATCCTTCTCTTTTCTTCTTCTTTTTCCCAAAATTGTTAGAATGAAAGGAGCTAGAACTCAGCTCTATGCTATAAAGAGAGGAAGGAGAGTGTAGCAGTAGCTTATAGCCATGTCCTGCTTCAAAGGTAAAGACCAATCAATGCAGGTGGTAGATGATGTAAAACGAACATTCATTCCAGCATCACAGTTACATAACATAAGGTCTGTTTACCAAGTTCCAGAAGGAACAAAAGTGATAAGGCTGGTAATTGAAGTCAAATCAGCATTTAAAATGGAGAAATGAGATCAATCCAACAATCTAAAATTTTAAAAGAATGAATATAACTTGCTTTATGGGGCTCCTAAGAATAAATGGCGTAAGTACCACATGACTTAGAAGTGCTATGCATGAAGATGATTTAGGAATTATACTAGTTTTCTGTCACTGCTATAAGAAATTATCATAAACTTGGTAGCTTTAAAAACACAGGTTTTTTACCTTACAGCTCAAAGGTTAGAAGCCCCCAAATTTCTCTCACCTTCAGAGCGACAAACCACACGAAACTGAGCCAGAGATAAATGTATCATGAAGAAAACTGATTACTCTCTTTATGACACGAGAATTTTAATGCATGTTTACAATAACTAATGTACTCTGCTGCAGGACATTAATAAAGTTGCTTTTTTCAGGCTAGAGTGTCGTGATGCTGTAATCAGAACATGCTTTTTTCCCTTTCTTCAGCTTCAAATGCAAATTCGTCATTGGGCTGACTTCTAATAATTGCAGTGTTTCCTGCCTTGGGCTTATGAGAGAAGCCTGACAAAATAGTGTTTGCTTAGGCAGTAATTTAGACTTATTTGTGATTACTATAGCGATTACTATAGCCACAAGGTATAATTTTACTTTCTTATTTAAATTTTATGAATTTGAATGTGTTTTACACTAACTTTTCCCAATAAAGTCCAAAATGAAACCAAAAAAAAAAAAAAATCAAGGTACCGGCAGAGCTGGTTCTCTGGAGACACTGGGGGAGCATCTCTTCCTGCCCTTTTCCAGTTTCCAGGGGCTGCCTACATCCCTTGGCTGTTGGTTCCCTTCCAGCAATAGCATCACCCTGACTTCTGCCTTTGTGGTCACATCTCCTTCTCTGACTCTGATCCTACTGCCTCCCTCTAAAAAGGATCCTGTGATTACATTGGGCCCAAGCAGCTGATCCAGGATAATCTCCTCATCTCAAGTTCCTTAGTCTCATCCCACTGCGGAGTCTCTTTGCCATGTAAAGTAACACATTCACAGGGTCAGGGGATTAGGAAGTGACATCTTTAGGGAAGGGGTGTTATTCCGCCTACCACAAGGGGTTTGGGGGGATAAGTACAATACAAAACTACCATGGAATTAAGTATAAGTCAATATGACATCAGGCTTTCAGTGACAGAAAAACAAATGTGTTTTTTTGTGGTACGCGGGCCTCTCACTGCTGTGGCCTCTCATGCTGCGGAGCACAGGCTCCGGACGCGCAGGCTCAGCGGCCATGGCTCACGAGCCTAGCCACTCCGCGGCATGTGGGATCTTCCCGGACCGGGGCACGAACCCGTGTCCCCTGCTTCGGCAGGCGGACTCTCAACCATTGCGCCACCAGGGAAGCCCAAAACAAATGTTTTTTTAATGGAAGAAGCAGGCCATTAAATCCAGCCCAGCTCTGCTGATCACAGAGCTTCTTACAGAAGACTGGGGCTAGAATGATGAGTGGACCTAAGAAAAAGATATACGGTTGTTAAAATTTGAAAAGGTTTGTGAACAAAAAGAGGATACAATGCCTTTCCTCAAATATTTATAAGGATGTCTGTCAAATGAAGGAAGGACTATTGTTCTGTTAAGGGCAAAGAGCTAGAAACTGCACGGTAAGCACAAATTGCAGTGTGGCAAATCTTTCAGTCAACGTGAAAGAAAACATATTTCATTCCCTGGAGACTTTCCTTTTCTACATATCTTCAAGCTTGGAGCTTGCCAAACCCTTTATGGGCATGTGGTAGTGGACATTGAAGCATCAGATAAGAAGTTGGGTCCAACTACATTAATTTTGAAGTTATTACTTTCCAAAATTTTATTTTATTATTTAATATTGCTATCCTCTGACTTATATTTAGGAGATTCACTCTAGAGTTTATGATTATTAGATTTTTTCCATCTAACAATTTGCTTGATATAAGTCAATATTGATCTTAAGTAAGAAATCTTCAGTCAGGGGGTGAGTGAATCAGAAATAAAACCAAAGGATCTCTATAAAAACTTATACACTGTATCATAAATGAGAAATTCATATTTAACTGACACAATATAAGGTAAAGATTCACGCTTTGAAAAGTCCATACAAATGATAGAGGAGAGCTTTAATGTAGTTGTAGCAAAGAAGAAAATCGGAAACAATTTGTTTGCAAGTACATAAGAGGGCCACACGGTGAATGAGAATTGGATCTGTTCACTTTTGTAAAACTGTTGCAAATACTGTGTATAAAATATGTTATTAATCCACTGAGAGGAGGAAGTACAGATGATGTCACCTAAATTTATATACAAAATAATGTATTTATGGATTATTTTCTTTGATGGAAATAAAATAACTGTGTCCCTTCAATGACATCACTGAATTTTGAGAAACAAGTTGAATTCTGTCTCCAAACTACAGAATCTGAAATGCTGAGGGAATTTTCTCTGTCTGTCTGCCTGTCTCTTTCTCATTTTATCTTAATTCTTAAAAGCACAACTTAAAAACTAACTGTAAGCTTCAAACCCTAAATGTAGTAAAAAGGACAGAAAAGGAAGAAAGAAAGAAAGAACGTAAAGATATGCTTTTTAAGTCTTTTTAATACAAAAATTACTTTGATGAGTAGTAAGGGAAAAGTTAATAACCAAAAAAAATCACTTGGCAATTAGGAAAATAAAGATAAGAAGTTCTGAGTACACTGAAAAAGAAATAAAGAGTGAAAAAAACATGATTAAAAATTGCAGAAAGATAATATTTGTTATTTTTTCATAAAACATTTTTTATTTGTGATGAAGAATTGCCTTATGATTCTTTAAAGCTTGAAGAGCTGGAAAGAATTAGGTGTACATACAAAGAAGAAGGAAATTATCCAAAAGATACAACCAACTAAAAAGAAAATAGAAGTTAAATGGTTAAAATAGTCAAATAGGTAGAGAAAAGACAGCATAATTTAAGTATCATATGTTATTTATATCTAAAAGTCATATTTATCTACTAGCAATTTTAAATTTTATCTCAAAGTTTTTTAGAAAAAAGAAAAATTCACAGTGCTTCATAGCAAACAAGAAAGGCCTGGATGACAAAGAGACGGTCCAGCCAGGTTAGGGATACAAAAACATATTTTTCAAGTACCTACATAAAAGTTGAACCTTGACATGATAAAAGGATGCACGCTTACAGTGGAAAAGCATCCAAGAGCTGTTTCCAGTGGAGAATGAAGAATTAAATTAGCTTCAAAACTACAAGCAGATCATTCTTCTCTTAAAAGCATACAGCATCTCTTCTAACGTTATACTCTATTTCATCAAGGAAGACTCCAAACTACAAAACCAAGAGAGAAGCCAGATTCCATCCAAGTCCCATATCTGTCAAGCACATTCGTTCTATCCAGTAACTAAGAGAAGAGACCAAGACTATCACATGTCAATCTGATTTGCCTTTGTTGAAGTTAAGAAAGAACTGACTACTGAATATAACCATGTTTTAACATGTTTCTATTTAAAGTCCAAAATCTGATAAGTAAAGATAAAGTAACATGTCTTATGGCTGCAAATACCAAAGTGTCCTAGAAATGATCCCTTTAGTTTAAAAAAAGATGTGTCATAGGGGTTTCCCTGGTGGCGCAGTGGTTGAGAGTCCGCCTGCCGATGCAGGGGACATGGGTTCGTGCCCCGGTCCGGGAGGATCCCACATGCAGCGGAGTGGCTGGGCCCATGAGCCCTCGCCGCTGAGCCTGCGCATCCGGAGCCTGTGCTCCGCATTCTTCAAAATTATTTATGCAAATCATTTTTAAACTATGAAATAAATCTTGAAAATGCTATAGTGACAAGAATTTAAACCAGCCCTTTGGAAGGATAGTATTTTATACCACTTAAAAAAAAAGAAGCAGCTTATGGTTGATTGTAAACTTCCTTTGGAGACAAACAATATTTTTCAATTTGATTTCCTTTATCATCATTGATTCAGAAATCAATTCTGCATGTGTAACCTGTTAAACATGAGGTGATCTTTAAACAAAGAGGCTCAAAGTTACTACTGGAGTGGAAAGAGGGGTTGAACACTTGATACTGTACAAGAAGCAGAGTTAAATTCCTGTGTGACGTGCAATCCATTTACCTTTCAAGTCAATCATGGAGTAATTCTTTCTGCCAGGAATAATTTAACACAGCAAAGAACTCCAGCCTCTAAAACACATGCACACAAAAAAATCTAGAGATGAAAGAACACTGAACCATTTGGGTAAGGTGTTGTCATTCATTTCTTGGTGAGAGGAAACTGGGGATTTGTATTAGATATCACCTAAGTGGTAACCTGAGTGCTCAGGAAACCTGATGCTCCAGGCCCAGACTCAGAGGTTCTGACTCCACATTGTGACAAATGTATAAAAACTATGAAATCTTAACAAGCCTTATGTCTCTTCGGATACTGTTATATTTCACCTAAACTCAAGAACTGAAGTTATTTTCCACAAGCAAAGGATTGACATGGATGCAAATATGTCATGAAGATCTTTTACAGGTGGAATTTGGAAACACATGTGTTTAACACGCGGTGCAAGCAATTATATATTGCCTCCAAATAGACAGACCCGTGGGTAGGTTATGACAACAGATGCTCTTTTCACCTAAAGACATTAATCTTAAGGAAAAGAAAGCATTCATCAGTTATACTGAGCAGGTAGCACTTTCCTGATATCTCCGCCCCCTGGTTGCCACCTGCAGAGCAAAAACGAATTGAATTTTCCTTAGAATGCTCTTATGACGGCAAAATGAACACTGGTCAACTAAAACCGAATGGTTAAAAAGAATGTAAATTCAACGCATTGCCGATTTACCGCATTGAGTTTCCTAGTCCTGATTGGGTTATTTCGGATGTTCATTTGAAAATGAGCTCCTATTTCTTATCTTTTGTTTTACAGATAAGGATACTGAAACCAGGGATAAAGCTCAGAGGGAAAGGTGACAAGAATCCAAGGTTTCTAGTATTTTGTCTTAATTTTTAATTTTATGAGGAAATCTAATTTCAAAGGTCCTTTCCTATAAAAATTGAAGGTCATACTTTTTTGGTTGTCCAAACCCCACTGTCTGCCTAACCACTCTTCTCACCAGCTTTGTTGTCAAGATATGGTAGAAAGACCATTGGTGTAGAAAAATGTTTAAGTTGTGGGGATTCTGTTGCTGACTCATAGTTTTCTAAAGGTTAGTGTGATGGTTATTTACTATCTACTCCCTGCTGGAGGAGATTGCACACTAAATTTCAGACTTTGGGCAGGAAGGCAATAGAGAGAAAAGCCTAAGGGACTCACTAGAGGGGAATGAGGAGGTGGGAAGAGGAAAGAAGAGACTACCTATTTTCAGTTTTTAATAAGTGTTTTTCCAGAGCATGGACACTGCTGCTTCATGCTCCACTTCCTCTGGGCACTTCCAGCACTTCCAGCACCAGCTGTGCTGCAGCCCCTCAGAGAGACGAGGACCAAACCATTCGATCACCTTCAATGGTTCCAAGCTCTCATTTCACATTCCCACCCCCAGCCCTCCTACCAATCTGTCTAAGCCCCAGCTATGTAGAGGGAAAGTCTCCAGTCCTGCAGGTAGAAGTTGCTGCCTCCTGTAATCACTCTATCTGGGGTATCTCACATGCAGAAAAAGATTAACTCAGCAGCCCTGGAGTGCTCAAACCCTGCACATTCACAGGAAGGTCCTGTCTTTGGTCCTGGCCCTTGGCTACCTCCAGAGATGGGTTCTGAGCACTTGGAATATTCTGCTTGATAAGATTATTTTCTTATGTCTGAGGTCTTAGAGCATGAGATAACTGTTTGATCAGATAGTCTATGCTAACATTGTGATTTGGGGTAAACACTTGTTTTTGTATGTCTGAGGCTATGGGGCTTGAGGTACCAGTTGGATTAGATAGTCTATGCTAACAATGTGATTTGTAACAAATGCCTGTTTTTGCTCTGGGATGCTAAAGCTTGAGCAGCTGAGGTGAGTCACTGCCTGCCTGCTTGCCTGCCTGACTCCCTAAAAATCCTTGTACACAAGGTGATGCCGAAAACTCAGCCTCTGTGCACTGGTGCCGAATCAAATCTTGGAGACGGAGTCTTGGGTGAAGTAGAAAAGAAGAGCTTTATTGCTTTGCCAGGCAAATGGGGACACAGTGGGCCTGTGCCCTGAAAAACTGTGTGTCCCAACCCGGAAGGATTTGGTGAGGAGTTTTATAGCAATGGTTCAAGGGTGGGGTTGCTGATAAGAATCAGGGTGTGTGCAGGGCCTGCACTCCTTTAATCTGGTCTCAGGTGGTCCCCTGATGAGCTTCTTGAGGTTATCAAACTCACCTCTGGCATTAAGAGTGCTTCATTAAGTAGTTAACATCTTCCATTTGTTGGGGTTTTTATTATAGCTCTGTAAAGAGCTCAAAGGTATTGTTCTGTGTATCCCTTAAAAAGGAGCCAGGACCTGCCCCCAGGCTGCACTGTTGTTTCTTGGCTGCCCCTCCCTTGTCTCTGCATCCCCTCCCTTCTCTGATTAGCAACTGTTCGATTCTGCCCTTTGGAACTCAGGGAAGATCATGGAGGCTGGAGCCTATTTCCTACAAGCAAGAAACTGGGGACACAGAAAGGCTTCTGCGCCCAGAAGCCCCACAGGGTCCTGCTGGATTTCACAGGGCTTGGTGAGCTTCCTTGCCCATGCTGTCACTTCATGACTGGGAGGATGAAGTGCGTTTGTGTGATCTCACTGGGAGACGACACATGGAAAAGTGTGCCTGGTTTCTCCTGGACTTCACTTCGTCTTTTCCCCTTGCTAATTTTAATCTGTGTTCTTCTACTGTTATAAACTGTAACCATGAGAATAATGGCTTTCCTGAAATCTGTGAATTGTTCTGCTGAGTCATCAGTCCTGAGCATCGTCTTGGGGACACCTGACACCCCTCAACTTCTTGTTTGCTCTGTCAGCCTTGATAACATCTGTGTGACAAAGCTTTGAATTAAATATCCACTGTATTTGAAATACTTTGAATGTCTTCTATTCTCCTTATTGGACATTGACTGATAAATGGCAAATTAATTAGCATCTTCAGTGCACAATTCCTTATAGATGTAGTGAATGACTTATAAGTGATAATCTCTATGAGTCTGTACCTCCTTCCCCAGAAATAATTTTTTCTCTCTTTCTCACTGTCTGGGGCATGGACCATTTATGTCTCAAAGAAAAATCATTTTTAATATTTTCTTATTCCATCTTCTAAGAGAGAAGGTTACATTATCTCCTAAACTAATACAACAGAACCCAGCTCCTCAATCCAAATTTCAGAATTGTTATTTCAGATACCTCCTCTTTTAATTTTTCTCCAACCTTCTTGAGGTATAACTGTATATATTTAAAGTGTACACATGACGATTTGATACAAGTATACTCTGTGAAATGATTACCACAATCAGGTTAATTAACACATCCATCACCTTACATAGTTACCTTCTTTTGCATGTGTGTGGTATGGACACTTAAGATCCTCCCTCTTAGCAAATTTCAAGTGTACAGTACAGTATTATTAATTACAGTCACCATGCTGTATGTTAGACCCCCAGCACTTACTCACTTTATAACTGAAGGCTTGTACTGTATGACCAGCATCTCCTCATTTCCCCCACCCCAGCCTCTGATAGCCACTTTCTACTCTTTGTTTCTGTGAGTTTGCTTTTTTTAGATTTCACACGTGAGGTTATACAGTGTTTTCTTTCTCTGTCTGGCTTATTTCACTTAACATAATGCCCTCCAGGTTCATCCATGTTGTTGCAAAAGGCAGGAATTCCTTCTTTCTCATGGCTAAATATAGTAATATTCCATTTTCTGTGGAATCACATCTTCTTTATCCATTCATCCATCAATAGGTACTTAGGTTGTTTCCATATCTTTGATATTCTGAGTAATATTACATGGGAGTGCAGATGTCTCTTCGAGATACTGATTTTGTTTTCTTGGGGTATATGTCTTTTTATTGTGGTGATGGTTTCATTTGCTATTGTTGGGCTGCACCCTGCAGACCTACAAGCCCTGTGCATGCCCAGCTTCAAGAATGAAGAAAGAGCCCAGAGTCAGCAACTGAGACATCAATGGTTTAATGGATGGGGGATCTTACACGTTGAAGCAAGGTCCTGGAGTGACACTGCACCGTGTGCAGTGCATGGTGGGCAGGACATGGTGTCAGTCTTTGCTCCGGGGGAATGGGGAGATTGCCAGTTACAGGGGAATTGATGTCAGGTTGCCTCATCGGTTACCACGGAAACCAGCAGAGGGGCATGCCCCTCATTGCTCCTTTGAGAAGAGCAATCATGAACTGGGGCCTGGGGCAGGCACATAGGAAGGTCATTCATGTGAGTAGGTGTAGGTGAAGCAGGCACTGGTCGGGCAGGGGATGGACAGAGAGCAAGAGGACAGCCACCTTGAATGGCCTGACCATACATCTATGCAGAAGCCTTTTAGTTTGATGTAGTCCCACTTGTTTATTTTTGCTTTGGTTGCCCTTGCCAATCTAAAACCTTACCCCCTGTTTTCTTCCAGGAGTTTTATGGTTTCCACCCTTCTGTTCAGGTCTTTGATCAATTTTGAGTTGATTTTTGTGTGTGGTGTAAGATAAGGGTCCATTCTTTGGTGTGTGGATTTTCCCATCCCTTCACTTTCTATGTCCTTAAATCTGAATTGAGTCTTTTGTAGGCAACATACAGTTAGGTCTTTTTTTAATTCTTTCATCCATTCTAGATCTTTTGTTTGGAAAATTTAATCTATTTATATCGAAGGTAAGGACTTACTAATGCCAACTTAATAATTGCTTTGTGGCTGTTTTCTAGTCCTTTGCTTCTTTCTTTCTCTCTGTTGTCCTTCTTTGTGAATTAACAACTTTCCAGAATTTTATGTGTTGATTCCCTTCTCCTTATATTTTGTGTATCTACTGTAGGTTTTTGGTTTGTGGTTACTGTGAGGCTTACATATAACATCTTACAGTTATAATAGTCTATTTTAAGCTGACAACAACTTAACTTTGATAGAATACAAAATTCTACCATTTTACTTCCCTTCCACACACAAACATTTTATATTTTGTTGTCACAACTTAATATTTTCATATTGTGTATTCATCAACAAATTATTGTAGCTGTAGTTATTTTAATACTTTAGTCCTTTAATCTTCATAGTACAAATAAGTGATTAATACACCACCATGTTACAGTTAGAATACTCTGAATTTGACTATGTGCTTACTTTTAACAGTGTGTTTTATTTTTTCAGATGTTTTCATGTTATTAGTTAGTGCCCTTTCTTTTCAGTGTGAATAACTCCTTTCAGTATTTCTTATGTCAGGTCTAGTGGTGATGAACTTCCTCAGCTTCTGTTTGTCTGGGAAAGTCTTTACATCTCTTAAATTTCTGAAGTAAAATTTTACCAAGTAAAGCATTCTCAGTTGGCAGTTTTTCCTGCAATTTGAATATGTCATTTCATTCTCTCCTGGCCTGCAAGTTTTCTGCTAACAGTCTTATGGGGATTTCCTTCTACACGAGGAATGTTTCATTCTTGCTGTTTTAAAAATTATCTCTGTTTTTGATTTTCGAGTATTATTATGTCTTGAAGAAAATTTCCTTGGGCTGAATCTATTTTGGGACCTGTGCGCTTCAAGAACTTGGAAGTCCCAATCCTTCCTCAGCTTTGGGACGTTCTCACACATTATTTTTTCTTAAATAAGATTTTTCTCCTTTCTACCTTCCCTCTCCTTTGGGGACTTTAATAATGCGTAAATTATTTTACTTAATGGTATCCCATACTTCACATAAGCTTTCTTAACTATTTTTTAATTACTTTTTGTTGTTCTCCTCTGACTGGATAATTTCAAATGACCTGTTTTTGAGTTCATAGATAGTTCTTTTGTTTGATCAAGTCTGTTGATTCTATTACATTTTTCATTTCATTCATCGTATATTTCACCTTCAGATTTTGTCTGGTTCTTTATATGATTTCTATCTCTCCATTAAACTTTTTGTTTTGTTTATGTATTGTTTTCCTGATTTTGTCTAATTGTCTTTCTGTGTCTTCCTCATAGGCCACAGACCTTCCTTTAAACAATTATTTTTAATTTTTACCAAACAAATCACAGATATCCATTCCTTCGGAGTTGATTACTGGAGGATTATTGTGTTCCTTTGGTGGCATCGTATTTCTTTGAGTTATCATATTTTTGGAAGTCTTGTGTTGCTGTCTTTGCATTTGAAGAAATCGTCACCTCCTCAAGTCCTTACTAATAGGCTTTGGAAGAGAAAAAAACTTCTGTCACCCTTGCTAGGAATTCTGAGGCTTTCTGTATCTTTCCTATGGGTATGCCTGCCCCATACTCTGTTCCCTTTTCATGGGGTATTGTTAAACTTGCACGCCTTCCTGAGATCCTGTAAAGTCAGGCCAATTACTGAAAGCCTCCCATTTGCTTCCTCCAGAGTGGTGCTAAATTCTCAAGTTTGTGTGCTGTCTCCCAACCCTGCAGAGTGGGGCTGGCTTTATGTGTATACTAACTACCTGTCTGCAAAGGCTCATAGTCACAGTTCCCAAGGCTGTGCACAGGAAGCTAGCCAGGAGGTGCATGGGTGATCACTTGGGATGCTGGGGGTGCCCTTGAGCCAGTGTTGGGGGATCTCAAGGTGAAGCCACCCCAGAGGCTCATAGGCAGGCTTCTGGGTGAACTCCAAGAAGTACTTAGCAGCATACGCATCTCTTCCATGCTCTCTGAGCTCTCTGGCGGCTGCTACCTTAGCCTTTTCTCACCCCCGTCGTGCAGCTCATCTCTGTGCTCCAGATGGAGAAGAGAAGTGGGCCTCTTTGGCAGCCTCCTGCATGGTTGTGGAAGCCGGGCACTCAAGCACATGCCCTGACTTTACCACGTGGGCGAAATGGCGGGCTGAGAGGTTCTGTCTTTGCACAAGTTAAGTCAATACGTTTAATCTTTTATATAAAATTCGCGTTTCTCATTGTTTAATGTGAACTTTTAGAACTCAACAGTGTTAATGTTTAGAGTTAAGAATAAAATCCTTAATTAGTTTAAGTGGGTAGATGACTTTCTGGGGGCAGAGACGAGGCACAAGCCTGGGAGCAGGGTGATGCAAGTACAGTGAAACGGTCCCTCTTTCCCTCTTCAGTGCATACAGTCTTGAATCTTTTTGTTCCAGTGGTGTGCTGGAGCTTCTCCACTGGACTCTTAGACTTCCACAAAGGTACTCTGACCCATAGGCAATTGTCCAAATTGGTGTTCTTTGTGGGCAAAATGGTAGGAAACTCCTATTCTGCTGTCTTGCTGATTTCTTCACCCTCCAGATACCTCCTGTTTTTAAAATTTTGGTAAAATAGAATGCAAGCATGGTGTTTGGAGTTAGATCTTGCACTTATATTGTGAAATTGAAATATTCATTTGCTCCATATAGGTTTCAGTTTTCTTGTGTTTAAAACGGTTACTTTGCAGAGTTATTGAGAGAATTAAATAAAATAGTATGTGATAAAAGCTTTTTATAAAATAGATATTCATAAATTAATTTATGACCATTATTTTAAAAGTGAATGTAGCTCAGTTGTTGAGAATACCGGCTATGGAGTTACATAGATGTGTTTACAAATTCTGTTGTAAGAACTGGATGACATCTTGATGATAACTTGTCAAGCATTAAAGCCAGGTACAGAGTTGCTGTTCAATAAATGGTAATTATCATTATTATATTTTTTGACAATTGCTCTAGGTTCCTTCATGCGTAGAATTGTTGTTTCCTATATCCTTTTTCAAGTGAAAATTCAGCTGCCTCAATTCTGCCACTAAAAGATCATCTACCCACTTAGATTAACTAAGGATTTCCTTCTTAACCACAAGAGTAACACTGTTGAGTCATAAAAGGCTCACACGAAACCATCTAAAATGTTAGTTTTTATATTAAAGATAAAACTTGTCTTAAAATAATTTCCCCCTTAGGTAAACTTCAAAATTCTTGATAATTTGGGAAAAAGGCCATTTTTTTTTCCCTGACAGTGAAGGGTTTACAATTTGTATTTGGGCAGATCAGAAATGTCAAGTTGCTAAGTTTTCCAAGTAAAGTGAAAAGCAACAATTTTTACTGTTGATTTCATTGATTTTTTTCATGTATATTTTAAAAATGATTTTCATTTTACAGATGGTACTATTAATGCACGAAGAGCACAATTTGTTTGTCAAAGATTTAGTGGCAGGTTTGTTTATAAGCTATGAAAAACACAGTTGGATGTTTTGTAACATTACCTTTTGTTGGGAAACAAATATGATATAATCTATAGTGAGACAGATGCTGAAGGCATAATTTTAGCTTTACTGACATACTTTTTTTTGTTCATGTGAAATCAGTGATGTATAAAACTACCATAATGCCTTAGTTATAAGGAAAAGGACCAGTGGTCTACAGTATTACTATTCGTAGTTGTAGTTAAGAGTCCAAAGAACTAAGGGCTCAAAGATGAAATCAATGGAGAAAATAGAAAAACAAAAAAGAAGCTCTGGATAATAGGTAGGAAAAAGGTACTAACTATATACCAGACATGGTGCTGGGTGTACACATTAAAAGGCAATTACAGTCGTTTAGATTAGAATAAGAATATGGATGGCTTAGACTAGGCTAGTAGCCCTGATGGTCCTGAAAAGGAGTGAGAATCTGAATCTATTCTGAAAGGTGAAATTGAATTGGATGTGGATTGTCAGAAAAAAGAGGTGACTCTAGGATGACTACAAGTTTTGTTTTGCATTATAAACTGGAAGGATTGGGTTGCCATTTGCCCAAGAGTAGACAAGACAGGGAGAAGAACAATTTGGGGATGGAGTGGAAATCTGTATTGCAATTTTGAAAACATTAAATAGTTATAAAATCGTTATTTGGTAAGCCATTAGATATTTGAGTCCAAAACTAAAAGAAGAGATGTAGGAAGGAGACATAAATTTGAGAGTTATCATACAGATTGCTTTTAAAGCCATGAAACAGGAGAGATTATAGGTTGAGAATGGTCAAATGGAAAAAAATAAAGAAGAGATTCAACAACTGAGGTTGAGGGTTACGCAAAGGTTTAGAGTTAAGTAATAAGAGAAATCCAAAAGGAGATGAGAAACAGTAACCACATGTGAAAGGTTACAGAAAGTCCAGGAGAAAGTAACATATAATAAGCCTATGAGGAAATAGCCTAGCTAAAATGATATTCTGTAAAAATTTCTGTACATTTCATTTTCCTACTCTTTTTGCCTAAGATTATATACTCAATCTTAAGGTGACACATGTGTTCATAACAATAACTGATTGAGTTCTTCAAATTTGGATTTGATGAATATGAATAAGAACAGACAGGCGTTCGTTGAGAAAGATTGAATGCATATTATTTATAACTGTATACATTATACTTAGATGACCTCAGTAACTGTCACTATACCATGAGGCTTTGTATCAATATTCAGTGCCTTTTCACTAGTAACTAGTGAAAACTATTCTACATTTTTCAGTAATGAGGTTGATTTTTTTCTTTTTAAGGGCCTCTTCCTCTCACTTAACATATTCATTAATCTGCATCGGAAAATTTGTATCCCTTAATTGATACAGAGATTTTTCTCCCTCCAATGGGCTCTACCAGATACTGGCTGATGCGTCTGGACTGCAACTGGTAATACCTTGGTTTCTTCCTATTGTAGCACAACCATATAACCTTGTTTTTTGTTTTTATTTCTTTCGTATATGCTTCTACATTCTGCTGGTCAGTGCCAGGGAGGAATTTTGACCTTCTTTGGCTAAAAAGTAAATTTCTGATTGGAATGTGAGCTAAGTTGTAATTTCTTTCATTGGGCATAAATTTGCTAATATATTTCCTACATTGCAAAGTTAAATTTACTCCCTGTTTGTAAGTTCAGTGAGTTTAGAGTTTTCAAACACATCATTGTTGGTATCACAGAGGAAACACCAGAATATCAAACTGGTGAATGCAACACCATAATCCAAGACTTGCCTTATATCAAAGTCCACGTCCTTCCTGCTGCCACGGGATGACTCCAGCATGCTTCTACCTGCCCACAGCTGGGCCAGGAGGCAGCTAGGAGAGAGACAAACAAATTCACTCAATACACCCAAGTGGTGGTGATTTCAGTCAAAATTCATCAACTTACATGGCTACTCTTGTGAAAGCATAAGTGCTCAAAGATGATTTTCCCTAATCCTATGATTATGAGGCTATGCTCCATTTCTTATGCAACTCGTATGGGAAAATACTCAACTGAGCAATTTTCTTACCATCGCCACTGTCTTGGTAACCTGAGGAGATATAATCATTCCTCAAATACTGCTGATCCTGCTTTTATAATATACAACACGAGTCAATCTACTAGTCAATATATGGCACTCTCTAAAGGCTAACGATTATAGTATAAGGTGAGAGAGCTTCTTTCCTAGAAGGAGGGAATGATGAACATTTAATTGCAGAAAAGCCAAAGATCACTGAGTCCGATATCTTAATTTGGCCTGTGAGGAAATTTAAATAGAGTCAAGCTACTCACTAAACCCAGGCATTCTGACTCTTGTTTTTACTACATACTTTTAAAAAAATATTTTAATTTTATGGGAGTATAGTTGATTTACAATGTTGTGTTAGTTTCAGGTGTACAGCAAAGGAACTCAGTTATACGTACACATATATTCATTCTTTTTCAGATTCTTTTCTCACATAGGTTATCACAGAATATTGGGTAGAGTTCCCTGTGCTCTACAGCAGGTCCTTGTTGGTTTTTTATCTTATACAGAGTAGTGTGCGTGTGTTCAACCCAAGCTCCTGATCTATCCTCCCACACCACGTTTCCCCTTTGGTAACCATAAGTTTGTTTTTGATATCTGTAAGTTTGCTTCTGTTTTGTACATAAGTTCATTTGTATCTTTTTTAAAGTTAGATTCCACATATGAGTGATATCGCATGATATGTGTCTTTGTCTGACTGACTTCACTCAGTATGATAATCGCTAGATCCATCCATGTTGCTGCAAATGGCATTATTTCATTCTTTTCTATGGCTGATCTACTACATACCTTGAGTAGTGTGACAGACAAAAGAGTATGTTCATCTGATTCTATTTCATATGACTTTTGCTTGGGCACATGGAAAACCACACTTCCTAGTTTGTTAAGCAGATCATATGACTGTTTTTGACAAATGAGTCATGAGCATACAGGACATTTGTCACTCCTGGTCTGGAGCAATGGGAACTGGCTGTGCGCTTATTCAGACTTTCTCTTCCTTTGCAGCAGTGTCTTGAAAGAATCCACTTTTTGAGCTGACAGAGCCACAAGATTGAAGCAATCTGCATTCCTGCTGCTTGAGTGAAGCGTTTTTATGCTTTGGTGAGTGAGAAAAAACTTTGGTTGTATTAAGCCACTGAGATTTGGGGTTGTTCGCTACCCAAGGAAAAGCCTATTCTATCCCAACTAATTCAGGTACTTAAAGATGCAAAGGGAAAGCCATATCTTTGTGACTGCTGGAGTCATGGGGATTTATAAAAATCAAAGCACTGACTTAAAGCCGGATGCAAATAGACAGTCTTGCAAACTGGGGAAAAATTATTATAAATTGAAGGCGTGCTCCGTGGGGCCTGGTACCTCTGCTTTGACATGAAATACTTTTTATTGCCTTTTAGATTTACTTCATCTTCTCCTGCAACTCCAATGTCACATTTAGGAAAGGAGAAATGCATATTAGAGGCATAAAAATAGAAATCTCTCCTTGAGTAGATACCACCTGCTCTATGCGGAGTCTCTCCTTTTCTTTTCAATTTTAGCAAAGTACATTTGACAAGATTTTTCTGTCTGCGGAACGCTGTCAATGAGAGAAGAGGATCTGCTTTATTCTGGGGAAATGCTATTAGTCATGATAGTCACAGATCAGCAGCAGTGTAACAAGGTAATGCAGGATAATCAAATGATGCCTGTGGACTAGCACAGTGATTAAAGAATCAATCATTGGCTCTTCGAGAATTTTATGGCTCTCTGTAAAATAATTTAAATGTACAGAGGTATAGATTTTTAGTTTGAAAGTGCTTCTATGTATAGCAAACTGAACTATACGTACATACATACATAAACATAATTAATAATTTAAGAATAGTTTGATAACACAGAAAACTATTGTCATGTTGTGACCTTGGTCAAAATATATTGGCTTTAATTTGCCTCGGCTGTGGGAACACAGATTATCAAAGAGCTGTTTTCCTTGAAATTGTGTCTCTGGCAGAAGATGACTATTGACTACAAAGTTAGACAAACTAAATAACTGAGATTTGCATTTTAAAAAGTATTTCAAAGTTTTATAAGATTGCTAGCTCGAGATAACTGGAACCTATCTGTGGTATATTCACAACATGTTCATGCCTCTTGAATGGATTTGCATGCCAATCATCTCAAGTAACTTTACTTTTAACTGACTGTTTTTCTCTGGGGAAACAATATAATTAAAATGTGGTGCTACCCGTGTTTGAAAAAATAGACAAGATGACTTGTATGTTATTTTAATTAGTGAATATATTTTTATATATCTCTGCAGTGTACTATACATGTGTGTTATGTAGATAAATGAATGAAAGGACACTTGGAACACTCTAAATATACTTAAAAAGTGGGTACATATTCTTTAAATTGAGACACATTTGTAAAAAAAAATTGCTGAATGTTTGTGTTCCCCAAAATCCATATGTTAAAATCCTAAACCCCAAAGAGGATGGTGTTAAGAGGTGGAAACTTTTGGAGATGCTTAGGTCTTGCGAGTCAATCCTCATGAATGGATCAGTGTTCATCTAGAAGAGACCCCGCAAAACTCCCTAATCCCTTCCACCACTGAGGACACAGTGAGCAGGTGCCAGCTGTGAGCCAGGAGGAAGATCTTCACCAGCACATGACCAGGCTGATGCCTGGACCTCAGACTTCTCGCCACCAGAACTGTGAGAAATAAACTTCTGTTGTTTAGGAGCTACCCAGTCTATGCTATTTCATTACAGCAGTCCGAATGGACTAAGAAAATAACATTTTACAGAATCCTGTGAACATCTTTCTTCCCCAAACAAGATCTGGACACAGACCTTATGAAAACTAATCTTCTGCCTTTTAATAATGTTCTAGAGATTCCATCTTCAGCCTGGAACCGTCTTGGGTTGATGAAATACGAAAAGGATTTAAAGCTGGCCTGACACTCCTCTCCACTAAGATGGAAGCACTGTTGTAGAATGAATTATTGGTCTCAATTCTTTACTCCTCCCCGTATCCATGTCCTTTGCTATGTAAATTTGCAGTTGACTCCACAAACAGTAGATTATATTTCTCTATACTTTGAATTAGGATTCTTCCACATAACCTGCTTCCGTCAATGGCAAACTAGTGTATGGGACACAAGCAGGGGTTTTAAATGTATCGCCATGAGGGGGTACTTCCTTTTGTGCCTCTTCAGTCACTTGGAGAAAAACCATGTCTTTCCTGGGCCACTGGTCTAAGGAGGGAGAGAGGCATGCAGAACAGATGCAAACTCTCAGGTCTGCAGTGTTCAGTGCGCAGCTGTGACAGCTGGCACAGAGCCAGCCAGTCTATCCAGGAGAATAGGTGTTGCATTGTTTTAAGCCACGGACTGGTAGGGTCGTTTTGTCATGCAGCATTATTGCAATAATCAATGCTTGATAAATTCAGGGATGCCACAGTTTGTAAGAAATTAGCACTGGACCACTTATCTGGGATAAGTTGGAAATTCCTAAGATGCCAGAGAATTTACTATCATTTCTTAGTACTGTATTTTCATGTATGAACCTAGAGGGCACTATTTTAAAACGTCATGTTCTTTTTATTATTTTTGCTCTTTTCTTTTCTGCCTTGATACTTGAGACCTGCAAATCTTCTCCAACTTTTTAAAGTGCCTAATAGGACTTTAAAAAACTCCCATAAACTTTTGAAATATCTGGATTTCATTACCTGTCCTTTGACTTAAGACACCCATCTCATTCCTTTAGTCTTATATTACTAGATACTAGCTAAACTTGAATCTGCCCATTGCCCTGCTATGACATAAAGGCACCATATAGGTCTAGTACTAGTACTATAATTTCTTACATTCCTTAAAATTGAAACGCTTCAAATTATCAGGTGGATATCTGGCCACATCACCTGGTGATTTCTGAACATCTATATTTCTTTTCATTTTATCCAGATCTCATCATACATACCGCAGTGGATAATCTGTTGCTTATAAGACATTTCTGGTCTAGGTCTTAGTATACAATCTAAGATGTTATATAGTTCAAATGTTTATAAGTCATAAAGGTGGCTCTAGGATGATTAAACAATAAAACTGCTAAAATAACCTGATAATTTTAACATTAGAAGAAGTGTAGATAAATTGGATCCAAGAAGAGAAAAAAGGGACTAAAGGGATCAAAGTCGGACGAGCAATGCTTGCCATCTGCCTTCCAGATTTACTATGGTACACCTCATGACTAACTCGTGGGTTTATGTGGGATTTCATTGTGAGAATCACTCTAAGATGTGTAACGTGAGCAAACGGAAAAGCAGAAGGCTATCCAAACACATTTGAGCTGTAGTCCTGTCGTGAAAGCTGGCTTGTTTACAGATTTTTGATTCTTGTCAGGGGAAATCCCGGCAGCAAGAATCCGAAAACACTATAAATTTATTTCACTTTACACAAAGCTTTTCTTTAACAGAACATGATATATAACTATACAACTTTACTTGCGGTATAACTTTAAATAATTGCAATCAAATATAGGTATATTTCAATAATTCCAGTATATGAACTTTGTGTGTTTGCACATTTTTAATCATCAGAGGCAGTTTCTGAAATCATTATATAGTATATTTAAAAACAGTAAATTGAACATTGGCAGTTACTTTGAGAATGCAGAGAAACATGGATCACCTTAGGGCCATGCGTGTTATAGAACCAGTCATTACTTTAAGCTCTAACTAAACACAATTATGATTTTGTTTGGGATCTTTTGTTTCTCTAAGAAATTAATGGTTAACATTTAATGAATGTTTACAGAAAAGTAAGATATTTACAGTCTTTTTAAAAATTGTTTTCCTCGGGGGGTGGTGGTGGGATGAACTGGGAGATTGCGATTGACATATATACACTAATACTTATAAAATGGATAACTAATAAGAACCTGCTATATAAAAAAATAAATAAAATTCAAAAATTCAAAAAAAATGTTTTCCTACATTTTTTAAAGACAATTTTTTTAGAGCAGTGGTAGGATCACAGCAAAATAAAGTGGAAGTGACAGAGATTTCCCATATATGTACCCCCTACCCTCACACATACACAGCCTCCCCCATTATTGACATCCCCACCATATGCTACATTTGTTACAACTGATGAACGTACACTGACACATCATTATTATCCCAAGGTCAAAGTTTACCTTCAGGTTCGTTCTTGGGGTTGTACATCCTAGGAGTTTGCACAAATGTATGATGACATGTACAGGTTTTCCTACCCCGGCACTGGTTCCCATGACAGTTTCTGCTTGTGCCTCTCTGCTCTAGTAAACTGGGATTCCCTGTCTTGGCCTGTCTGTGTCTCCAATCTTACAGGCACTGTTTTTCCCTTCACCCTCCCCTCTCTAACAGATCCAAGAAGAGTTGTTGATTTTTCAGTCTGTTTAGCTTTTACTTGTTATTATGATGGAGTGGCAACTTCCAAGCTCTTTCCATATGGAACCCTGTTTACATACTCTTCAAATGCAATATTACACTGAAATATTATATCTGTATATAAATGGTCACAGATATATACATAAAGTGAATGTACCTCTTTAATCAGCATCTAGGTCAAGAAACAAAACATTACTAGCATCCCAGAAACTCCTTGCATGTACCTTTCCAGTAACTCAGTAACTACATCTTCACTGAGAGTAACCACTATTAACAGAGTACTTCTTTTTTTTTTTTTTTTCCTCTCTGGGTGGCTTGAGGGATTTTAATTCCCTACCAGGTATGGAATCCAGGGCCCCAGCAGTGAGTGTGCCAAGTCCTAACCACTGTACTGCCAGGAAATTCCCCAGAAGTACTTTTTTTTTTTTGAAAATCATTTCAAAAATCAAATTTTCTGAAGTTTACTTTTCCAGCAAGCAAAGAATCTCTTTATTTTACGGAAAGGGACTGAGGGAGTATGTTAGGGTTTGCTAGTACATTTTACTTTATTATTTTCCCATTGTGGTGTTATTTTTTAAAATGCACCAAATTCTTCTGCACTCCTCCCATCAAAAGACAGAATCTGTGTTTCCCCCTTTTGAATCTGAATGACTTTTGACTATGGAGGAGGAGATACTAAGTACCTCTGAGGCCATATAGAATAGAGCTTCTATTTAATTGTCTTGGGGGGTTTACACTAACCTACAGTCACCAGCCTCTGAGAAAGCCAAGTAGCCACATGAAGAAGCCACGTGGAGATGTTACAGTCAACAGCACCAGATGCAGTTCCAGATGACAGCCATCACCACCTGCAGGATAAGTAAAGGAAGAAGCCTTTGTGATAATGCCAACCTCAGCCTCCATCTCACCATAAAAGCGTGCGAGATCCTGGGTGAGGGTCACCTAGCTGAGCACAGTCAATACTTAGAAACAAATAGTTATAATAAAATGGTAAATGTCTTTTATATCATTACTTCTTAGGGTAACCTGTTACACAGCAATAGTAACTGAACCAATTTTTGTACTTGAAAGTGCTGTAACAAAAACTTGCAACATGTGTAACTGGCTTTGGAACAAGAGAACAGCTGGACGGGTGTTACAGAGTGTTTTAGTGAAAGCTTAAAGGGCCGTGAGGAGAGGATAAGCAGAAATCTAAAGGGATCAGGAGGGCATGGGGGCTCAAAGGAAAGTGATGAAATGTTTTGAGAAGCCAGAAGGAAGAGGACTTCATTTGGAAGAAAGTTTGGTGGACACTGTCATGTATGATAACATGGAAAATAGGAAATGTACCTAAGGACCTTGAAAGTCTAACAAAAATGTTATCCAGGCAGAATATTAAACATACCACACGGCTTTTTCTAGTTGAACACATTAAGTGTGAGAATAGAGAGGCAAGAATAAAAGGAACTGCATAGTAAAATTTGAAAAAAAATCTAAAAAAGAGATAGAACCTCCTAAATTAAAAATACAATTCTTTTTCTCATTCCTTTCCAGATGGCAAAAATTCTCCAAGAAAAAAAGGAGTAAAAAGCTTCCATGCCAAGATGACATCTAGAGCAAGACCTGTGAAGACTTCAAAGAAATATGGAATGGTGCCTCAATGAAACCTTTAGAAAGATAAAAGACCTTTTATGAATCTTAAAGGCATGCGCAAATCCTCTTAGTAAACAACAGGGCTTCTAAGAATCTCAAGGCTCGTGTCCAATAGCGGTTTCGTTGGGAGCTAAAGGTCCAGAAGGGCCTGTCTGGTAGTTATTTATGGTTGTACATTTTGTTTAAAGGAATGAACTGCTGTAGAATTTATAGAAAACCCACAAAGTTGTTAGGATATTGCTTCTCTTGGAAGCACCAAAAGAGAGAATAGAAAATTAAAATGTCTTTGGACCCTCGATGTTTCAGACAGAGAGTAGGCTGAGTATTCAGTTCAATGTGTTTTCTCATGGAGAAAGGATGCATGACTCAGAGTTTTGCATCAAGAACTCAGAAAATGGAGCCACGATCCATGGAGAATCACTCCCAGGAAGCAGAACCAGGCTGTACCCAAGACCTGACAACGTGTGCCCAGCCAGGTTTCAGTGTGTGCCCAGTCCATGGGACTATCCCATGCAGTCTGGTTTCCTCTTTTTGAACAGAGTGTTTATTGCTCTAATGCCTTAACACTTGCTTATTGGGTTTATGTAGGGAGGGCTAACTTGGTTTTTTTTAGTGGAGACTTTCAAGTGGAAAAAAATCTTATCAGAGAAGCTGTTTCCCCCCCAAAACAAACAAGAACCTCATCTCAACTTGATTTGACCTAGATGCACGATTTTGAACCTAGAGCCCTGTCTGATGAGACATTTGACAAGTCTTGGAAAGAGGTTAAAAAATTGAACTTTATTTTGAGTCTTATGAGATAATTCAGTCTGATAGTATTATAGGAATTTAATTGACTAAGCACCTCCTTTTTCTGAGGGCCAAAATGCTTGCTGTGGAAGGAAGGATCATCAAATATATTAACTGATTTTGCATCATGTAAGATGACAATTAACTTTTATATCATCTGAATTTCTCAATGTTTTAGGTAGGAAAAATGTGAATAACTCGTTGCCGGTGTGTAAATCATGACTGATCTATAATGTAGCCCCTGAATTCTTTAATACTGATCCCAGCAAGAGGTGGGAATCTTTGTTCTTTACCCTTGAATCTGGGTGGATTTTGACTATGGCAGGAGGAACACTGTACCGTTTCTTTCTGGTTCTTTCGGCACACACGTATTGATCATGGTCTAAGGAAGCCAAGCAACCTATGAAGTGGTTGCTAGTTGCATGGGGGTGTTGTAGCTGATGACCACAGAAAAGATCCAAGCTGACAGTATCAACCACCAGACATGCGGGAAGAAGCCTCTGTAGTGGCACCAGTGCCACCACCTACTATAACTGCATAGACTCTAAGTCAAGAACCACCTAGCCAAGCCCAGTCAACCAACAGAACCATGAGAAATAGAAACGAAATAACTATTGTTGTTTTAAGCCACTAAGATTTCGAGTTGTTATGCAGTAGTTGGAACTAGAAATCTAGATATATGACTTGAGCTCAATTTAGATATGCTTTAACAGCAAAACATGCTATTATTATTCTTTGCCAACAGTTCAATTATACCAACAATTCATTTTATCTTCTAATAAAGTATCATTCTTCTTTGTATCAGGGGCCTTTGATGGTAGAATATCAGGTAATTATAGAAGTTAGTAAAAATGGTTTTGGCATGGTTGTTGATCATATCTGGGGATCCAGGTCAGGTGGAACTAATTTGTCATCTTACATGTTAAAAAATCAGCTCATATATTGAATACATCTTTCTTCCTGAGTACTTTGGAGAATAAAGTCTTATAGTAAGGGGTGGGTGTTATTTGGGGTGCTATTATGTTTCCAAGCTAAACTATTCCAGAATCTTTAAATCTCCTTTTGTACTTTGAATCTCTTCATATATTAAATCTTTGAATCTCTTTATATCCTCATTTTAAATGAATTTTAAAGTGTTACTTAGTATTATTTTAACTCTTAGGTTCACTAAGAAATTATTTGCAGAAGTTGTTTTACTTATCTCCTGTTTCTGATATGTTAGTTCTTTGGTTTTTTCAGTTATTGTTTGATCTCAGCCAATTAGGATACCTAACTTCATTTTGCTAGTGTGTTAGAAGGTCACCAACGCTTTATGTTCCAATAGCTTATTCTGTATTCTCTGAAAATGCTTTCTTCTGTAAATTGATCATTAACATAGAGTTTATAAACCATTTTAATTAATAAATCCACTGTTTTCCTTTGTGAATTAAATACACTTTCATGTGGGTAGAGAGGATAGCAAGCTCCAGTTCAAAGAGGCTCAGGATTTCACCTACAAAAAGTAATCTGGTTTTAAAACCTCATTTAAGCTTTATCTGGCATTACAAAAGCTCAAAATCCTATACACTGCTTTCAAGTAGAAAGTAATGGAATTTCAATTTTGCTAAATAGATTGCCTAGTGATGCTTGAAGAGTTTGATTTAACTAGATAAGTGAATTTCAAAAGATTTGAAAAAGGAAGTGCAGGAATGAATTTTGTGTGTGTATGTTGGGTTATGTAATAGAAAAATTTTGATAGTAGCTATACATTTTTATAAGAGATAGAAGAATTTGATTTAAATTCTAACATGTCACTATATACAGGAAATAATTTGTTGACAGATATTAAATACATTGGGAAAGTTATGAAACAGCTTCCCTTGGAAGTTAGTATTTTCTATGCAATTACATAGATAAAATCCTGAATGGAAAGAAATGTATATGTTCAGAGATCATTTAAGGTCTTCAATCATTTTGGCTTGTATTCCATTTGAAATAATTTTGAAACCTGTGCTCTCTCTTATATATTTGTAAGCTTACAAACCTACAGAAGTCTTCATCTAAAATTTTCCATTACCGATTTAAATAGTTCCTAGGGATGTAATTTTTGGAATATTGTAAATGTTGGCATTAAAAAATAAAACTGTTACATCACTTTTAAAAATATAACCAATGGAATCTAAATATCAGTTTAATTTGATATCTACCATTACTCAGATTTAAACATGACAGCTTAAAGTTTACATTTTTCTTTTACCCTAAACTTTATTTATATTCTTCTCTCTGTAAAGATTTACATGCTAATAACTTAAGTAATTTTCAATCAATTTATCTTCTTGGGATCTCCTCATATAATAAAACATAGTAAGTTTTAAATGTTAGTATAATCTTAATCCTAACTATCTAATGCCTTTAACTGATCTTACATAAATTCTTATATAGAACTTATATGTATATAAATTAATGTACATATATTAATGTGTATTTATATTGCAATTTTAAAGTAAGTTTGTTTCCTGTGAAAAGAACCTATGAGGCACTACATTTCTTTTCCAGATTTAGATAATATTATATTATAATGATTACAAAATTAATCAAAATAAGTGATTTAAAATGCTTGATAAACAATTATTAAATCTAGAAAACTGGCACAGATGAACCGGTTTGCAAGGCAGAAATAGAGATGCAGATGTAGAGAACAAATGTATGGACACCAAGGCAGGAAAGTGGGGCAGGGGTGGTGGTGGTGGGATGAATTGGGAGATTGGGATTGACATATATACACTAATATGTATAAAATGGATAACTAATAAGAACATGCTGTATAAAAAATAAAATAAAATAAAATATTAAAAAATAAAAAGTAAAATTTTATTGGAAGTGAATCTCTTAATAAAATGAATCCTGACAGGTCTATTATTTTACTTTTTGTTGACAGAAATTGTAAATTATTAAATACTTTAAAAGATGAAATAATATTAGGAGTGACTCTAATTAGACTAATTACTTCATAGTACTAATTGTTAAAATAAATTTTCACTGTTTTCTTGAATAACATATAAATTTTAAAAAATTACATAAATGTTTTATCCTTGGGGTTTACTTATTCTATCCTAAGAATTTTTATTTTCTAATAAAACATTTCAGTTACATTTAAAAGAATTAGTAACGGGAGACCTTCAAGATGGCGAAGGAGTAAGACGTGGAGATCACCTTCCTCCCGACAAATACAGTAGAAATACATCTACACATGGAACAACTCATACAGAACACCTACTGAACGCTGGCAGAAGACTTCAGACCTCCCAAAAGACGTGTGGCTGACAGAGTCTTTGTGCTCCGTCTGGGTGTCAGGCCTGTGCCTCTGACGTGGGAGAGCCGAGTTCAGGACATTGGTCCACCAGAGACCTCCTGGCTCCACATAATATCAAACAGCAAAAGCTCACCGAGAGATCTCCATCTTAATGCTAAGACACAACTCCACTCATCGACGAGCAAGTTACAGTGCTGGACACCCTAGGCCAAACAACTAGCAAGAGAGGAACACAACCCCACCCATTAGCAGAGAGGCTGCCTAAAAATCATAAGAAGGCCACAGACACCCCAAAACACACCACCTTCACACATATCTTCATAGCAACTTTATTCACAATTGTTTAACTTGGAAGGAATCTAGACGTCCTTCAATAGATAAATGGATAAATAATATGTGTGACATCTATGCAATAAAATAGTACTCAGTGATAAAAGGAAATGAGCTATTAAGTCCCAAGAAAACATGGATAAATCCAAATGCAAATTTCTAAGTGAAATAAGCCAATCTGAAAAGGCTACATAGGTAGGATTACAACTATAAGACATTCTGAAAAAGCACAACTATGGAGACAGTGAAAAGAGATCAATGATTGCCAAGGTTTTAAGGATAGGAAAGAGGGATGAATATGTGGGGAATGGGATTTTTATGACGGTGAAACTTCTGCATGACACCATAATGGTGGATATATGTCATCACATTTGTCAAAATCTGTAAAATGTACAACACAAATCTTGGGCCCTAACGTAAACTATTGACTTCAGTTCATAATAGTGTATCAATATTGTCTCATCCACCTTGAAATGTACCATATTAATGCTGGATGTTAATGATAAGGGAAACTGTCTGCTGGGGAAGAGAGGAGATGTGGGACAGAGGGTACATGGGCACTCTCCATACTTTCAGTTCAATTTTTTAAAACATAAAACTGTTCTAAAAAGTCTATTAATTAAAGAAATGTGATACAGATTCCCAGCTGGAAGTCTTATTAGCCAAAATGACAGATTCCACTGCTAGTCTTCTCATGGACCTTCCTATCTCCTGCAAGGAAATATTCTGAATTTCGTTTTGGATACATTCCTAGATATTCATCTGTTTTGAGACTTTGTAGCAAGATAATTAACTGCTATAAAGATAAAGATGAAGATGTATTGCTTTAAGTATCATCTAGGCCAATATTTTTATCTTGCTAATTATGAAAATATGTACAATATTGAAGAATACTAAATGTTCAAACATTCTTATTCTTTTTCTGCGAAAAATAAATACAGACTGAGATTATGTTTCTGTTTCAAACTTTACAGGTAAAAGTACAAATTAGAAAATTATGTTTAAAAGTTAGTGGAAAATTTCACCAAACTCTATTAATAGTGATATTGAAAAAGATGTGCTTTTTCCTAGAATTGCTCACTAGTTTTTCTCAACATGTATTATGAAAAATTGCAAATATAAAGAAAAGCTGAAGGAATTATATTTAGTTTGCTATATTATTTCTGCCAGGAAAAATCCCACAGACAATTTTCTGTTTTGACGTATGTATACACTCATGAAACCACCACCTCAACCAAGAAAATGAACTTATTTATCTCCCACAAAAATTTCATTCTGCCTCTTTGCTTTACTTCTTTCCTAACCTTCCCTTTTTCTTCTATCTTACCCCATTTTGGGGAACTACAGATCTGCTTTCTGTCACTATATATTTGTTTGCATTTTGTGGAACTTTATGAAAATTAAATAATACAGTATGAACACTTTTTTGTCTGACTTCTTTCACTTAGCATAATCATTTTTTATTTCATCCATATTGTTGCATGTGTCAACAGTCTGTGGTTTCTTATTGCGGAATGCTATTCCATTCTGTGGCTATAACACAGTTGGTTTTTCCATTCACCAGTCAGGAAACATTGAGCTGTTCAGAGTTTTGGGGTGTTACATGTAGATCTGCTATGTGAAAATTTGTGTACAAATCTCTGTGTGGGACATACACTTTTATTCTTGCTTAAATACCTAAGAGTGAAAATGCTTTGCCATTTGGTAAGAAATTGCTCAATTTTTTCCCAAGTGGTCGTTTCATTTTACCTTCCTACAACCAGTGTAAAAGTCTTTTATCAGATAAATGGTTTTCCTTTATTTTTCTCCACTCAATGATTTGACTTTTTATCTTTCAAAGCCTAGAAGCTTTTAATTTTTATGTAAAATGTATCCACTTACCAATTTACTAATTTAGATTTGCCAACGTAAAGATTTTCTCTATATGTTCTTCCACATATTTTCTAGATTTAGATTTTCAATTTGGTCTACAACACACTTTGAATTAATTTTTGTAGATGCTGTAAAGTATGCATTGAAATTTATTTTTTTGCATATATATATTCAATTTTCCCAGCATCAATTGTTTAAAAGGCAATCTATTCTCCACTGAATTATCTGTATATCTTATTTGATAATCAACTGAACAGATACATGTAGGTCTATATCTGGAGTCTTTATTCTGTGCCAATATTCCTTTGTCTTTCTTTATGCCCACACTGTCTTGATTATTGTGGCTTTATAAGAAGTCTAGACATCACGCAGTATAATCTCTTCATCTTTGCTTTTTCTTTCTAAATGTTTTTCTCTTTTTTATTTTTCACTGATTTAAGTTCTTTGCCTGTAGTATCAATTGTTATCCTATTGTTATTCAGTCTTCTCAGTAACAGCAAAGGTATATTTCTAAATTTATTTCTGTCAGCAGTGTTTTGTAGTTTGCCATGTAGAGGTTTTGCATATCTTTTGCCAGATGTAACTCAATTCAGGGAGAATAGTGGGCTTCAATTGAGTTCCCCCTGTCATTGCCTGGAAACTGTCTCCAGAGAGTAAAGTGGGCAATCATAGGGCTCCTTCATCTGCTTCCTGTATCTTTGGCATCACTGTCTCCTGTTGCTTGTGGTCAATGCCATGAAAACCATGGTTTTATATATTTTGTTCAGATTTTAAAATTAATTTAGGTTGGAAGATACCTGTTAACACCAGTTTGGCTGGAAGGAAAAATCCTGTGATAGATTTTGAACAAGAAAGCTATTAGATTTTTCAACAGGTGTTTGCCTTTGGTTCAGAGAAGCAGCTTACTGTTAAACCATAGAGACAATGTGATCCTCTGTATTTGAAATTTACTAAAGGCATTTACCATCTCTTCTAAAATTTTTTCATCCTAAAAACCAATTATGTGCCTGGCACACAGACAGCTGAAAGACTCCTTAGGTCCCTGATTAGAGAGACAATTATATAAATAATGGACTTTATCATCCATTAATATTCATAAAACTTAAATATTTAATACATATATAATTTGTTTTAATTATTTTCTTAGCATAGATTTATTTGACCTAAATAGATTTAGTGAATATATAAGTATAAACTTTTCAAAAATTCCTACAGTTTCCTAGCCAGTGTTAAATGATAAAATATGGGTTAATCTTTTACAAGTTCTTGAGAAGTATAGGCTACACACTAATGACTAATAATTTTCTATAAACTTTATAATAATTAAAAAATTACACTTCTTTTAAAAGATTCACATTATCTTAGTTGGTCTTTGCTAAAGAGAGTTACACACTTTTTTTTTTTTTTTGCGGTACGCGGGCCTCTCACTGTTGTGGCCTCTCCCGTTGCAGAGCACAGGCTCTGGACGCGCAGGCTCAGCGGCCATGGCTCACGGGCCCAGCCGCTCTAAAGCATGTGGGACCCTCCCGGACCTGGGCACGAACCCGTGTCCCCTGCATCGGCAGGCGGACTCTCAACCACTGCGCCACCAGGGAAGCCCAACACACTTTGTAAATGATGTGTTACTTAAATATATTAAGTAAGATGAAAATGAATTAGGTTTTTTGCCTTTATTTATTGAAAAAATCTAAAAGAAATATATTTCTCATAATGTTTTCTAGTCAAGTCAAACCAAAAACTCTACTTTGTAAATAACATTTTTAATACTACGTTTTATCTCCTATTTTGCTAGCCCTTGGTTTTAATAAGATTCTTTTAAAATAGATCATTCTGCTTTAGGGAATGAAGGAAAAAGCCAAGATTCATGATTTATTGTTAGCTGAAGGAAGAATAATGGGTATCAGACTCATTGGCAACAACTCCAGCATTGTACTGGTATAGAGTCTTGAAGTTCTCATTAGCTGTGCCATTCTGCTTTGAAAGCCTAATTCCCAGTACTTCTTCATTCAATTCTCGTATGTTCTTATAAAAAGAGACTATTATAATAATTCTTTTCCAAGAAAATCTAAAGTCCTTTAACTATGAAATCTTACCTCCCATCAGAGTTCTTAGGCCACATAATTTGGAATTTAATATTAATCTTTCCACAACTGTTTTTATGTATTAAACTCTCCTCTCCAGGAATATTATATGTTCACTGAAGGTGGGGCTATATCATATCTTTGTGATTTTGTTATACTTTTTCATGTATTCACTATTGAAGCAATTAAGCATTATTTTTCTAATACTACTAATAATATTAAATGTTTGCTGAATGCAGTTGAATTGAATAAAGGGGATATGATTGCTCTATTGAGTATGAATGGAAAGTGTATTGCATTTAAATATTCAAGTGGCCCATTGCTTGGCATATAAAATACTATGCACAACACTCTTATATACTCTCTTAATTGTGAACTAGTACCATGTACCCTTATTCTATACCACTTTTGAGATATTTAAATCAGATATTTAAATGCAGAGAAATTGGAGAAATATTTGAAGGCAAATAGAACACCCCTGGTCACCCTTTTCAGATTTAACTTCTTCCCTCCACATATTTGGACAAAGAAATGATTTGACTTTTCTAGCCAAAAAGTTGTATTGAAATAAAGTGAGACTTTCCTTCTATATATGCTTTCATTAAATGCCATACTAGATTTGGGACTACACTAAATTTGGGAATTCTTTATCTCAATACAAAGAAAATGAAAGAACTGGCTTTGAAAAGAAAGAGAAAATAAAGAGAAATCAATATTCTTAGATCAAATTTTATAACTTGTGTATGCATGTATTCTAACTCTAGTATGATTAGTTACATTAAGAAATATCTGCTAACATTGTTTCAGCCTCTAATAATATTCTGTATTTCCAATGAGGTATTTTGAGCATTACCTGTAGTTTTTGGAGAACAGCTGATGACAAAACTCCTGCTATAACTCAGATTAATTAATCAATTTTAGTCCTCCATGGATCCAAATGATGAAGAAAATGTATCTACTTAAAACTAATTCTAACATAAGCAACGATGGCAAAAAGAAATTTATCTAGCATTTATTTACTTCTTTCCCAATATTCTGTTGTGGTAAAATACATGTAACAAAATGTATCATCTCAACCATTTAAAAATTTACGGTAATAAATAGAATCAGAGTCGTGTGTAACCATCACAACCATCAATCTCCATAACTCTTTTCATCTTGTAAAACTGAAGCTCTGAATTTGTTAAACTCCCCATTCCTCCGCCCTCCAGCCCTTGGCAAACACCTTGCTGTTTCTATGATTTTTGACTTCTCTAAATATGTGATATAAGTGAAATCGTACAGTATTTGTCTTTTGGTGACTGGCTCATTTCACTTAGCATAATGTCCTAAGGGTTTATCCTTGTTGTAGGAAATATAAAATTCTCCTTCCTTTCTAAGGCAGAATAATATTCCACTGTATGTATATATCAATTAGTCAATTATATGCAATTTATATCAATTATATTCCACTGCATGTATCAATATATCAATTTTGTTTATCTTTTCAAAGAACCAGCTCTTAGTTTCATTGATCTCTTCTATTATTTTTTTTCAGTCTCTATTTCATTTATTTCTGCTCTGATCTTTATTATTTCTTTCTTCTGCTAACATTGGGTTTTGTTTGTTCTTTTCTTAGATTGTTTTAGGACTCTGGGAGGGCTCACGCCAAGGAGTACTTCCTAGAGCTTCTGCTGCCAGTGTCCTTGTCCCCACGGTGAGCCACAGTCACTGCCCGCCTCTGCATGAGACCCTCCAACACTCGCAGAATGACAAAAGGTATTGTCGGGGCTTCCGGGAAGATGGCGGAAGAGTAAGACGTGGAGCTCACCTTCCTCCCCACAGATACACCAGAAATACATCTACACGTGGAACAACTCCTACAGAACACCTACTGAACGCTGGCAGAAGACCTCAGACCTCCCAAAAGGCAAGAAACCCCCCACGTACCTGGGTAGGGCAAACGAAAAAACAGAGACAAAAGAATAGGGATGGGGCCTGCACCAGTGGGAGGGAGCTGTGAAGGAGGAAAGCTTTCCACACACTAGGAGCCCCTTCGCGGGCGGAAACGGCGGGTGGCGGAGGGGGGAGCTTCGAAGCCGCGGAGGAGAGCGCAGCCACAGGGGTGCGGAGGCCAAAGCGGAGAGATTCCCGCACAGAGGATCGGTGCCGACCGGCACTCACCAGCCCGAGAGGCTTGTCTGCTCACCCGCCGGGGCGGGCGGGGCTACGAGCTGAGGCTCTGAGGCTCGGGTTTCGGTTTCGGACGGAGCGCAGGGAGAGGACTGGGGTTGGCGGCGTGAACAGAGCCTGCAGGGGGATAGTGCCCTACGGCTAGGCGGGAGGGAGTCCGGGAAAGAGTCTGGACCTGCCGAAGAGGCAAGAGACTTTTTCTTACCTCTTTGTTTCCTGGTGCGCGAGGAGAGGGGATTCAGAGCGCTGCTTAAAGGAGCTCCAGAGACGGGCGCGAGCCGCGGCTAAAAGCGCGGACCCCAGAGACGGGCATGAGACGCTAAGGCTGCTGCTGCCGCCACCAAGGGGCCTGTGTGCGAGCACAGGTCACTCTCCACAGCCCCCTCCCGGGAGCCTGTGCAGCCCGCCACTGCCAGGGTCCCGGGATCCAGAGACAACTTCCCCGGGAGAACGCACGCTGGTGCAACGTCACGCCGGCCGGCGCCTCACGCTGGCGCAACGTCACGCCGCCTCTGACGCCACAGGCCCGCCCCGCCCTCCGTGCCCCGCCCTCCCCCACCCCCGCCCCCGGCCTGAGTGAGCCAGAGCGCCCGAATCAGCGGCTCCTTTAAGCCCGTCCTGTCTGAGCGAAGAACAGACGCCCTCAGGCGACCTACACGCAGAGGCGGGGCCGAATCCAAAGCTGAGCCCCGGGAGCTGTGCGAACAAAGACGAGAAAGGGAAATCTCTCCCAGCAGCCTCAGGAGCAGCGGATTAAATCTCCACAATCAACTTGATGTGCCCTGCATCTGTGGAATACCTGAATAGAAAACGAATCATCCCAAACTGAGGAGGTGGACTTTGAGAGCAAGATTTATGATTTTTTCCCATTTTCCTCTTTTTGTGAGTGTGTATGTGTATGCTTCTGTGTGAGATTTTGTCTGTATAGCTTTGCTTCCACCATTTGTCCTAGGGTTCTATCCGTCCGGTTTTTTTTTGTTTAAAAAAATTTTTTTTTTCTTAATAATTATTTTTTATTTTAATAACTATTATATTTTATCTTACTTTATTTTATTTTACTTTATCTTCTTTCCTTTTTTCCTTCCTTCCCTCCTTCTTTCCTTCCTTCCTCCCTCCCTCCCTCCCTCCTTTCTCTCTTTCTTTCTTTGTACTTCTACTAATTCTTTCTTTCTACTTTTTCTCCCTTTTATACTGATCCGTGTGGATGAAAGGCTCTTGGTGCTCCAGCCAGGAGTCAGTGCTGTGCCTCTGAGGTGGGAGAGCCAACTTCAGGACACTGGTCCACAAGAGACCTCCCAGCTCCGCATAATATCAAACGGAGAAAATCTCCCAGAGATCTCCATCTTAACACCAGCACCCAGCTTCACTCAACGACCAGCAAGCTACAGGGCTGGACATCCTATGCCAAACAACTAGCAAGACAGGAACACAACCCCACCCATTAGCAGAGAGGCTGCCTAAAATCATAATAAGTCCACAGACACACCAAAACACACCACCAGACGCGGACCTGCCCACCAGAAAGACAGGATCCAGCCTCATCCACCAGGACACAGGCACTAGTCCCCTCCACCAGGAAGCCTACACAACCCACTGAACCAACTTTAACCACTGGGGACAGACACCAAAAACAACAGGAACTACGAACCTTTTTGCACCCTGCAAAAAGGAGACCCCAAGCACAGTAGGATAAGCAAAATGAGAAGACAGAAAAACACACAGCAGATGAAGGAGCAAGATAAAAACCCACCAGACCTAACAAATGAAGAGGAAATAGGCAGTCTACCTGAAAAAGAATTCAGAATAATGAATAGTAAAGATGACCCAAAATCTTGGAAATAGAATAGACAAAATGCAAGGAACATTTAATAAGGACCTAGAAGAACTAAAGATGAAACAAACAATGATGAACAACACAATAAATGAAATTAAAAATACTCTAGATGGGATCAATAGCAGAATAACTGAGGCAGAAGAATGGATAAATGACCTGGAAGATAAAATAGTGGAAATAACTACTGCAGAGCAGAATAAAGCAAAAAGAATGAAAAGAACTGAGGACAGTCTCAGAGACCTCTGGGAAAACATTAAACACACCAACATTCGAATTATAAGGGTTCCAGAAGAAGAGAAAAAGAAAGGGACTGAGAAAATATTTGAAGAGATTATAGTTGAAAATTTCCCTAATATGGGAAAGGAAATAGTTAATCAAGTCCAGGGAGCACAGAGAGTCCCATACAGGATAAATACAAGGAGAAATACGCCAAGACACATATTAATCAAACTGTCAAAAATTAAATACAAAGAAAACATATTAAAAGCAGCAAGGGAAAAACAACAACACACAAGGGAATCCCCATAAGGTTAACAGAAGACCTAAATAGACATTTCTACAAAGAAGATATACAGATTGCCAACAAACACATGAAAGAATGCTCAACATCATTAATCATTAGAGAAATGCAAATCAAAACTACAATGAGATATCATCTCACACCAGTCAGAATGGCCATCATCAAAAAATCTAGAAACAATAAATGCTGGAGAGGGTGTGGAGAAAAGGAAACCCTCTTGCACTGTTGGTGGAAATGTAAATTGATACAGCCACTATGGAGAACAATATGGAGGTTCCTTAAAAAACTACAAATAGAACTACCATATGACCCAGCAATCCCACTACTGTGCATATACACTGAGAAAAACATAATTCAAAAAGAGTCATGTACCAAAATGTTCATTGCAGCTCTATTTACAATAGCCCGGCGATGGAAACAACCTAAGTGTCCATCATCGGATGAATGGATAATGAAGATGTGGCACATATATACAATGGAATATTACTCAGCCATAAAAAGAAATGAAATTGAGCTATTTGTAATGAGGTGGATAGACCTAGAATCTGCCATACAGAGTGAAGTATGTCAGAAAGAGAAAGACAAATACCGTATGCTAACACGTATATATGGAATTTAAGAAAAAAACTGTCATCAAGAACCTAGGGGTAAGACAGGAATAAAGACACAGACCTACTAGAGAATGGACTTGAGGATATGGGGAGGGGGAAGGGTAAGCTGTGACAAAGTGAGAGAGGCATGGACATATATACACTACCAAACGTAAGGTAGATAGCTAGTGGGAAGCAGCTGCATAGCACAGGGAGATCAGCTCGGTGCTTTGTGACCACCTGGAGGGGTGGGATAGGGAGGGTGGGAGGGAGGGAGATGAAAGAGGGAAGAGATATGGGAACATATGTAAAAAAAAAAAAAACGCTATTGTCATCAAAATAAATAAATAAATAAATATACTAGTATAATTCTAGGTGAAGTTCTAAGAAAAAAGATTAGATCTAAGATTAATATGTCCTTTTTGATTGTCAAGATCTAATTTTATAATATAGGTAGATATTAAAAAAATTTTTCCTATGAACTTTTACATCTCTATATATTTATATATTTCATGTTTTGTGATAGGGAATTCTGGATATTTAGTGTAGTATTTTAATTTACACATTTAAAAAGTTCTGGAAATATGTTTCAAATTTTCTGGTTTCTTTGCACTTATTCACAATCCCCAATTGACATTAGGGATAATTCTTTCTTTCTCTGTTATAGCAAGAACGTAAGTCAAAAACACATACCAAGTAAAATAAAATGTTATATTAAAATAAAATATTATATTTTCTGTATTAAAATAAAATGTTATATTTTCTGTCAACACTCTTTGTATGAAAAGCTGTAAGTTGAACTTTAAGTTGCACATCAGAATCACCTGTTAGGTGTTTTTTTTTTTTTTTTTTTTGCGGTACGCGGGCCTCTCACTGTTGTGGCCTCTCCCGTTGCAGAGCACAGGCTCCGGACGTGCAGGCTCAGTGGCCATGGCTCATGGGCCCAGCCGCTCCGTGGCATGTGGGATCTTCCCGGACTGGGGCACGAACCTGTGTCCCCTGCATCGGCAAGCGGACTCTCAACCACTGCGCCACCAGGGAAGCCCCAGCTGTTAGGTTTTTAAAAAATATACTTTTTTGAATCTCCACCATCAATGATTCTTGTGGTGGGCTTCGTCCATTTTCTTTTTCTGTGTTCCCCAGATTATTCTAACACATATTCATATTTGAGAACAACTGATTTTAAAAATGTAAGAGTTTTTGTACTCATTTAAAGTCTGAGTTTCAGTTATTAGGTAATAACTCACCAGTAAATTATCTAACATCTTCTCTGCATCATCTGTTAAGATCATTAGAGGTCTGGTTGGAATAAATTAGAGCACTTGACAACCATAGAATATATGTCCTGGACCCCTATAGCCCTAAGGAACATTGGGCATATTTATCATTATCACAGACAACATGCAGGGTATAATCCAAAAGTTTGAGTTTCAAAAGTTACGTAAACTTTTTTTTTTCTTTCTAATGAATCATCTCACATCTCTTACATTGTAAATTCAGAGCCCTATTGGTTTGCTAGTGACCAGAATTACTTAATGCTGCTTCCTAAGATTCCATTTTACATAGAATTAATAAGTCAATACATGGGCTTACTTTATTCACCGAGAAGGACAGATTAGATAGAATAATATGAACAGGGAGTGAGAGATTCCTAAAGTGTGTGTCAAGTTGATTATGGGCAATAAAGCCCCAGAGCAGAGACACAATAATGATTTCTAACAAAGATCAGCATCAAACCAAAGGTTAAGACAATTTACAGTACAAATGTTTATAAAAAAACTGTTAAAGAAAAAAAGTCATAAATTTCCAGCTAACCTAATGATGCATTAACTAATGACATGCTTCATAAGAATATACTGTGACTTTGGAAAATAGGCTTGTACTTAAATGGTTATTTTATATCATCCATGTATATAAAAAATAGTTTCCAAAGTAGGATTAACACTGATAAAAGCTGTCCTATATAACATAATAAAATACTAACACTAGAAAACAAAGAAAGAGCAACTTCCAAAGCTACTTTATCATTCCCTGAAAAGAACTGTTCAATATCCCACCTGCTTAATCACTAGCTCATATTGCCAAAGGGATGGACCTAACAGTTTGCTTTGAGTGGTATATCTTACAAGAAGTAAAGACACTTGACCCACTCTCAGTGCCTATGACAAGAACATCGACCGTACATCACAATGATGGGAGTGATACTCAGTATACTTTCCTTTATCTCTCTCCTTCATCTTTGTCTCTGTTCCACTCTTCAGTTTCTCAATTTGAATGTTGCTAATATTTACAGATTTACTTTTGAGGTTTAACATCAGAATTCAATGTTGACAACATCTTCTTGGCATTGAATTAGCCAATACATTTCAACAGTTTCAAAATATTACTTCAGCTCTATTATGTTTCAGATATCATTTTAATTTATTTGCATTTTGCTGAGTGTAAAACCTCTCTGTAGTTTGAAAAGTACAATAGAAAGTATTAATATAAATTGGATATATGTGTTGAAAAGTAGGTTGTATCAATCGAATACAATTGAACGTGTTCAAGAAATTTAGCTTTGGGAACAAATTTTAAATCATAGTAAATCCAGTTTTAATATGTATTTATATTTTCTTGCATGTCTTTACCTTAAGTCAGATTAGTAGGTTTATTATTTTTTATTTTTTATTATTTTATTGCAGTAAGAATATTTAACATGAGATATACCTTCTTAATATGTCTTTCCTTGTGTAATACAGTAATGTTAACTAGAGGCACAATGTTTTACAGCAGACTTCTAGAACTTAATCAGCTTATATAACTGAAACTTTATACTTGTTGAAAATAGCAAATCCTATTTCTCCTTCCTCTAGTCCCGGGCAACCACCATTCTGCTCTTGGCTTCTACGTGTTTGACTATTTTAGAAACCTCCTATAAGTGGATCAGGAAATATTTTTTCTTCTGTGACTGGTTTATTTCACTTAGCATAGTATCCTCAGGGTTAATAGATGGTGTCACATAGGGCAGGATTTCCTTGTTTTCTAAATGTATATACACCACATTTTTTTTCGATAGCTGGACATGATGCATTGGGTGAAAGAAAGTGCTGTAAATGGACTTTTAGTAGTACGTTGGTGAGGTATGGGGACCTGGGAAGCATCCTATGATTAGTCTATGATTAGGTCCTATGATTAGGTCTCAGCATGGATTATGCATTTCAATTGGGCAGGATGGCTAAAGTGGGCTGGTATTTCCTTCTCCCACGTGGAAGGCTACAATTGACTAGAGTTGAATATATCCCTTCCCCAGGTCAGTTAGGCTCTGATAAAACCCCAACAGGTTAAGCTCCAATTAGTTTCTCTGAAGGCAGAGCTTGTTAAGAACGGAATGCTCTAGCACGTTTCAAAATGCCTTTTTACTGTCCTCCTGTAGGAGGCATGAGGGAACTTTTTTATTATATTCACTGTGAGAACAAGTTCAAGCTCCTGGAAGAAAAAATGAGTGGGGCCCCCTATGACTAGGTCTCCCTGGAGTTTTGACTCAGTTTTGTCCACACTGAGCCTTCAGTCATTTGTTAATTACAGTTCAGGTTTCCTTACACTGGCAATGGGTCCCTCAGCAGTTTCCGTTTGTGGGTTTCTACTCAGCTAAGTTGTGATTCTCATTATTCGCCTCTTGGGCTCTCCAATTTTGCATGGTGTGGTTTTAGAGTCTGAATGTTTGTGCCCCCAAATTCATATGTTGAAAGTCTAATGCCCAGGGTAATGACGTAGAAAGTAGGACTTTGGGAGGTGATTAGGTTAGGAGGACCCTCAAGAATGGGATCAATGCCCTTATAAAAGGCCCAAGAGAGATCCTTGTCCCCTTCCACCTTTTAGGACACAGAGAGAAGTCAGCAGTTGTAACTGGGTCCTTCACCAGAACCCAACCACACTGGCACCCTGATCTTGGACTTTCAGGCTCCAGAACGGTGAGGAATAAGCTTCTGTCATTTGTAAGCCGTTCAGTCTATGGCATTTGTTATAGCAGTCGGAATGGGCTGAGATAAGCGCTCTGCCCTGGGACCTTACTTGTACTGTGGACCCAAGAAGAACTGGTACTTTTTCAGTTCAGTTTTTCACTTGGTGTTGGGACAAAGTGGTGCTATCCAGATTTTGTAATTGTTGGGCTGGAAGTTTGACTTGATTTTTTAAACAATAAATTTTTTCCTTAAAAATATCTTGTTGGAATAACCATAACCTGTAAGTACATTTAATCTGTACGATTTGCCTTCATTTCACCTGCAATCATCTCTATAATCTATACAACATGCCCTAAATTTCTGGCTAAGGAAATTGCTTTTAATTCTTTCTTAAGGATGTAAGAAATTCTGTGCTTAATACCAAGAGAATTTTTCTACTTATTGCAATCAATTATTTCAGTTTTAGTTAGCACAATGATGAATTAAAATCTCTAATTAGTACAGACTTTTAAAACTTTAATTCCCACGAAGTGCCGTTAAATATAAATTGTTCAGACATTTAAACATCAGTCATATAAATCACATTAAAGATGCTACTTAGTCCCTGATTTATTTTAAAGAGCATTAAATCTTATTAACATTCCAGTTATCTACTCTTAATATTAATTATTATGGGTATTTGTGAGATACCTTGTCAACTTAAAGTCATCAAGGGATGAATGGCACATGACTGTCTTGCACCAGATATTTCTCTGGTTGTATATATTGCAAGTCTTGTATGGAAAGATGAAATATAGAATTTGACAGCCAGCCACCTAAAATTAATTGAATATTTAGAAGAAAACATTTTATTTAGAATTTAGTATCCAAAGAAAAGTATGGTATGGCTTCAGTGATAATATGGAAAAATGTATCATGTAATTACAGGAACATTTTTACTTCATAGTTTCGAGGATTATCTGTATTACTTATAAGATATATGCACTATGATTTATTACATGATGGTACAGATTACATTGAACAAGGCAATAACAGCAAACAGTTCACCACTAAGGTGACCTTCACATCCACAGGGCTGCTAAACAAGTTCTTTTTGGAAAATGAGTGTTTGGGACCTTATTTTTACTAATAGAATCATTTATATTTGTAAAATAAATTTGAAAATGACACAAAATGCTTTTTTCCAATAAACCAAAATATATTTAAAAAATTGAAATATTAACAGTAGGCTATACTGTATTCCAACTACATTAGCGGCCATTCTGTTCTTTGAATGATTCCTTGATATTATCACATTGGATAAGCTAAGAGGATTGTTTCTGAATATATCAGTAAAGCTTATTCAATTTTATTTCTTTATATATGGCTTCTCCCCACTTTTTGCTTTTCTATATATTTGTATCAAAAGGAAGAAATGCAATTAAATTATTTCATTAAAATACAGGCAAAAACTCAATTATTTTTTCCACTTTATGCATTTGTACCCGATATTCCTCCCTCATGGAATGTCTTTTCCATTCCTCTCTCCCTAATCCTAGTTTTCACTTCTTTCACATTGGGTTATCTCTGGCTACTGCGGCAAACATTAGGTTTGTTCTGCAGGACTGCAACAATTTTTGTCTGCCTTATTAACCTTGGCCTTATATTTTTACCTTTCCCAGCACATAGTGAGCTTTCAAATAGGTATTGATGGAATTAATTGAAATATTTCAGAATGTACCGGCTTCTGAATAGATTATAAACCTTGTAAAGATGGGTACAGGTTTAATACTGTTTTTACATCCCTCTAACACTCCTAATTCCTAATTCCACTGCCTGCTTTTCAGTTCTCTGCAGTGATCTTTTTACTTCTCTGCAGTATTTGACAATTTAAGCAATACTGTAATCTTGTACTTTTTGTCCCCTGGATTTGACCATATCATTTTCTAGGCAATTTTGTTCATGTTTCTCCAGAAATGTCTTAGGTTTGGGTACTCTCAATTTTTTAATTTCTGCTTTGCTTTGCTTTCTTTCTCTATGTTTTATCCTGGCCAATCTTACTTGCTTCCATTACTTAAATTATTAGCTATTCCTTGACAAGAATAATAATGAGTAACTTTTATTACATGCTTTCCAGCTTCTAGAAACTTAATCTGCATTCTTTCACCAGACCCAATGACATAGATTCTCATACTGTTCCCATATCACAAATAAGGAAAATGAGAGATCACATCGCATGCTTATGGTGATGTAGTTAATTATGTCGGAGTCAGGTTGCAGACCAGATTCTGAGCGTCTATTACCCTGTATTACATTACTCTCTAATTATTTTAGACTGTATCTTTCCAATGCTTAGATTTCTCCTGACCCACATTCCAACCGTCTATTAAGTATATCTATTTGAGATGCTTTACAGAGAAATCAAGTTCTACTCTTGAACGTGAACATTTGTTACAGTTTCTCTATGTTTCCTGCTCATTTAATGATGCCTCAACCATTCAGCTGTCTAAGCTAGAAACCTCACAAGTGTCTTTATTAAGCCTTTTCACCCTCTGCAGGTAGCGGTCCTCGAATCCTTCCAGTTCTACTGCAGAAATATCCTTGACATGACTGCTTATCCCTAATCCAAACGATCACTGTTCCTTTCTTAACTACACTGTTGTCATAGTTTTATCTTCAAATTCAACCTCAGTGATGCTGGTAGAGTTATTTCTGTGGAAATATAGATTTGAATTTATCTTTTATTTAAAACCTTCCTTGCTCCCCTTACGTACATAATAAACTCCAACATTTTAATGGAAATATTCATAGCTCCAGTCTCTGTTTTAGCCTTGCTTCTTTTAGCTTTCTCCCCAACTCCACTTCCAAGAAACCTATATTCTAGACCCCAAATATTTCTAACACAGTAATGAGTTGGTCACGCTCTTTGTTCCTCTGGGCCTTTACTCATGCTGTTCTCTGTCTGAAATATTATTTCCTTCCTTTCAACCCAGTGGAGTTCATTTAACCTTCAAGGCATAGCTCAAATTACATCTTCTCTCTAAGGCCTTTCTGCTACCAACTGCAACTCCTCCACCTTGGACAGAATCCATTACTACTTTCTTAGGGCTCCAAATCTCTTTGTACTCATCCTGACTGTAGAAATTATTACAATATATTTTATTGTTTTTTGTGCTTTGCGGCATGGCTGTATTCTCCCTTGAAAGTTAAAAAACTGGCTGTACGGCTTCCCTGGTGGCGCAGTGGTTGAGAGTCCACCTGCCGATGCAGGGGACACGGGTTCGTGCCCCGGTCCGTGAAGATCCCACATGCCACGGAGCAGCTGGGCCCGTGAGCCATGGCCGCTGAGCCTGCGCGTCCGGAGCCTGTGCTCCGCAACGGGAGAGGCCACAACAGTGAGAGGCCTGCGTACCGCAAAAGAAAAAAAAAAAACAAAAACTGGCTGTAATCAGTTTTCTCTTTTAATCCTGAATATGAATACAAAAAGGTCAATATGAGGTAAGGAACAAAAATGTTTTCTATATATTGGACATAAAAATGTATGAAATATATATGTTTTCCTTTGGATTTTATTTCCTTCTGTTATGCTTATTAAGTTTAGCAAATTTGGAAATATTATTATAATGGTAACAGGACACAAAGAATTAGAATTAAAGTCATATAAACATTTATCTAACTTTATATGTATCTCTGAATGTTTGTATTTGGCCATTTGTTAATAATGACTAAAGACATAAGGTTTAATTTGTTGGAGTTTTCTAACCATATTTATACAAATAAAAATAATTTTATGGTTCCCATAGAGTCTGTGATATGAACAATTCTGTATCTGTTCCCTTTACAATTTTTCTTTGAGTGGTACCTATATCAGTTTGATTAATAATTGTTACTAAAAGTTATTTGCTTTAGATTTAAAATTTATTTACTGACTATTATCAACAGCTTTACTAAGTACAGCTGCAAGAAGTTTGACATAATTTAAGCATAAGGGCTTTGAGATGAGACAGACCTGGGATATAATTTCAGCTCTATTATTTATTCGTCGTTAGATTAAAGGCATGTATGTAACGCCTCTGAATCTCAGTTTTGTCTTCTGTAATATAGGGTAAGAATGACTTTTTGGAAACCTGTTTTGAGTATTAAAAATGATATACATAAAGGTCCTAAGCTAAGGCAATAGACGCTCCGTAATTGGTAGTTGTTAATATTGTTACTCATATTACTATAGTGAATAGATCCTTCCTGTAGTGTTTCTAAAAAAGTTTTTTTTATTATCTTCAATATCATCATGAATTCTCCTGTGTCATGATTTAGGGGAGGGTTGTCTTCAGCATTTGATTGAACGATGTCTGATGTGTCAGAATGGAAGTTACGTGATGAATGTGGGTGTGGAGATCTCTGCCACACGGTTGATTTGTGTGTGTTCCCTCTGAACCATCAGAGCAGCCTTACTAGCCAACGTGGAGGTTAAGTCACCTCCCTCTTCTGATTCTCAGTTGACAAGAGATTGAACATTGGAATGACAACACCTAACTTCTTTTTCCTTTCCTTTCTAAAAATGTTATTGGAGTATAGCTGATTTACAATATTGTGTTAGTTTCAGGTGTATAGCAAGGGGATTCAGTTACACATATACATATATTCATTCTTTATCAGATTTTTTTCCCATATAGGTTATGACAGAATATTGAGTAGAGTTCCCTGTGCTGTACAGTATGTCCTTGTTGGTTATCTATTTTATATAAATATCTATATAATTTAGTGGCTATTGCTTAATTCTAGTCCACTACCTTAATATGGGCTTCAGAATATCCTTAAAACACTTGTGTAAAATATTTTTTACATATTACTGAATTTCATCTTAATTACATGTTTTTAGGAAAAAAATGAAGTGACTATTCTTTATAAGTTCTCATGCCTGTAAAGGGATTGTGCTTCTGATTCTTAATGTTTGGGGTAATTCCTAATAATACAAAAGTGGGTGTGGCTATATCCCGTAACACACTAGAACAAAAGGAAATAGTTAAGGCTCCCATTTCATTGTTAAAGTTACATATAAAAAAGTGAAAGATGGGGCTAGAGGGAGTCATTTGAGATAGGATCAGCATTGGAACAAAGAATCACTGTGGGAGAATTTGGATGCAGTGGTGAGAATAGTCCGGTAGGTTTACTCACATTTGGGTTTTTGTTTCCTTATGTGCACCTGTCTATTCCAGCAGTTCTACTTATATTTTAGAGGCTTAGAGGTTGAGTTGCACTCCACAGAGCCTTGGTATTCCACTGATTTTTTTTTTTTCAAGAGAAATTCATGTCTATTTTTTCAAGACTTTTCAATGATCTCAGTAATAGAAACGGAGAATGCCTAACCCAAAAGGTTGGTTTTGCTACTAATCTTTCCTCCTCTCCCTGCCAACCCCCTTTCCCCCACATCAGCATGTTAACCTTCCTATTTATTTTGTTTAAGCTAATTTCTTTTTTAAAATTGAACTAGAATTGATTTACAATGTTGTGTTGGTATTCCACTGATTTTTAATTATACATAGGAATAACTCAACAAATATTCATCAGACAAATAGCAGATAGTGGCAATATTATGGGGAAAAATATAGCAAAGCAGGAGGATAAAATTCCCTGGTTAGTTTTGACGCAATTTCTAATAGGGTAATCAGAGAAGACTTAATAATAAGGTGGCATTGAAGAAAGCCCTGAGGAAATGAGGGAGAAATCCATGTGGGTACTAGAGGAAGCTCTGTAAGTAGAGAGAAAGCATGTGCAAAGACCCTGAGGTGGTGTATTCAAGGGAAACCAGGAACTCAGAGTAAGGGGGAGAGAATTAGGAGATAAAGTGAGGCCGGGTCATGAGGTATTTGTGGAAATTAAAAGTATGTTAGAATTTGCTCTGTATGAGCCAGAATTTGTTTTCTTTTGTTAGAAGAATTTCTTTTGTTAGAAGAATTTGAGCAGAGGAATGCCATACCCTGGCGTCTGTGTTGAGGGTGTACTGTAGGAGAGGCAAGGACAGACACAGAGACTACGATTAGGTAGAAGTTTTTGCAATAAGTCAACTGAGAAATGATAATGGGTTTCTAGTGTCATTGGGGAGGTGAAAAGAGGTAGTTACACACTGGATATATTTGATGATGCAAGAGAAAGAAGGTATAGGTCAGAAATTTCAGGATTCAGGGTACAAGTAGAATGTTAGCTTACCTATGAGCAAAGACAATTGATCTCTGGGTAGAGACAGGTGAGTTGGTGAGTGTGATGTTGAAAACTTGTGAAAGTTCTCTTCCAACTACTTACATTTCTTTCAGTGAAAAAGGAAAGAGAGACACTGAAAGTGAGAAAGTGGATGGAGATTTTAGAGCCTAGAGGAGAGGAGAAGTTGTAAAATAATTTGGGAGAGGAAATGGAGCATCTGGGAGGATAGAGGGACTTAGGAAAGTAGTACAATTACCAGATAGTAAGTACGGACCACTTGAAGTTACTGGCTTTGATTTTAAAATCAGATCTTTTTTACATAGGTGTGTGTCTTCCTCTATCCATATTCTTCTGAGTAGATGAGGTACAAAACATGAATTGCATTGGATTTCAGTAGGATTCGAATTTTGTCCTGTGAACAGAACAAGTGCATATAGCAAAGAGGGCAGGAGACCTGAGGGTCTGTTCAGGGAGTGATTTTAGAGATGGGCCATGTAATCCACACTGGATAGGAGGGAACTGAGGACATGAAGATCAGTTGAAGGTTAGTGAAAAGATATCTTGGTGTAATTGAAGCACTTTCGTGTAAGGGTACCAGAGAGCATGACATTCAGAGAGTTAAGATGCTTGAAACTGAGATTGTGTAAGGTATGGTCATTTGTCACTACAGGTCAGACATAAGATTGAAGGAAGGAGAAGAAGAGGTTAAAATGGGGTAGAAGATCATCGAAAGAGAGGAGATTCAGTTACAAGTAGGTGGGTATTGAAATCAATATACTATATTATTTTGTAATAAAAGAGACAGTGTGAGAGAGAATTTCATTAATTCATAAACTAAAATCATCGAGAAATGACTTTGGTTTAGACATCTGTAGATTACCGCAACAAGTCTGAGTTGATAACATCTGACCAAATGAAATTTAAAGACAGAGCTCTTAATCTCTCTCTTAGCAACAAACCATTGTATTCTTTGCTAGTTTCCATAGTACTCTGCTATCTTTATAATATATTATCTTCTACTCCTTTTTTTCCATAGAGAAGACCTTTATGATGCTAATGATTTACTTTTAGCTACTCTTCTTTTCCCAGAGTGAGGCTGCCCCCTGATGCGGCCCCCAGACACACTGTGGAAACTCTTGTAGCCACCCCGGTCTTACTTTAATGCTACTTGTGCTCACTCTTCTGGGATCCACTGGAGCAATATTGTTTCCAGGACATTAATAGTTTTGTATTCAAGTCTTATAAACAAAGGGACAAAACTGGGTTATATAATCAAATACACTTGGGGGAACATCAGTAAAATCGGTCTTAACCTCTCAGAGTCTTTAATAAATGGATGGGCTTTGTGAGTCTCTGAGACAGCTCTAATAAGCTCTGTTTCTCCAACATTTCGTGTCATCTTGGGGAATCAGTGTTCCTCAGAGCTAATATTTTGGTATATTCTGAACTGCAGCTGTGTAAACTTCATTTACTCTGTGCCTTAGCTTATGAATGAATGAATAATCATAATATCCAACACTTTTTTGTGGCAAGCAGACACTCTTTAATGTTCTTATATGTATATTAGCCTATTCAGTCCTCAATACAACCCCAAAATGTGGGTGCTATTATTGATCTCTGTATTTTAGTTTATATCTTATTTTATTTTATTTCTTAATTGTTTTCATTGCAGTTTCAATGACAGAGTCTTTCGTGCAAGTTTCCATCATAAAAAACCCATTTTTATACCCATCATCACAAAGTCTAGGCCTGCACTGTCCAGTATGGCAGCCACTAGCCACTGATCTCTGTATTTGAGATGAATAAACTGAGGCACAGGGAAATTACGTCACTACCCATATACTCACACGGCTGGTAAGGGGTAGAATTCTGGATCCTGGCAGTTTAGCTTCAGGGTATGTATTCAGCCCACTAATAATAAAAGGAAATTTAGGAAATTTCCTTTCCTAAATGGAAAGGAAGTGAGGATACAAAATGATGATCAGAAAACCAAAGATTAGTTATAGCAACAGTATATGTATTTCTTAAGATATGTGAAACAACTATAAAAGAACCAGTATGACAGCACCTTTTGTTTGGACTGATAAAATACAGACAGACCATTTGAAAAATCTCTGCCTAATACACTTTGGTATGCAGAGCAGAAAGCCCAAAGACCTGATTGAAAAAGATTTCTATAATGGTTAAATCCCATGTATGTGGAAATAGCCCAGAAATAGTAATGACAATGCAGAGCATTGGGTAAGACTTTGTTTATTTTTTAATGTTAAATTCCATGGAGATTGCAAACTCTATACAGTTAGATGTGAACTTACAGCATGTGTATGTGTGCGTGTGTGTGTGTTTGTACATATATGTGTGTTTGTTATTTTATTGTGTTTTTAATACCTTGTTGGATTATTGTATATTCTTATGTTGGCTGGGTTTGGAAAAACAGCCCTAGGTATTTAATCTTTGGGGGACTGATCGATTTTAATTATATTTGGTCGTAGTCAGACAAGCAAAGATGTATTGTTTTAGAACAGGCTTACAGTAAATCTCAACTAGTAGCTATAAAACTGAAGGTTCATAGACCCTACCACAAGTGCTCTAAAGCTAAAAGCAAAGTTGTTTGTACATAAATAAATTTGTTAAATTGTTTGCTGATATGGACATTTTTCTATGGAAGATTCTATATCATTCATTAGATAACAGATCCTTTACTCCTCAGGCCTCCTGAGAGAGTAAAATTATTTCTTTCCAAAAGTGCGTGTGTGCATGAATATGTGTGTGTGTGCGTGTGTGTGTGATATCTGGTTTTGACACATCACGGCCACCTAAGATTTGAAATATGGCATTACGGGTGAAAGTAGACATTTAGATTGAGTGTCCCCTTGACTTTGGATACATTCCGCTGTCTCCAGTTTATCCTGGATGGTGTGATTTGAGGGAGTTTGAAATTGACTTTGCTATGTAAATTACAGGCTGTGGCATTTCTGTTGAACTGCTTCAAATATAATTGAAGAGGAACCGGCTACAGTTAGAATCTATCTGCTCACAAACTTCTTATTTGGATCTTAAGTATAAACTTCCTTTTTTTGTTGGTAAGTAATTAAATGGCATAGGGAAAAGAAGTGCTGAAGCTAAAAGTGATCTGAGGAAGCTGAATTCCTCCCACATTTTATGGGAAAAACACTCTAAAGAAAAAATATGCATTTTATGTTTTTCAATAATACATTATTTGGTTTCAGATCAAACCATGAGAGACAAATGAATGGAACTTGTGTTTAACATTAAGTTTCCCCTGAATAACTGTTAGTATCAATTACACAGCTATTGTGCACACCAGTGATTTTCTTATTTTTCTGCTCAAGTGGGAAGTGCATTTAGTATGGATGAAATGCTATCGTCTGAGCTTTTCCCATTGTTTGGATTATAATTTCAGTACTTCTTTGGTATGAAGAAAACAACACTAAAACTACTAAATAACTGCTCTTTTTGAACATGTTAATACCTGTTTATAATTATTTGGCAACTAATTTTAAAAGTATGTTGACTAATGTATTAAAGATCTCAAAGTCTTAGTTTACTCCCTATTGCTCACTTGTTTTCAATTCATTTATTTGTAAAATTAAAAATGTACTGCATTATTTATTTTATAAGTCTTATCATTGATAAGGGTAAAACAATTCCACTGCAAGTACTTTTTAACAGAATTATTGCACAAGGGTTAAGTGTAAGTATTGACTAAATTTGCACCTGTTTTATAGTGGAATGTGCAGAAAATATTTACTGGAGTTTTCAGTGCTTATTGGTGCAAGGTCCGTAAGATTTGTTTAGTTTTCTTTTAAAAAGCTTCATAAACCTCATATGTTTGCAAATTTTATTTCCTTCCACTCTGTATCTGACCTACTACTGGCTTCTTTATAAATGTCCTTTGCTATATCCAGTTATAGAAATTTAGGACACTTTTATCCAATTTGCATAGTACTTGTATAAACAATTCTCTTTCTTTATTTGGTATTTTTGAAAAAGCCCTTTTTCTTGGTATATATGTAATGTTACTATTCATTTAAAGATTTGTTCCAGAGGTTTTGTGCATTATCACTCAGCCCCTTATTTGATTATTTTAAAATATTGTTGAAATTTAAATTTGTCCAATGGCTCTACATCTGACTTAAAAATAGTCTATTTTGGAGAATTAATGTAATGTAGATTTATCTTATGTATGCTTGGAAACATACATACATATATGTGTTATATAATCTACATTTTCAGAATAGAATTAGTATAAATGAATAAAAAATTCTTACTTGTCTTTCTGGGTGAACAATGAAATTGCACATGAAATGCAATCAATTATCCAATGATACTGCACGAATGGAGAATGAATTATAGGAAAAACAAACCAACTAAAGGGATGAGTAACAGCAGGACCTATTCGACATCATAAAGCTCGGGTCTTAACTTCTGTTCTCTGATCCCTAGGAGATTGTGGATAGAAGTATATTTCAACACAGGGAGATAAGCTCGGTGCTTTGTGACCACCTAGAGGGGTGGGGTAGGGAGGGTGGGAGGGAGATGCAAGAGGGAGGAGATATGGGGATATATGTATACATATAGCTGATTCACTTTGTTATAAAGCAGAAACTAGCACACCATTGTAAAGCAATTATACTCTAATAAAGATGTTAAAAAAAAATTCGGGGAGGGTCTGGCCCAGACATTGTCAATCACCAAAAAAAAAAAAAAAAAAAGTATATTTCAATATAATGATATCCTTTATAGTATTATTTACTTTTTGGAGTACTTAAAAAAACATTATTATGACAAACATTTCACTAAACTTCCAGATGTGTCCATGTCACACCAAAGGTGAAAAACCTTTATTGGATATAATAAAAATAGCTAATATTTTATCATTGCTGACAAAGTGACACCCACTATTTAAAAAATTTTACTTATGTTCATTGATTAAATCCAACAATCCCAGGAGGTAGGTATCATTATTAGACTTCATTTTACAGAAGAGGTAACTGGATCACAGAGCGGTTAAATGATTTACTGAGAGTCACACAGCCATAACTGCAATTCTGGCTACAGAGATTGTATCTTAATATTTTAGTGCATCTAGATATAATAGCAGCTTTTAAGATAAAATAAAAAATGTTACTGGGGGCTTCCCTGGTGGCGCAGTGGTTGAGAGGCTGCCTGCCGATGCAGGGGACACGGGTTCGTGCCCCGGTCCGGGAGGATCCCACATGCTGCGGAGCAGCTGGGCTCTTGAGCCGTGGCCGCTGGGCCTGTGCGTCTGGAGCCTGTGCTCCGCGGCGGGAGGGGCCACGGCGGTGAGAGGCCCGCGTACCGCAAAAAAAAAAAAAAAAAAAAAAAGTTACTGAATGCAAGTTCATGCACCCTTCACACAGTGAGGCCAAAACAAACCAATATGTCGGAGTTTGGAGCAGAGAAAGGTTTATTGCAGGGCCAAGTAAGGAGAACGGGTGGCTCTTGCCCCCCAAAACACTGAACTCTCTGAAGGGTTTCAGCAAAGCACTTTTAAAAGGCAAGGTGAGGGAGGGGTGTGGTTATTTGTTGCAAACTTCTTGGTGTCGGAATCCTTCGTTCTCGCAACTGTCCACGAAGGTCAGGTCACTATGTTCCTGTAAATCTCCAACAAGACAAATGTTATTCTCGGTTCTGCAACTTTTCATCTCTATATGAATGGGAAAATGTTATACCCTTAAAGGTCAGAGCCTTGAGAATGGGCTATCCTGTATGTTTCAGGCTGTAGGCAACATTCTTAACCTGTAGCAAAAGTGATAGAATACAAAGACTAAAGTAAAATATGGAATCAGATTTGTTCTTCCCTATTACAAAAATATAATGGATTTTAAAAGATGTCAGAACATTTCTTACAGATATGTTACTAGTATTTTAATAGGATTTCTTAAAATATAAGTTTTTAAAATAACATTTTGTTTACTTATATTTGTACAGCAGTATATTTTGATTTGCATTTTTTAATTTATGAGAATTTCTATTCTCAGTTCAAAATCTCGATCAGTTACAACAGATTATCAATGAATCATGATGTGAGAAGAAGCACACAGACAAATATCAATGATACATAAATGCATTGTTTGATAGCATTACGCCACTGATCCTTCCTTACCTGATTACCTTCCAGCAATCCTCATGAATTGGTTTGCAGTACTTTTACTTAACCCCTAATGAGTCTGATATAATAGTCTGCAAATTGTTGCAGGTTTATATGACTCTTTTAGTTAATGAGGTACCATGGGCTTACTAATGAATGCATCAATAAAACAACCTCTATTCCTCTATATTTGGCCGAAAAATGATTCACGTACTGTAACTACTGCATTTAGAGAGTAAATTTTAAATCACATAACTTCTAACCATGAGAGAAATCTAGTGCTTGCTGACATGATATATGTTCTCTAACACAGGTGTGTACATTCATCTTTTGAAAAGTCTATTTTGCTAAAGGAATGGTAAACACTTGTATTTCTGCTTTTATTAGATTTTAAAGGAATAAAACGATGGAGCACAGTTGTTGCTTTTTTTTTCTTTTTTTTTTTCCTGATTTCATTCAATGTAGCCGTGATGGCTATCAACCATCCACGCTACTGTTGCAGTTTTACTACATAGACCAGTTCTTGATTTATTAACTTTCAGACTCAGGCTTTGCTGTGTTGTTACATTCTTTGGCTTACACAGCACCTGTGTAGACCTCTGGTGATACAGTTTTATTTATTATTCATGCAACTTTCCAGGACAAATAGGAGACCAACTGGTTTGGAGGTCATCACCATGATTTAAGATCAAGCTATTTGACTTCTGAAGTCTTCAGTAATATCCTTCTGATTTCCTTGTAAATGAGGCAGTCCAACCAGCTACAATGCAACATAGAATGTCCTGACCTTTGGAAAGTGAATAAACTAAATGAAAAGGAATTTAAGACATGGCTTTCCTGTTCATTTTAACTCATCATTTTACATGTTGTTATATCTTTTGTAGAATGGGTGGGCATAAAGGAGCTGCTATGTCATCAATCTCCAGAAAGAATTCTCTGAAAACAGGGGTTTTGCCTAGTTGAATTTGACCATTTGTTATCATTAGAGGACTGTTTGTAAAAAACAAGAATTTCTTCTTAGCTGACAATGCAGGAACATCAAAGGCCTAAATAATCAAGACTCAGGGAAGAGTTTTGGACTCATTCATCGTCCTCAAACACGAACTTCCCCTTCTAACTTGGCAACACACATATTTTTATTTATTTATTTATTTAACACCTTTACTGGAGTATAATTGCTTTACAATAGTGTGTTAGTTTCCGCTTTATAACAAAGTGAATCAGCTATACATATACATACATCCCCATATCTCCTCCTTCTTGCATATCCCTCCCACCCTCCCTATCCCACCCTTCTAGGTGGTCACAAAGCACTGAGCTGATGTCCCTGTGCTATGCGGCTGCTTCCCTCTAGCTATCTATTTTACATTTGGTAGTGTATATATGTCCAACACACATATTTTTAAGATCATGCTTCAATCATTATTTACACACCTGCAATCAGAGTGACATTTGATTTGAGTAGAAAACTGCTTTAGAAACAATGAACCAAATTCTTTCATTTTTAGAGATGAGAAATTTGCGGACACTACCATGAAACAATGAATTGTATTACACTTATGAAGAAATCAACAGTTTAATATACCTCAGAACTCCCTCACATAATTTGCAAATTTACACATTTGGTTCCTAATATATGCATACATGTCAGCAGTGGCATTTAGAGGATCTCTCTATGTACAAATATTTCCTTCCCCTTCATATTTTAACAAGTCTTTGAGCAAAATCCTTTATTTTTTCACAGAACACTTACTCCTCTGAAAGCTTCATCTCCATAAATTGTATAACCATCAGCATGGTTGCTATAGTCAAAAGTGGAAGGTTCTTTCAGTCCCACTCTTAACCTCACCTCCACCTCTATCCTCTCATGAATTTGCTAGGTTCTAACCATAAATGCATTGCTAGTTTTCTCCCTGCCTCTGGTGTCACCTCTCGGGTGCAAGCCACTGTGTCCTCTTGTCTGGACCATGGCAGTCCTAACTGCCTCCCTGATTTCCCCATGGCCTCTGTAGAGTCCATTCCGTACCCAGCAGCCTAACTGTAAATCACATTACAGGCAGAGATACTGCCTGTTCAGTTCCAGACTACCGCAATAAAGTCAGTCACGTGAATTTCTTTGGTCTCCCAGTGCATATAAAAGTTATGTTTACATTATACTGTAGTGTGTTAAGTATGCAATAGTCACACTTTAATTAAGTATATTTTATTGCTGGAAAATGCTAACCATCATCTGAGCCTTCACTGAGTTCTAGTAGTAACAGCAGAGATCACTGATCACAGATGGCCATCAGAAATACAATGATATGAAAAAGTTTGAATTATTTTGAGAAATACTAAAACTATGACACAGACATGAAATGAGCAAATGTTGTTGGAAAAATGCTGCCGATAGGCTTGCTCGACGCAGGGTTGCCGCAAAATTCAGTTTGTCAAAACTGCAGAATCTGTGGGGCACAAGAAAGTGAAGCACAATAAAATGAGGTATGCCTGTATACCATTTCTGTGCTTAAAGCTATTTTATATCTTCTTATTCCAGTTGTGGATAACTTCAGACTCTTCCTATGGCCTCCAAGGGCCTCCGTGATCTGCCCCGACTGACACCATGTCCTCTAGCTCCTACTGCCTCACTTCAAGAGTGATTTGTATTTGTGTAATAAAGAATCTAACTCCATTCTTTTGATGTTTGAATGCTGATAGCTTCCAAGCCTCACCTTTTCTTCGTCCCCCTTGGCCCATCATCTTGTTACCAAAAGTGGGGTCCAGCTGCCCACCCCTTGAAAGCCAGTACTCAAGAGGCAAGGTTGGCAGAAAGGAAAGTCTGCTTTATTACAGAGGCCAGCAACTGAAGGAGAGGTGAGCTAGTGTCCAAAGGCCTACTCCTCCCACTGACAGTCAGTGGGCAAGAGCTTTGAAAGGGGAGTCTCAAGGCGTATAGATGGAGGGAAGGGGCTACATGCAGAAACAGCACATTCAGCTCTGACCGTCATCTTGAAATTGGTCATGCAGTGATCTGATTAGTGTTATCCTGATTGTTTTAAATACAGTTAGTCTTCAGTTCCAGGGTCAGTTTGTTCCCATTCCTTTGAGGCCAGTTCTTGGAATTGTGGCAGCCTATGTGATGGCTACAGTCTGGTCATCATGTAGTTAACTTCTTCCTCCCGGCAGGTTTTTCGGTATCTACAAGACAGCTCACACGATATGGCTCAGAATATTATCTATAGCCCTTGAGGAGGAACTAAAGGTCCTAGATTTTGTTTAATGACTCAACTATTATTATTTGCCCTATTTGACTGTTCTCCTTTGCTTCTGCGTTTACTGACTTCTCTGATTAAACTTATTCTTTGGCTAAAGTTTTTCTACAGACAAAAGGCAGGTGGAGGACATGGGGGGCAAGGACCATACTGGTCCATTTCAATCTGAGCAAGCTGATTAAAATGTCAGGGTAATCTCCCTGTAGTGCCAGTGAGAGATTAACACCACTGCTCAGAAGTGGGAATCGTCCCCGCTGCATACCCCCTAACCACCATAAAAGCCCTAAGCCAGTCTCTTTTCCATTTTTTCTCCTTTCTGTTTTTGGACCTGTTGGAGAGCCACTGTTTGCTACTCAGAAAGCCACATTATGTGAGTAATAAAGCTTTTCATACACTCTTGGTGAGTATGCAGGTTCATCAGTCTCACCGTAGGAACCAAATTTGGAGTATGGGGGTTTTTTATCCTGGTTCTGTAGAGTGGTACTATGATTTCTTAATGTTACTTTGGGAAGATCATTCTCTTAGAAGATACATTCTAAAAAGTCAACAGTGATGTGTACAGAGAAATAAAATTCTTCATTCTGTATCTTCAGGAGGAATCTAATAACCAGAGGATGGTTAAAATTCAATTCATTGTTTTGTTTAAATGTAATGTATATTCTCTATTAGTTGAAAAACAAGTTTTTGTATAGCACTACATAAATATATCTATAATTGTGTAATGAAACCAATCCTGAAATGTTTAAATTTCTTATATAAATTCTTCTTTTATAGATGAGAAAGACCAAAATTATTTTGACTTCTTAAGCATCCTAATATGACTTTTAATCACTTTTCTATCACTATCCTGCAATTTTAATTTTTTTGTTACTTTTCCTCCCTTGAATAACAGTTGACATAAACATAAGTATTCCCATTTTAGAGATAAGAAAATTCAGCATGGCTATTACATGTTGAATTATAGTTATTTAGTGAATGCATATTCCACATTTTTGATCTATAGCTATATTATAGAACATATATTAGGTTATACAGTGCAAAATAACATTTTACAAGTTTAACAGAAACCGTACTTTGAGTCCTCAAGCAAATTGCCTATGAAAGGAAATATTGGAACATTGCTGGAAGCTGGTCAATTTCTTTTAAATGCAGCATTTTGTTAAATAGTTACTCTGGACGCTAATCAGGTTGTTATTAGAAAATAAAGTGCATTAATAAAGCTAAAAAAGCTCAAGTTTGATTATTTTAGCACTAGACTTTTAAAGAAGTCTCTATTGCTCAATTATGAGTGGGAAAATCCTTTTTCTTCTTCTCTAGGTTAGGAATCATCATGCTGGTGTCATGTGATATGAGGGTGTCAGGTTGTCTTTCAGAGTTACATTTAATCTGATCCACATGGAAAATTTGTATAAAAAGATAATTTTCCTACTCTGACATAAGGGGCAACTACTAGCTTAATTTGAAGCAGATCTACGCAGGTGATGAGGTTACATTAGATTCTAAAATTCCTAAAATGATCATCTTCGTGTCAAGTTCTGACTTTTGAATCCAGGAATGGGATCATGTTGTAAGCCAGCAAAAACAGCCTTAAAAGACTGGAAATCTTAAAGATATGGTGAATTTGGGTGTGGGATATGAAAGAGAGGACATGCTTACTTAGATATTTTACAGTGATAGACGGTAAGGAGAGGGGGTAGAACATTTTGCTGAATACCTTTAGAATTCTCCTGAAATGTCACCTCCTGGAAAGCATCCCCAGATGACCTATTTGCTGCACCCAGCACATCATAAACCAATCTCTAAGAGGGCAAGCTGTATTCTTATTAGAGTGTCAGATGATCTACCACACACTAGCTGGGGGAAGCAGAGCAAGTTAAGTTACTTAACTTCTTTGTGTCTCAGTTTCCTCTTTTGCAAATTAGAAAATGCTATTGCACATTTCCTAGGTTGATGAGAAGTTTAATTGAGTTTACACATGTAAAACACTGAGTGCCTGCCATATAGCAATCTCTTGATAAAATATTAGTGTAGCAGATTTAAATAAAATAATAGTAGTTTTGATAAATTGGATGTGTCTGTTTCCACTTAATTGTCTTCTATGAGACTATAAGCATCTTGACAGTGTGCTTCATAGATAACGGCGCCTGCAGGTTCTACCAGGCAGTCTGTGAATTGTGAATGGTATCTCTATTGTTGGTAGTATTCAACACAGATATTTACTAATCACCTTGGTTCTATTCTAAGAATTTAAAAGTAATCAAGAATATAAATTTACCTAAGAGAATACCTAAGAGAATACTAAGATTTACTAACCTAAGAAACCCCAAGGTAACCTGTTATTCATGATACAAACAGGTGAAGAGGACAGGAGTTGCCTGTCTATCCAGCCTCTATGGAAATTTTCTCATAAATTCAAATGTGTTTTGTAATGATTCCAGCTGCCATGCTCCTCAGCTGCTTTTTGTTCCCCAAGACACTTCATAGTTTTCTTTGTATTTTTTTCAATTTTTAAAAATTTTTTAACATCTTTATTGGAGTATAATTGCTCTACAATGGTGTGTTAGTTTCTGCTTTATAACAAGGTGAATCAGCTATACATATACATATATCCCCATATCTCCTCCCTCTTGCGTCTCCCTCCCACCCTCCCTATCCCACCCCTCTAGGTGGGAGACTTTATATATATATATATATATATATATATATATATAGTTTAACATCTTTATTGGAGTATAATTGCTTTACAATGGTGTGTTTCTGCTTTATAACAAAGTGAATCAGCTATACATATACATATATCCCCATATCCCCTCGATATATCCCCAAATCCCCTCGATATTTTTCTAACTAGGTTCATATCCTGGATTGGCATTGGTCAACCAGAGACCATTAGAGAACCTTGGAGAATGCTCTTATCTGTCCACACCAGATATAATGCTGAGTTAGAGCCAGGTTATGTTAGCCAGTGTCCAAGGCTCCAATGAGTTTACAGATAATCTAGTTCACATTACAAGTATTATGTTCATTTACTCAACAAATGACAACCAAGTGACTTATACATCCTGTTTAATACTGAAAGAGTTACGAGGGCAATATCCTCAAAAACTGATAAACTGGAATATACTCAGTTTTTTCCTAGGGAAAGGTTTGGTATTAAAAACTCAACTGTGCTATACTGCAGTTGTCAAGAGAATGGATAACATCCAGACGACCAAACCACTTACGGCAAACTTAAGAGAGATGGGCTTGTGCAGGGCACCTAGATGAAGTTCTTCAAGGGCATACAAAAATGTACACCACTGTTGCTCTGCTTTAGGAACACTACGCCAATAACATCACAAAACTTGGAGATAGTTTTTCTGTGACTAACAGAGCTTGGGATTGAGCTGCTACTGCATGTGGGTTGACTCAACTTGCAGGTCTGTAATGTGTTTGCAAGGAGTTGAGAAGACAAATGGGAGAGCACCGTAATGTTCTCCTAGAAGGGATGTAGGAGGGTGACAAAAAGCCAGTCCTCGTGGACCAACGTTGCAGAAAGGGATGTGTATCCTGGTTTGTTTGGCTGTGTGGATTGAAGCGTCAAGGGCTCCTGATCATCACATTATTCATTCCTGCATCCCTATAGGGAAACCAGGTCACATCTATTTTCTGAAATTGGTGACCAGACGTACTCCCGCACTACAGGGAAACTGGAAACACTGCATAAAACCAGAATTGCTTAAATACCATTAAACTACTTCACCAATTCAAATGGAAAAGGAGGAGTTTAAAAGATAATAACATAAAAACATGGGCTTCCCTGGTGGCGCAGTGGTTGGGAGTCCGCCTGCCAATGCAGGGGACACGGGTTCGTGCCCTGGTCCGGGAAGATCCCACATGCCGTGGAGCGGCTGGGCCCGTGAGCCATGGCCGCTGAGCCTGCGCGTCCGGAGCCTGTGCTCTGCAACGGGAGAGGCCACAATAGTGAGAGGCCCGCGTACCGAAATAAAAGATAATAACATAAAAACAAACAGTTGAAAAATGTGTTGAACTCCTGTGGTGATCTACACAGTTTTCCAGAAAATGGTGTTGCACAAGACATCAACAGTGACAAAACGCCTAAATGGTGGTACAAGCCGGTATGCAGTTCAGTCCTCAGGGACTGTCATTGTTACCATGATCACACCTTCTGGTTAGGGCTGCTCTTGTGGAGCAGGGTTAGTTGGCGGGCCTGCTTTCCTCTCTCATAGACACCTCATTATTTATCATCCCTTCAGTACTTTTAATTGCTCTGAGCAAAGATTTCTTTTTCCATTTAGAAATGGGGACTGAACCCATCAATACCCAATTTAAGCAAGACATTCATAAAGACAGCAGTGAAATTATCGCTCTGCTGCTTTTCTAAATATCCAGCTAGTTTGGCTAGACATTCATAAATTTAAGCTAGTTTGGCATCTAAAACTAAAGCTTCTCCTTGACTGCTGAATGACTCTTCGGATATACAGTGTTTCTAATTAGCTGTAGCAAAATCTGGAAAGACACATTTTGCATTTGGTTTAATGTATTTGTGAAACTGTCCTTCACTTTTACTGGTGTATAGCACACGGATAATTTGGGCCCATGTTTTCCAATAATAATTGTAAAAACATGAACAATTATATTGTTTGCTAAATACTAAATGTGGTTCAATTTTACACAAAATAAACACTGTGTTATTTACTAAAACTTAAATTATACATCAAAAAGTTGGGTTTTTTGATTTATAAATGTTTATTATATATACAAAGTAAGATCTAAAAAATAATCCAATAAATTCAATTAACTATATATATAATATTGGATTTTCAATATGGTAAATGTCATCATGACTATAATTTTTATGTAATAGTATGCGATATTGAGCATTGCATATTTTAATTTCTATGAGTTGTAAAGTTCAAAATCTCAGTTACATTGCTGCAATAGAATAAACTTGAAATAGAGGAACAGCTCAAGGAAGCTGACTACTACTAATCCACTTGCAAAATGCTCAGGTATAGTTCTTAGAGTTTCCAACTGAATCTGTTTTTACATCATGCTTGTACGTTTAGCCACATCTAATTTTCACTGATTTTTAAAAGCTCTGGTAGGCTTTATTTGTACCTGATTAATTCAATTAATTAATATTTAAGCAACTAATAGTAATAATATAAATTTAGCACATTAAAAATGATACCAGCTACCTTTTATTATGTGCTTTGCCTATTTCCGGCTCTGTCCTAAGGAATTTAAGTCAGACGTCATGTCACATAACTCACAATAAACCTGAGGTGGGTATTTTTATCATCATTTTAAAGGTGCGAACTAAGACTTAGAGAGTTGAAGTGACTTGCCCAAGGACTGCTAGTAAGGACGAAAGAGAAACTCCAAATCCTACATATCTGACTCTGGATTTCAAGTTTGTATTCTAGTTGTTTCTTTTTTTTTTAATTAATGATCTTACTTTTTATTTTTTAATTAAAAAATATTTTTATACAATTTTTAAAGGTTACTTTCCATTTACAGTTATTACAAAATACTGGCTCTATTCCCCATGTTGTACCATACACACTTGAGCCTATCTCACACCCAAGTGTGAGCTTGTGCTCACAAGTGAGATCTTGTGCCTCTCACTCACCCACCCCTGTATTCCCCCCTCACCACTGGTAACCACTAGTTGTTCTCTATATCTGTAAGTCTGCTTCTTTTTTTGTTATATTCACTAGTTTGTTGTATTTTTTAGATTCTACTTATAAGTGACAGTATTTGTCCATCACGTTGGTTTTTAAACTGCGAAGCATAGGACCTTCTCCCAGGCCTTACTGACAAAGGTAAGGAGTGGAAAGGGGGGGTATTAGGACAGGTTTGTGAGGAAGAAAATAAAGACAGGCCACGAGGTAGACAAGAAGAGCCATGATCTTTCCACTCTATATTGTGGCTTATCTCTTGGTGGTTGGAGACAGCAGGGGAAGGGGGAGATGTGAATCGAGCAAAGATCTAGTATCTGCTAAGGGAGTTTGGGATGAGACTGAGTTTTCATAATGAGAGAACACTGCTTGTATGCTGAGAGCCAAACGTTCACACTGCTTCAGATAAAGTGTCCATTTGAGAGCTACTGCCCACTCAAGACCCAATGATCAGCCCATATTTAAGAAGCACTCTTGAAATACTGATAGCCTGGAGAGACTGAGAAGCTCAAATCCAGAAATCCAGACATACTGATGATTCAAACACACGAAGTAGCTCAGATTTTCCACCCAGAAAAAATGAATAGTTCATCCTATATACAGTAGGCAACCAGAGGAGGTGCTTACTGTTTAATTACCATGGGATTTTCCTGTACAACCCAAATTACTGTGTATGAGTGTGTGAGAGTGTGTGAATGTGACTGTGTGTGAGTGTGTGCTCCAGGGGTGGGACATTGGCCTGTGATTCCCTCCAGACTTCAGTTTTCCATTTTCTATCACCCCCTCCCCCTTACTAAACCATAGGTATGTTTCCCCAGGTCTCCTCAGGAGACAATTTTTGATATTCACTGCATCAATTAATGCATGGGCCTATAAATAAGTGAAACTTTAAAGCATTTCCCCCCCGAGATCACATGAAGTGTATTAAAAGTTGTAGTTTTTCACAATCTATGCTTAAGTCACTTAACGTGTAGTTTTTTTCTTGAGAATGCCAATTTTTCTAATATAGAAGGAAATGGGCAAAAGCCATCAATGTAATTATTAAAACCAATCACTGATGGGCATTTAGGAGCCTGATTAAGTAAAACAGACACAAGTCAGTAACCTAGATTTGAAAGGCATTTGATGTGTTTAATGATTCTTTAAGATCACCCATCCTTATCAGACTTGTGGTCTGCAAATAAGACAATTCACTCAATGCTTAATTCACCTTCCTTATGCAGGTCTAAACCCCAGCTGGGTTGACAGGTCATGCATTATGTTGAAAAAGTGATGTCTCAGACAGTCTCCTAATTTGGAGATATATCTCTGTGCTAAGAGAGGACACAAGACTGTAGAATCAATGGCGGACTTATAGTTTTGAACATATCACATCTAGAAGGATGATCTTATAACTTAGAAGTACTACACACTGTTGAAATTCCTCTGTCTTGATTTTAAAATAAAATAGTCAGGATTTAGAAGCCTATGATTGATAGTTCAAAAATTTCCTTATGTCTATTTTTATTTTCTGTATCAGTAGTGGTAAAAACACTGAAGAACCAAAACACTGCCCTCACACAGGTGTCCTCACCCACCCATAGGTCCTCTGTGTCTTCCAGAAAGATCTACTTTTGCCGAGTGTGTATGTGTGTGTGTGTATGTGTGTGCGCGCGTGTTGTAGAGGCCTTAATGCATTCAGTACAGTAAAACCTAAATAACTTAAGAGTCTGAAACAGAGATGATAAATTGGATTTATATTCAGTGTGTTAAGAAGAGTTGCCATCCCATTGTTAATTGAGAGCAAGACCAATATTCAGTCTTTTTTGTACATTGTATCCCAGGTTAAAAAAGTAATTTCTCCTGACATCAGCCTTTATTTAATTTTTATCTCGCTGTTGCACAATGTATTGCTGAACTATTAATCTTTAAAAGTACTGAGAGCTTGTTTTATTTGTGGATGACTAGAAAAGTCCCAGAAACTACATTAAAAAAGGAAATGGCTTGACCACTTGCACCGATTCTTATTAAAAAAAAAAAAAGATTCATCTCAGTTTGCAATTCAAGAGCCGGGTTTCAGGACATTACATTTTGAGTTGCTGAAATAGAAGTGCTCAGAAACCAGTGTTTGGAAGGGAAGCCCAGCACCTTTAAACCACAGTGCCATGATGCATGGCACTGTAATCAAGAAACAATTCTCAATACACATTTACAAGAGATTCTTTCATATTCTGTGGTTCCCTCAGGAGGAGATAAAAGATACTTCTCACAAACAAAATGCCATGGCTAGTGAAGAAATGTGTTTTACATGATTTGTAATTACTAATATTATTCAGGTGGCTGCCCCAGATGAATCTTTGAAATAAAACCAGTTTTTTATAACACATGATTCAAACGCTCTATCAGATCAGCACACAGCCATGGAAGGTTATGGCAACTTTTAAAATATGATGAGTATTTTATGAAAAATAAACTACTTGTTATGATATTTCATTTCGTTTTCATCTAAGAAATTAATATATATAATTCTGCAGAAATATTCATCATGTGATTATATGGGGTCAAAAAAGTTTATTTTTATGAGTAATTTTACCAACTTCTCTTTTTCTAATTTGGCTATAATAAGTTGATATTTCAGATCTAGTTCTGAAAATCCTAACCCTAGAGTACAATTCTCACATACTTCTGCACAATAAGCTTAAATGAGTTAGGAAATATGCCTACTTTATTTTCGTGGGTTTAATTTCTGAATATGTTTACTACAAATTCATTTTCTCTCCCACCAGGATTTAATTTACAGAAAGGTTACTTTGTCTCACCTCTTTTCTGTTTTAAAAGCTTGAATAGAGCAGTAACATCATAGACCCTTATAAATATGGAGAGAATGATTAAATTAATTTTAATTTATCAAGTTTAACTATGTTGATTGCAAATAACACATCTTACAGCATTTTTTCTAGTTGTGTTTGCTCTCCCACATTCTTCAAAGACTACTCCTCACTTAAGCAGTGGACTTTCCTCTTGCTTTCTAAACTCTCTGGCAATATCTTTTTATCACATTTCACAGAGAAAATAAAACCTTTTAAAAGTGAATCCTTGGGCTTCCCTGGTGGCACAGTAGTTGAGAGCCCGCCTGTCGATGCAGGGGACACGGGTTCGTGCCCCAGTCCGGGAAGATCCCACATGCCGAGGAGCGGCTAGGCCCATGAGCCATGGCCGCTGAGCCTGCGCGTCCGGAGCCTGTGCTCCGCGGCGGGAGAGGCCACAGCAGTGAGAGGCCTGTGTACCGCAAAAAAAAAAAAAAAAAAAAAAAGTGAATCCTGTTATTTTCCCTCTACCAAATGAACAAATTCTCTGCATCTATACCCTTTCTTTCCTTTTCTCTGAGTATAATTTAAAGGTATGCCATCTCTCTCTGAAATGCCAGCTACTCTCTGGGTCTTCTAGATTTTCTTACAAATTGATTTCTTAGGGAGCTGAATTCTATTGGAAATCTATCTCTACTCAATCTTTAGCTGCTTCTTTATTAAGATCCCCAGTATCATTTTTAGGTACATTTTCATAACTTCAGTAATAGAAAAGCAAACCAAAAAGAGAGAAAACAAATCTCTAATAGCAAATCCCTCTCTAGCTAGCACCTAATTTTTCTACATGATTCTTCAACCACAATCCAGAGAGCCAAACAGTTTGAAAACCAAAAGTTTTATTTTTTACATTTCACTTAACTGGTCAAAACCTTATCGGACTTTAACTTACAAGAGGCTATTTATAGTCTTATGCAACTTAGCATGAATACTCATACATTCATATTCAAATGACTCCAGAAAAGTCAATGAAATTTTTAATATAATACTTGATTTTGGGGTGCTGTTAAGAAGTCACGGGGTGTCACTTATATACAATATGTGTCTCTCTACTTTTTTATTTATTTATTTATTAAACAAATTTATTTACTTATTAAATTTATTTATTTATTAAATTTACTTATTTATTAAATTTACTTATTAAATAAATTTATTTATTTGTTTATTTTTGGCTGCCTTGGGTCTTTGTTGCTGCTCATGGGCTTTTCTCTAGTTGCAGGGGCTACTGTTTGTTCTGGTGCACGGGCTTCTCATTGTGGTGGCTTATCTTGTTGCAGAGCATGGGCTCTAGGCACGTGGGCTCAGTAGTTGTGGCATGCGGGCTCAGTAGTTATGGCTCACGGGCTCTAGAGCACAGGCTCAGTAGTTGTGGTGCACGGGCTTAGTTGCTCCAGAGCATGTGGGATCTTCCCGGACCAGGGCTCGAACCTGTGTTCCCTGCATTGGCAGGTGGATTCTTAATCACTGCACCACCAGGGAAGCCCCATCTCTACCTTTTTAAAATGTGAAATATTCAGAATTCCGAGCACACCTAAGCCCCGCATTTTCTCATAAGGGACTGTGGACCTGTCATTTCCTCCTTCACACACTGTTCCCTCTTTATTGACTGCAATTCACCATTCAGCTCACTCCAGCTTCCTCTATGGACGCTCTTCTTGCTAAGGTAACTAGTAATTTTCATGTTGACAAATCCAATGACATTTTCGAATTCTTCCTTGACCTGTGAGCCCCATCGGACTCAGTTGATCATCCCCTGCTTCCTGTTTCCAGGACTCCCTTCCTTGCCTTCCTCCAGTCCCGCGGTTCCTTTACAGTCTACTGAACAGGCTTCTCCTCTACCCACAACCTTCTCCACTACCTCTGAAGGTTGGTGTTACTTATAATATATTCTATACCTTTATCATTCTACACTCTCGAAACACGAGCGTTTCATCCCCACTCATGCCTATCAGATAATGAATTCCAGCTGAATGTATATATTTAAACTCTATAATTTTGTTGCTGTAAACCTACACAGCCAGCTCAGTATGTAGCAGTCTCCCTTTTGATGTTACGTAAGAATCTCAAACTTTTCTTGCGTCAGATTTCACTCACATTTCTTCCCTGCATCCTCCCTCGACAAAACAAAGCAAGACTAAAACTACTTATCTCTCCATTCATTAATTTGAAAGTTTTTGTTAAGTACTTACTATAAGCCTAGTACTCTTCTCGGCACGGGGAATAGATTAGCGTGAGAGATGATTGTGGTCTCTGTCTGCATGGAAAAGACCAGATTGCTAAATCATAAATTAAAATAAGTTAAATACACCTTACAACTTTTTTTTTTTTTTTTTTTTGCAGTACGCGGGCCTCTCACTGTTGCGGCCTCTCCGGTTGCGGAGCACAGGCTCCGGACGCGCAAACTCAGCGGCCATGGCTCACGGGCCCAGCCGCTCCGCGGCATGTGGGATCTTCCCGGACCGGGGCACGAACCTGCGTCCCCTGCATCGGCAGGCGGACTCTCAGCCACTGCGCCACCAGGGAAGCCCGTTACAACTTTTTATATGTGGGATGAAGGACCAGGTCGCTGGATAGGGCACATTTCTTAGTTTGGGTCCTTTTGATAGGGTGGTCTGGGAAGGCTTCTCTGAAGAGGTGACATTGATGCTGAGGTATGAAGGTGAGAAATATCTAATTAGGACCAGGGTGACAGTCAGGAGAAAGAAAGTGAAAAAGTCCTGAGTGGAATGACAGGAGGGAGAACATGATGATGGCAATAAGCTTCAGCTAGTTGATAAAAGTAAAACTGTTGCATTTTGATTTAGCAATAGATTGTCTGCTTTAAAATTATTTTACGCCATTTGAGAAGGCACATTTAACAACCTTTTTTGATGATAGCTCAGAGTTGAGTTTCTTCCAGAAGTATTTTTTATGTGGTCCCCATTTGTTTCCTTGACTAACTTCCATGATGTGTTATATTAGAATTTTCTATGAAAGAAGAATAAGTCGCCCTGACATTTGAAAACTCACTGAAAGGAGCAACTTAGAACTTTTGAGAACAATACATTTCTAACACCTCCTTTGAAAAAATGTTAAAGCCTTACCAACTGCTTATTTTTAATTTATTCTTAGATTGGTGTGAACCAATTATTGTCTTCCTAGTCCTAGTTCCAGCTCCTTTCCTCACATCGAGTTGAAATACAGCAAGTTGGCTCAAGTTACCACGCAAATTTACAATCTTAGGGACCCTAAGTGTTGGATAGGATTTGGTTGATGGCAGCATAGAGAAAAGTGCTGGAAAATACGAGAAAACTTTACTACTTTATACAAAACACAATTTACTTTCAATTCACAATAATGATAATTAATAACTTTCAATTTTTAATATTTACCATGTGCCAACACTGTGCTTAACCCTGATAACAGTCTTACAAACAATGGACCTTCATTTTACAGATTTGCAAACAGATGGTAACTAGCTCACCTGTGATGATACATATGGTAGATCACAAAGCCAGGCTTCGAAGCCCCATCTTACTGAGAGGTCTTAAATGTCATTGTTCATCACTCTCGCACGAGTTAGATATAAAAAGAACAATGACCCAGATCAGGGTACATATGACCCAAAATTGAGTTCTTATTACCTTTGGGAGCACAATTTTATTTCTTGCTCAAAAATCTGTTATCTAAGTTGGGCGAGGTTTGAAACATTGTGAACATGGTAAGAGAACTCAGTAGAAGAACTGGTATCAGATTTTTATTTGACTGATTACATAATAATTATCCCTTACTCTTCTCATATAGCTATACAATCCAAGAAATAATAACTTAGTTAAACGGTAGAAGGGACAATAGACTTTTTAACCCTGAGTCATATACTCATTTAATTATTAAAATAAAGGATATACGTTTTTCTTTCCTAGAAAGTGATTCTAATGTAAATGCAACAATATATATATAGATGTGAGTTATAGCTTTTACAGAGTATACAATTTACATTCGTACATCTGGTGTCATTTACCAGGTTTATTAATTTCAGAACTGAGGCATTAATGATTTGAGACTCTAAACGCTTTCACCACCACACCAGAGCAAAACGAAGTGCAATTACCATCAGCAGAAATGCCACAGATATTAATGGGCCTTTTTTCAACCTCTATTGTTTCTCACCTAGTTTTAATTGATAAAACTAATGATGATGCTAAGAAGAGAGAATTTGTGGCCTGAATAGGAGAAAACATTCTTTACAAAGCTGTGAAGACAGAATCACTTAAATCCAATGTTCCATTTTTGACTTGCTGTGTAAGATAATGAAAAAAAAATGTGAGTAAAGTGCAATAAAAAGCAATTCTGCATTGACCTTGTATAGTGTCTGGCATACTATATGGAGTCAGTACTATATGCTCTTTTGATGATTGCTTTTGTATAGAAATGCTTTTACCTACCTTTGTATGTACCTAGGACCTTCTCAGCTGGAATCAGAAACCAACCTAAAAATTACTTTCTTAGCTGGGCCTTTCCCTACCCTTTTAGGTTAAGGAGCTGAGACCATCCCTGTTATTTTCTGAAATGGCAGCATGAGTTGGCCACCTGGCACCTCCCAAATTTTCATGTACTAATTTTTTCGTTCACTTGTTTATTGTATGTTTCTTCCACTAGAATCTAAATCTAACACTTGCCATATAACAGGCTACTAATGCGTATTTGCTAAATAAGTGCTGTTGGGTAATTATTTACTTGCACTGTATGTAGGCTACGTGTGTCCTCAGACCCTTAGAATCGCATGGATAAGAAACAAACAGATACTCTGCAGCAAGTGTCACAATTTTTATTTTTTATAAAGATGTTTTTGATGTGGACCATTTTTAAAGTCTTCATTGAATTTGTTACAATATTGCTTCTGTTTTATGTTTTGGTTTTTTGACCACAAGACATGTGGGATCTTAGCTCCCTGACCAGGGGTTGAACCTGCACCCTCTGCATTGGAAGGTGAAGTCTTAAGCACTGGACCTCCAAGGATGTCACACAAGTGTCACCAGTTTTAAAGGGTCATTATCTGTCTATTATTTCTGATATAAACCTGGCAGTTTTGGATGGTTCCAAAAGATGCTACAATATGCTTCTTACTCACCAAAACAGTGTGTCATGTAGGCTTAGCTTACCACTGGACTTTTAATTCTGTTTTTCAATGAAAGATTGATTGATCAGTTTCATTAATGAGCTTACTCATGTTTCCACTATATTAACTCTCTCTAGATGAACACATTTAAAATTAAGTTTCCAAGAATAGATCTTACGATGTTAATAAATACTGAGGATAGTAGAGGAAACTACAATTCCCAGTGAAATTCACAGAGAACAAGAAGGAGTTCCACTTGGACGAAATCCTCCAAAACCATTGTTAGCATAAAAGCAGAGTTCAGCAAGCTTAATTAAAGGAAAAAGGAAAGGAAGACTCTCCCTACTAATGTCAGTTTACCCATGGGAAATAGATTTCACCAAAGAAATAGATTTCTTTATAGTCTTGGATACTCAAATATGTGAATAAAACATTTCACATAGTTATATTTTGGAAAAGTCACTTTTTTTGTAAAAGTGATCCTTTTTTGTTGTTGTTTTTCGCGGTACGCGGGCCTCCCATTGCAGAGCAGGGACTCCGGACGCACAGGCTCAGCGGCCATGGCTCACGGGCCCAGCCGCTCCGCGGCATGTGGGACCCTCCCGGACCTGGGCACGAACCCGTGTCCCCTGCATCGGCAGGCGGACTCTCAACCACTGCGCCACCAGTGAAGCCCTGTGAAAGTGATCTTTATGCCAAATTTGTCACAAAAAATACTTTATTTTACTCCAAAAGCATTTTTTTACAGAATATTTTTGGTAAGAGAAAGTAACAAAAGCACAGATTTGCATGTGAGGACTCCTCTGTTTGGCGAAATATTTCCTTCCCTGATTGTACTACAATGTTGCTGAGAAAGCGTCCCTAAGTACTTTTCTCTACTTTGGCATATCTTTAAAGAGGTTGCCAAGTGCTGAAGAGAGATATATTTAACCAAGCTTAATTGCATTTACTGTTTTAAAATTACAGAGCATCCAAACCGCTTACCAGCATTCTTTCATGCGATACTAATACTAGTGCCATAGAAACTGCAAAATGAAAAGGATGCTAAATGAAGTAGTTTTACTATGCTCTTAACCCTTCTCCGAAGCTGCTTAACTCAAATGTAATTTGTCCAAGAGTCTTTTAATTATTTGAAAGGGTTTATCTAAAGATGTGTAGTTGAATAGGTGTTTTATTTATTTATTTATTTATTTATTTATCTATTTATTTTTGTGGTACGCGGGCCTCTCACTGTTGTGGCCTCTCCCGTTGCAGGGCACAGGCTCCGGATGCACAGGCTCAGCGGCCATGGCTCACGGGCCCAGCTGCTCCGCGGCATGTGAGATCTTCCCGGACCGGGGCACAAAACCGTGTCCCCTGCATCGGCAGGCGGGCTCTCAACCACTGCGCCACCAGGGAAGCCCAATAGGTGTTTTTAAACTTAGAAAAAGCACAGTATAAAAACTCAAAAGAATAATACCTCCCAACGTTGAGTGGAACTCATAGAACCTTCCAATTTTAGAGTATTAACTGTGTTTAACTGTTTGACCAGTAGGAAAGTAAAGTGTTGCATTGTTATATTAAAATCATACTGGATAATATTGAAATAATAACAAGATCGTCAGTTTATTATAGGTCCAATTGAAGACATACATGTTTTGCACTGTATAGCTCAAAACAAAAAATGTAAAGTTTTAACAGTAAGAGAATTTTCATGATACTAAAAAAGGCATCAGTTTTAAAAGATTGTTTACTAGTTATTTTTGAATTGACCAGAATTGTAGCTATTTTGTATGCAATATAGTCATAAGCATTACCCAATGGACATAAAATTATGCTGAAAAAAATTTAAATTATTCAGACAAAACTTCATCCAGGAATATACTTAAGTTTTATCTTCATTTCTGCAACATAAGATTGTACAGTTGACAAATATCCAATTTTTGGTTTTTCATACTTTGCTACGCAATAACAATTTAAATTTATTTTCCAAAATATAGGCTTTAAAAATATCCTAGCTGCAATGGTTTAGATAACTAATGAATATGCTTAAAAATATGAAAAATACCTTTGTAGTTCTTTTTCTTGTGTAAATAATTTAGACAAGTTGGGGGAAATAAATTAAAAGACTGGGAGGGGCTAATAGATATCTTGAAATGGATGATACAGAATGGTGGTCTGCAAACAACCCTAAATCTCTGGTCAGTTCTCAAGTCTTCCATTTTCTCAGCCATGTAAATCAAACTTAAATGATTTCCTTGGATCCCAGTGTGCAGTAGGGAAGATGAATATGGACGCTTTGATGCTTCTGCAAAACTAGTATAGCATTTGTTCCTACTCTAGCCCCTAGGACATACAGTTTACATCAGTGGCTATTGACCTCAGAGGATGTGTGAACATTCCCTAAGTTATTTGCAAAATATTCTGAGGAAGAGGATTTTGGGGGTTAAGAATGGATATTTTTATCAGATTAATGAAAAGCATCCATGATCCTCCAAAAAGTGCTGAAAACCACTGGGAGCTAAAAATAAATCACTTTAAAAATGAGAAAAGAGAACTTTTCTTCAGGAATTTAAAAGCGTCTTGTGTTTACCTGCTTACTTTTTTTTTTTTTTTTTTTTTTTAAGGTTCTCTGTTCATAAACTCATGGAATTAAGGATCTGGAAGACATCAAGAAAAACTGCAATCAAATGTTCCAAAAAGTGAATAATAATTTTTCCTTTAAGTATTGGAAATTAAATCTAAGCACCTTTCTTTATAAATTAATTCAGTATTGCTTGTAGTCCCAGCATTTTCCCTTCCACTGACTAGCATATGGAATTCTTTAATTTCCTTGAAAAAAAAAGTCTCTCATACTGTCTGTGCTGAAAGAATTGCTTAGTCTACTAACAAATTTCTATTCTCTGTAGGAAGTTCATTCATGTATTTTACCACTCTTTGTAATAGTTTCATCTTACCTTTAATTATCCACATTGCACTCCTTTGGCACTTTTTAAAGTGAGGGATACTGTGGATATTAGATCATTTATAGAAAAATATTTTTAGATGTTCACTGCCAACTTTAAAAGATGACCAAATTTGTTATTTATTTTTTTATTTAGTAATTTTAATAATAAATTTAATACATATTTATTTAAAATATTTCTTTGAATAGTTCATGCAAATTTCATGTCATATGATACATTCACATTTCATATTCTAACAAAAATTACTCAGAAGTATCTCATGGGATTTTTATCTTAACTGATCTCATTTCTACCTTTTTTTCTGACAGTTCATTCAGTCTCCTGCTTTACCCATCCCTTTGCTAAGCCAACTGATCATTTGCCCTCTTTCTCTACTTCAACCCAGTTTGCCTTTTTGCTCTCCTGAACTCATTATATCTCTAAGTTACTTCTTTTACCAATTGTAACATGTCTAATTTTATCAATATTTAATTTCTCAAATTTATTTCTTTATCCATTTTTAATATAAACATTCAGTATTCTATCAATTTTTAACAATTATATTGTCTCAGACTATACACAGAATCATCAAATTAACAATTACCAGATCTCTGAAAGGCATTTGTGGCATGTTTCATCAGGTTGGTCATATTTACTAGTCAAACACAATCAAATTAAATTATTAGGCAGTATAAGTGGAGTCTTATTTGGACATGGTCAGCCTAAAAATGGATAGAGTCTGAGATCTAGACTTGATGATAACCATCTATATTTAATTTTAAAAGACAAATAATAACCTATTTACTATATTTCCTATGAAACAGGAATCAACTGTCTGGCAAAATGAAGTTTTTAATACATAATAGCATTTCTACTGAAAATTAATTTAATGTTATTAACACATTTAAATTGTTTTTTTGTAATGTTCAATCTCATGCATATAGACATAACTGTAGAGTTTACATTTCACTTTTGCAAACATAAAGTAATTGATTTTAGAAATTTCTTCCTCCCTAAATTTTTTCTTCCTTTTATAGCCCATGCCCAGAGTTACAAGTGCTGGAAATAGCCAGTTCATCTTTCTTGTAGACCTTTCATTAAAATGCATAACTTACTTTGAAAGGATAGATTGCAATGGCCATTGCAAACTTGGCTAAGGACATATGCTGATAAGGATATAACTTAGTAAAGTCACCAAATTAATACTTCACAAGAGAATTATAGTGAGCAGCATTAATGTTCTAGAGTTTTATTAATTTGCAAGAGGCTTTTTCATATTTGGCAATACTCATGCAAGAAAAAATACTTTATCTAAATATTTTTTCATTTAGTTTAAAAAGAAATGCAGAAAGATATATGTAAACAGAAAAAAAAAGAGAGACATCAAATGGAATCATTATTAAAAAAAATCAAAGTTAGTCATGAGAGCCATAAAATTTCCTTTTATATAAAATTGGTTTTCCATTATCTCTGGCTCCACTGATCACTGTACAGGTGAGGTTATTGCTTTTTCAGTTTTGTTAATAAACCTATTTGTACATAAATAGCCTTCTGGCCTTTCCTAAACAAATGGAAAATAAAATCGTTTCATTATCCCCAGGGTTTCATGCACTCCTGGTTATAGAACTATCCCTGAAGAAATGGTTCTGTTTGCAAGAAAATGTTTGTCTTGAAGACTTTTCATATTGGACTCTAGGGGCTTCCCTGGTGGCGTAGTGGTTGAGAATCTGCCTGCTAATGCAGGGGACACGGGTTCGAGCCCTGGCCTGGGAGGATCCCACATGTCGCGGAGCAACTAGGCCCGTGAGCCACAACTACTGAGCCTGCGCGTCTGGAGCCTGTGCTCCGCAACAAGAGAGGACGCAATAGTGAGAGGCCCGCGCACCGCGAGGAAGTGTGGCCCCTGCTTGCCACAACTAGAGAAAGCCCTCGCACAGAAACGAAGACCCAACACAGCAAAAATAAATTAATTAATTAATAAACTCCTACCCCCAACATCTTAAAAAAAAAAATTTGGTTTCGATATTTTTGTATTCTTTAGATTTTATAATTAGAAATGGAATATTATTTGAAGCCCTGCTATATATTATAAACAATATTTTAAAATTATTAGAGACAATTTCAAAAGAGGGTAAAGCATGGGTCGTGTCAAATTGCAAACCTACCAGGAAAAGAAATATGAGAATAGGTTTTTAGTGTCTAAGAAAGGTATTTTATTATATTGCAGGGATATTTCATAGGAGTTGAGTGTTTAATATTCAAATGGCCTTCAGATCAAGAAAATAGGAAAGAACCTACTATAGGCCAGGTCTAATAACATGTGCTGGGAAATGAAAGATGAATAACACTGCATCCATTCATTTATTGATTCATACTCAGATAAGCCTAACTATTCCCCAACCAAGAAGGTACCTGTCACCTGCCTTAAAGCCCCAGAATTATTCCTTAGTCTTTACACACCGAAGGTAATCCCTTATTTGCCACAAATTGGTTTATTGGATTGTGTTGCTGTGTCAAATTGCTCTGGTTGAAACACTAGTCAGAAAGATGCCAGAGATGATTTTTAACAGCAGTGATACTTATGTGCCTGCTTTGTGTACCATAACTGCATTATTACAACAGGCTAGAGTTAATTGAGTATCCCTTTAAGACATTGAATTTCGGAGGACTCGATGAAGTTGCAAGAAAGCAGGCAAGTGAAAAGCAAGGAAGTGAAAAACCAGAGGTCTAAAGAATTGGCTTGATGGCTGACCTGCCATTTACTGTATGAGAAACACAGACTATTGGTTGGTTGGATAATAAAGTATAATGGAATAGGACAAGGGGATCACTGCAATTAAGCAGTTCTATACTCCATGCTTCAGTACGGGTAGTTTGAAAAGATTAGAGACAAATGATTCTTGTGAGTTCCTTGAAAACAACGGACAATCCTCACCTCTACAACTCCAGCACTGAATTCAGTGCTTGGCAGATGAAGTGCACTAAAATTTTTGTTGATCGAATGAATTAATTTATTAATAAAAATGAATATATGTGGAATCTAAATTATGACACGAGTGAACTTATCTACAAAACAGAAACAGACTCGCAGAGAACAGACTTGTGCTTGCCAGTGGGGCTGGGGGGGGGGTTGGATTAGGAGTTTGGGACTAGCAGGTGCAAACTATTACTTATAGGATGGGTAAACGACAAGGTCCTACTGTATAGCACAGGGAGCTATACTCAATATCCTGTGATAAACCATAATGGAAAAGAATATGAAAAAGAATCACTTTGTTGTACACCAGAAATTAACACAACATTGTAAATCAACTGTACTTAAATAAAAATGAAAAAAATAAAACCCATTATCCAGAAGGTGAAAAATTTCCATTAAAATACAATTCATTCTACTAAACATATTTATTGAGGAATCTTTGTATTAGATTACCTTATATAAAACTATATAGGTGACTTAAAACCAGTAAAATGCCTTGAAACATTTTAATCTTGTTTAAGGTTATTGCATCCTAACTGAAAAGCTAAAACCTGAGTTACTTGGATCCTAAGTTACTAGGATCTCATATAATATATACAATGTGGAAATGAAAAGATGAAGAGTAAATAGTGACACGTGCCTGATGTGGGTTACCTAAACATTCAGAGAGATTTTGCCAAACACATGTTTAAGGTTCCTATCTAGCATCAGAAATCATACAGATCACAATTTTCTCTATGAAATTTCTACAGAACTGTAGGGAAGGTCAAAGTTTTTCTTACAAAAACTTAGGTGATGTACTTCCCAAAGTGAAGTATTGAACTCTTAAAAAATTGTCCAAGAACATTCATTAGCATTTTATTAATGAAAAATTGAGAGCATAAAAAGGACATTACCAGCCCATGAAAAGTCATAAACAAAATAATTGCTTTTAAAAGTACACAACTATTAAATATCATATATGCAATTGATAATAGAAAAATAATATATTATGGGTACATGAAAACCATGACGAATTTTGTTTGAAAATAATCTGAATATATTGTATTGACTCTCTGGCATATAGGATATTTTGCTTTTCATGTTTGTTGGTATAAATGTTCACGTAACAATCACAACTGGGTAGCCTCTTGGTTGCCTTTCCAGGTTCTGGTATCTGCTTTGAAGAACTATTGTGTTTCTTTATGTCCACACTTGATAAAGAGGAAGCTTAGCTATGTGCCGTGTTCTATGATACCCATGCTCATATAATAAGAACTACACCATTTGCTACATATGAAGGAAAAAAATACCCTTTTCCACTTCTAAATAAGAACTCTCAGTATTAAAGGTCATCAGCGTTTTCTTAATTCATTTTTAGAATGCTTTCATAAACATTTCCCAACTTTCCTACTTTCCTAAAAGATACTACCTCCTGAATTTAGGAGGGACATGATTCATTGAAATGGTAATTTACCAGATGTTCAGTTATTCTATTTACCTATCAATATTCCTTTTAGGATGCCTGTAGGAGATGCAATGTCTCTTTTTCTAGTCCCAAGAGACAGCAGGCAACTTACGCATGATAACTATCTGTTACATTTCTCTAACACCTTCACTTTGCTTGTAAATAATAATTGTGTGTTAGTTGTAGGAATGTTTACCAGGAGATTAACAATTTGTAAAAGCCCTGCCATGGAGGATGTGAAATAATATAATTCAATTTGAAAACCTATAATTTCATATGATACGGTTTTACCACTCTTCTTAGTCAAGGTAGGATAAAGCAACCTTCCTGTCAGAGATGATTGGATAATGTGATGCATTACCTGATTACCAAGTGATTCTGGGAAAACAACCCATTTCTCTACATTAATCTGACTTGTTTAGTGTTTTTCCCCCTCTCTGCATTCCGATGAGGTGCTCGGCACCAACCTAATTCTTTTTTATGTACATCGGCTGTTTTTTAAAGCACATTTTTTTTCTAAACTGCTTAAATAATGACAGTTTTGCAAAGTTCTGAATAGTTTTCCAAATGTCTTGAATTTTAATTTGGTGCATTTTCCTTCAGGACAATTTGTGTGGGTGGAAACAAGAAATTGGAAAACATGCAACTTGGTGAATTCCAGTAATATTTAATAATTTCTTAATATTGCTGATATCACTTTGCATTTGTACGGCATTTTTCTTTAGGTGCTTTCCACGTATTTCATTGTTATTTTGCAATTATTAATTTTTTTAGAAAAGGAAATTAGCGACACAGATGAACTAAAATTCCGTTTTACACAGCCAGTGAATAAATGACAAATATTAGACAGATGTCTTTTCTGAGATTTTTAAACATTTTCTTGAATAGGGTAGAAATCATTTGTCTGTTGTTGAATACAAGGACTTTCATATCTTGTACTAAATCTGTTCCCAATCTCTAAGGATCTATACCTTATGTTTTACGAGATACAAGTGTGTGTCCTTTCATCCACTATACAAGCTGAAGTCACTCAACTCTTTCTCAATGTCGCTCAATACACTGTAATATATCCCTGCCACTAGAGTGCCAAATAAGGACTCTGATGTTCTTTTGCCCTTTATAGATTTGTTCTTGATGTTGTAATATTTTTACTCATGATCCTAGTTGTTTGCTCCTGTTCCAAGGTTCTTTTCCAGTGGTACAAGTGAAAATTCAAATAGACTTTATTTGCATAAGACAACTTAGACTTTTTGTCTCAAAGGAAACTTTAATGGCCATATTGTTTAACTCTCTCATGAATGTGGAAACTGAGGCACCACAAGATGGAGGGCTTCCCTAAATCAAAGAGGAATTTAATGGCAGAACTGTAAATTCAAAGGATACTCTTTATGCTGCTTTTCTAAAATATAAATGTTCCCACTCTTTGTATTCCACGATTATGTAATTAAGCCTGGGCCACTTTCCTCATGCCACAAAAGAGCTCTTTCTGTTTCTTGTTTTCTTCTACATGGAAATTTAACTCTCTAGCTAGATTTCCTACCCTTTGTCATATTTTTCAAATATTTCTTACATTATGTTTTTTGAACACTTTTTTCTGGATCACTGACCTTTTTTTTTTTTTTGCCCACAAAAACCTGATAAAATGTGTTCATATTTATTACAATCAACATCAGATTATTATTGAAAAAATGACTGGTCCTTCTTTGGACCTTTCCTTTCTAGAAAGAAGGACCAGGTATGAATGGAAGACTATGTCCACTCCAGAATTAGTTAATCTGGCAAAACCAATTCTCTCATAATCTACATGAGTCACCTCAAAGGAAAACCACCAATGTTCTTAATCTTCAAATCCAGCAAATGAAGGTCCCTAAATAAAACCAAAACCCTCCTAGTTTCTGCTATTATTGCAAAGAGTTGACACTGGGCAGGAGATTGTTACAAATTTAAATATATTAGGCACATTCAGCCCTCTATCTGGACTTGCCAACGTCCGCCCAATTCACAGTGATGAGGCTCTGAGAAACCACAGGGGTCTTCTCAATCCTCCCTCTTAATTGGTTTGGAGAAAAATTTCTCCAGATTGGGGATGAATCTCTTCCAGTCCTAATTGACACCAGAGCCACACTCTGGGTGCTTAACCCTACTACTATAAAGCAGTCCCTGCCTCAGAATACTAAAAGAATTCAAATAGTGGGATCTCTAATGAACCTCAAGAAGTTCCTGTCTCTGAACTTATTCCATTTGTTTAGGCCCCCTGAGAGATACACAGTCTTTTCTCCTGAGTTCCTCCACCCTTATCTATTTATTAGGCCGGGACTTCTTAGAATAGTATCATGCTGGGGTTTGTTTCTCCTGAAAGGGGGAAATAATTCTGGAATTTGACAGTGGTCATCAAAGCAGCCAACAAGGTGAATTAAATGCCCCCTTGACATCTTCTTTTTTTTTTTTTTTTGCGGTACGCGGGCCTCTCACCGCTGTGGCCTTTCCTGCCGCGGAGCACAGGCTCCGGACGCGCAGGCCCAGCGGCCACGGCCCACGGGCCCAGCCGCACAGCGGCACGCGGGATCCTCCTGGACCGGGGCACGAACCCGCGTCCCCTGCATCGGCAGGCGGACCCTCAACCACTGAGCCACCAGGGAAGCCCCCGCCTTGACATCTTTTACTTGTTCTGTTTCTGAAGGTACTAGAACTGATTACGGAAATACTGATCATTTGCCTTTTGAATCGGCTACCACCCTCCTTAAGGGCAAAATTTCCAACTAATATTGGCAAAATTCACAGCATACCTCCCATCAAGGTTCAAATAGATACCTCACAGCCTCTCCCCAGAATTAATCAATATCCTACAATTAAAGAAATCTTTCAATGTATAAAGCCCATAATAGATTATCATTACACCTTGTACTACCCTCTGTAACACTCCCATTTTACCAGTGAGAAAATCTGAGGGCTGAGGATAGAGATTTGTCAAGGATCTCTAAGCAATAAACAACATTTTTATCCCTTGACACCCTGTTATTGCTAATCTCATACCCTACTAAAATCCATTCCTACTGGAAGCAAATTCTTTGCTATAATTTATTTATGCAGTGCATCCTTTAGTATTCCAGTTGATGAAGCTTGCCAATACCTATGCGCATTCACTTGGGAAGAAAAACAATTTACCTGGGCAGTAACGCCTCGGGGATTTACTGAGAGTCCTTATTTCTCACAAATTCTGAAGGCTGGTCTAGATGATATAAAGTTCCCTAAGGGTTCTACTTTGCTGCAATATATGGATGATTTTGTTCTTTTTTCTCTTTTTCAAGCCTCCTCATGGGAAAACAGCATCTACTTACTTGCTAAAGCTTTTAGTCTTAGAGGGACATAAAGTCACCAAGGGAAAAAAAAATTGCAATTTGCTCAAACCCACGTTTGATATTTAGGGCATCTGATATCAGAACAAGGGCTATACCTAGATCCAGGTCAATTTCATGGTGTCCTAAGTTTCCCAAACTCAAAATTAAGTCACAGCTATGAGCTTTTCTCAAGCTAGTTGGTATTGGATTCCAAATTTCTCTCTTATAGTCAAACCTCTGTATGTTCTACTCAACAACAACCACCCCAATCCAATTTTATGGGATGAACAGGACAAGGTAGCCTTTGAGGATTTAAAGGAGGGTTTGATGGACGCGCCTGCCCTTGGACACGCAAATTGTCAGATTCTCTGTTTCCTTTTTTGTTTGCGGTATGCGGGCCTCTCATTGCTATGGCCTCTCCCGTTGCGGAGCACAGGCTCCGGACGCGCAGGCTCAGCGGCCATGGCTCACGGGCCCAGCCGCTCTGCGGCATGTGGGATCTTCCCGGACCGGGGCACGAACCCGCATCCCCTGCATCGGCAGGCGGACTCTCCACCACTGCGCCACCAGGGAAGCCCTGTTTCCTTTTTTGTATATGAAAAGGGAGAGAATGTCCCTGGGGTATTCACCCAAAAAGGTGGGGACCACCATCAACCCACAGGATATTATAGCCAGTAACTGGACCCTATGATAGGAGGATACCTCCCTGGCCTTAGGGCCACCATGGCCACTGTCCTTTAGGTTAGGACCACCAAGAACATTACTTTGGGATCCCCTGAACCCATTTTTTTATCTCATGCAGTAGAAGCCTGCCTGAATTTCTCATCACTCTCAATTCTCAGCCAGCCACGTCACCACCTATAAGAACTCTTCACATGACTCTTTCACATGGTAGTAACTTTAACCCCGTTACTCGTTTTCCTGCATCACGGATGAATTCCCTCACAGGTGCTTAATGCTGATGGCTCACCTCCTGACTCCTTATAATGATCGGTAGGAAACTCATTTGGGTATTGCTGACCATGAATGAACCATGATTCATTGATGAATGAACCATGGTTCATTGATGGTTCTTATTTAAAAGGTGACAATGGCAAGTATCATGCTGGATATGCTCTTACAGCTCCTCTTGCTGCTAAGATAGGCTTTTTACCTATGGCCACTTTGGCCCAGCAGACTCAATTACATACTTTTACACAAGCTTGTACTTCAGCCAAAGACAAAACTGCCAATATTTGTACAGATAGTAGATATGCTTTCAGACTAGCTCACGGTTTTGGAATGTTGTGGAAGCAACATAAGGCTGCAGAAAGTGTCTACCTCACTTGTCCCACTTGCCAAAAGTACTATCCAGAGATGACTGTTTGTACTGCTTCCAGGCATGTTCAGCTGCCTAGTGGACCATTCAAGGTCTGGCAAATGGATTTCATACAACTTCCTCTGTCTGATGGATATAAACATGTCTCAATCATGGTCTGTATGTTGTCACACTGAACTGAAGCCTTCCCTTACAGACAGGCCACTGTCTCTTCTGTGGCTAAAATCTCTTTGGAGAAGATTATTCTTACCTGGGAAACTCCTCTGGAACTTCATAGTGCTTGAGAAGCCCATTTTACTGGCCAAGTGCTCTGAGAAGTCTGTGTTGTTTGGCCAGTTTTACAACACTATACCTAGGCTTACCACTCTCAATCCCTCTTGTTTAGTCAAATGAACTAATGACATTACTAAGACTCAATTAGCAAAATTTGCAGAGACCCTCCAAATACCTTGGCCAAAGGTATTGTCATTGGTGCTTCTAGGATTTAGATCCACCCATTGGAACACATAAACTCACAGCCTTTGAGATAGTCACTGGATACCCAATGCACTTGGCTTCTGCTTCTTTTGACCTACAGCTGATAAAAGGAGAGCTGCTCCGATATTGCAAAGGCCTAATTGGTTCTATTAAAAATAACCATTTTTTTGGTAGCGCAATCTTTTCACAGTGTGTCAATTTCTACAAGAATGTCAGCTGAGATTCTGATAAGATTTGCATTGAACCTGTACATCAATCTAGGGAGTATTGCCATCTTTACAAAATCAAATATTTTGATACATAAACATGGGAGATTTCCCCATTTTATTTAGATTTTCTTTCATTTCTTTCAACAATATTTTCAAATTTTCAGAACAGGTTTTGCATTTCTTTTGTTAAATTTATTCCTAAGTATTTTATTCTATTTGATGCTGTTGTACATGGAATTGTTTTCTTAATCTCATTTTCTTATTGTTCATTACAGGCGTATTGAAATACAAATGAATTTTGTGTATTGAGCTTATATCCTGCAAATGTGCTGAACTTATTTATTATTTCTAATGATTTTCATTGGATTTCTTAGAATTTTTTATATAAATAGACATATCATCTACAACTAGAAATAATTTTACATTTTTCTTTCCAAATGAATATTTTAATTCTTTTTCTTCTTGAATTGCCCTAGCTAGAACTTCCAGTATAATGTTGTATCAAAGTAGAGAGAGCATATATCCCTTTCTTGTCCACAGTCTTAGGGAGAAAGACCTAGTATTTCACCAATAAATATAATGTTAGCTGTGGGTTTTTAATATATGTTTTTAATCTGGTTAAAAAGTTCCCTTCTGTTCTTAGTTTATTAATTGTTTTTATCATGAATGGATATTGGATTTTGTCAAATTTTTTTTGTGTCTAATGAGTTGATTGTGTGGTTTTTATTTTCAATTCTATTGACAAGTTACATTTGAATAAGAGATTTTTGAATGTTCTACAAACCTTGCATTGTGGAATGTATCCTACTTGATCACTTCGTATAATTATCTCTATATGTTGCTGGACTTGCTTTCCTAGTATTTTAATGAGATTTTATGTCTATATTCATAAGAGATATTGGTCTTCAGTTGTCTTGTCTTGTGACGTCTTTGTCTGTTTTTTGGTATAAGGATAATAATGACTCATACAATGAGTTAGACTAATTTCCTTTTCTTGAATAGAAAAGTAAACTGCATACAATGGTGCTTTGATTGACTCTGAAAACAAAGTAACTTGGGTACATACTATACATCTGAAACTCTTCATTTCCATCAAGCAAATTGTCCAGTATCAAAAGATGGTCCCTCACTTTGAGCAAAACCCAGATTATTGCCTAGCACAAATTCTTCTAGAGGTGCAATATGTCTGGACTTACGTCTTCTTTCATGTCCTTTTGCTAACACAAGTAGAAAAAAGGATTAAGTGCAGTTTTCTGTTTATGGGTTGTTCATTTAAAGCCCAATCTCATTTCCGTCTACATTTCCATCTCATAGCAGAGGGTCACAACAGAATGATGGAAGGCTAGTTGTAAGTGTGGTAGAAGACGAAACTGTATATTAAGTAAAAGATACCAAACTCTTCCCCTCTGACTTCCACGAACAAATATCGAATCCACTTTACTTTGGTTGCGGAAAATAAAAACGACCTTAAGTTGTGTAATTTGAGTGCTTATAAGGGGGAAATAGTTACAGCTGCCAAAACTATTTCTTTTCTGTCAAACAAAATGTTTAATTTTGATGTCATATGTTTCTGGGGAATGTAAATATTTATTGCACTAACACATGACTGAAAACATCTTCTCTTTCCTCTAACACAGTGTTTTAGAAATATTTAACTCTAGGTGTTGGAAATAACAAAGATTTAGCATTTTTAAACTTTCCTTTTTAAACAGGGCATGTACTTGCCAAGTCTACCATGTTAGCAGAGGTGATTTCTTGCTTAAGCTCTTCTTTTTTGGACAGAATTTCATCTTGACAATATGTAAGCAATGCCATTGAATATGCTACAGGAAGTCAAGAATCAGATTATGATTTCCTTTAATAGCAAAAATTTCAAAGTTTCAAAAATTGTCCTATCTAAAACGATGTGCTGCTTGGAAGCGACAAAGTGGCCTTAAATGTCTTGCAGATTTGCAATCATTTGCCTTTTTAAATGTAAAGCTTAGTCATGATTACTGAGAAATATGCATTCAGAAATGGAAATAAATTCTTCGAAATATTAAGGGTATTAGTTTTAACACTGTATTTTGAAAGCCTGGCAATGTTTTCTAGGGGCAATTAATGCTATGTATAAAGGTTAATTCAAGTGAAATTTTACTTCTACCCTTGGTACCTGACATTCTTAGAAAAATAGAAGTATTTTGTGGTTGTCTAGATGTCTCAAAGTTTTGCTTCAAATTGTATGTGAGATACGGTGTGTGCCTATCTGTATTTACTACATTTTTGCTTTGCACTCCTAGGAGTTTGATGTGTGACATTGCCATTGCCCTGGAGAGGTTTTTCTTTTTACTGTCTACAGGCTGTAAATAAATAATGTTCACACAAAGACATGAATAGATTGAATATTTCATATTTCATATTGTTAAGCTGTATGGTCCCACAACTAAATACATTATTTTCAAATGTCTCATTAAACTTTGAAGGACTACACTAATAATCTACCTAATGCTCATATATTTTTAATAAGGTTTATGGCTCTGCTATGAACATATTTAACAAAGGAATTTCTCTTTAAATCAATATTTTTACACACAAGGACTAGGTATTTGAAAAGAAGGAAACTCTATACATGCACCGTCTCTAATACATCAAAGGACTTTTATTGGAATGGAAGAAAACTAAGTACAAACTATGACAGGGAACAGTCATCAAAACTAACAGCTGTAATAGGGAGGTATATTCTTATTTTATATATCATGTATTGGGTTGCTCTGGAAGTTATAAACACTGGTAAGTGTGGAAAAACTGTGAAATGTTTTGATATTATGCCACTTATGGCCTAAAAGATACATTTTTCTGCTACTTTTCCCCATGGTGTAAACAGTCCATTATCAACGAATGGTACCTCAGCTTAAAACTGAGCCGGATTTTAGGGCTTAGATTTTTCTTTGTCTCTGGGCTTAGTGTCCGTGATCACTGTGTTAACTCTCCTAATTCACCCAATCCCAGGAACCAGGATTCATATTTAAGCTTTTAAATTGTGTTACCTTTTATATTGTTCACAGGCTGCTTATTAATAATTTTTAATTCCCAACAATGCAAATAATGGTGTGTTTTCCCTTTATATCTCAATATTTTAAAAATTTCCTTATTTCTATATGAAACCTTTTTTTATTTGTATATATTATCCAAATATTTTATTATCGTGCTTTTTAGAAAAAGGTTTGTACATCTCACAGACTAAAATACCTACTAAGGGAGTATTAATCCTGTGTTCCCTTTCATGCTTTCCAGGAGCTAGGTGGGCATGGAATTTATTTGCTGTGGTTTCACTTGGTAACACAGTTTCAATCCATAACAAGTAATGTTGGTGTTTGCCTTAAATGACATAGACTCAATAAACAGAACTTCTAATAGTTAAGCCCTAAATGAACAAAACATGTGTTTTTAGGAATGCAGTTAAATGCCTGAAAGGTAAGGAACTTGCGATGAAAGTACAGTTGTTACATATTTTAAGTCACTCCGAAATGGACCGGGCTCCAAGCTTCAGTTCTGATCCAATTAGTAGATCTTATAGTCTCCAAATGGGGCGTTTCTTTGAGTGTATGATTAGGATACATCCAGGTAGCTAAGATAAGGAGATTTACAATCATAACATAGGTAATAAAAGGGCAGGTTTTTTTCTTTTACAGGTGAAATTGGAAAGACCATACTTTCTACAAATGCACTTGTTTTAAAATGGTAATCCTAGCTTTGTGAAAACTGACTATATGTCTTGGGTCTCCAGAATTTAGTGTCAGTAGATAGCCAGCATCTAGTTGTTCCTGAAAATCAATTTATTTCTTTTTCCCAAACGCACAGTTACCCTGGTAAAGGCTACAGGTCCCTTTACGGAAGGCTGGGAGAAAGATTCACAGTATACATTTGCAGCAGTGTTCCTCAAGGGAACCCAGACTCCTCTGCACTCAAAGGATTCTGGGTCCATAAGCTGGCTTGAGTCTGGGAATTGATTGAGGGACCGTGACGCTCTGATTTTATGATTTGCTTTAGACTTTTGTTCACTTGACTTAGAACTTTATCGTTCATACGGATCAAGTAAGAATTTAATATTCTTCCTATGTATTTCTCTGCAGGGACACCATGATCGACTAGTCAGTGTCTTAGGTCTGTGTGAGTTGATTATTTGGATTGTTTCTCTGCTGCCATTACCACAGCCACCTTGCTTTTGGTGGCTGAGCGCTGTGACTTGACCCCTGCTACCTGGGGATCCAATTACTCTAATTGCATTTAGGCTTCCCAGTTCAGTGACTGCAGTGGCCCCCTGTGAAGTCAGGCCCGCAGAAGCCTGCTCTTCCGTGATGCAGGAATTACTCTCACAAGTAATTTTTCTCACAGAAGTGGAGAAAAGTATGTCTTCAGGATCCTCCCAGTGAGTCAGGAGATAGATGGGCTCCAGGCTAGGCGTTTACAGCTAGTCTCCTGTTTACATTTCCTGGGGCAGGAGGCAGGTGGACTCTAGGCTAGATATTTACAGCCAGCCTCCTGTTTGCACTTCGAGATGGAAATAACAACACGAACAGGGTAAATAGCTGGACTTTGCCTCCTGTGGACACTTTAAGATAACAGTCATGGCGGGGGCAGAGAGGGGCTAATCCCTGTTTGAGCAAAAGATCAAGACGTCACATATTTCCCATCCCTGGGGCAAGGGAGACACTGCACATGCGCAGAAAGGCTCCTTGGGGGTCAAAAGGGAGGGGGTGCCACCCCGTAATAGGTGATGCCAAGGCTCCCCATAGGCCTCTGGGCTGGAATCCATCTTGGAAAAACGTTGCACATGCGTGTTGGGGAGGGACCTAGGACAGGTCAGGTGTGGAAAAAGGAACCAGATATTTGGCTAAGGGTAAACAGAGACCCGGAAGAACTGTCCTATATGAATGATTCAACCGCCTCTTTACTGCGTTCCTTCTCACTAGGTGGGGACGCCCACACCCTTTCTCTCCGGTGTGCATCTCTGCCCTGCTTCTGTCTTAACTAAACAGTTTCTCTGTGTGCTCTCCCACTTTTTGTGCTGTGTCTCTAATAATGAACTTTGTACCTGATATTCTATAGATGCAATATAATTAGGTTATATATTTAATATACTGTTTCACAATTCATGCATATTTTAACTCTAAAGTCTCACATGTTTTTTCAGTTCTGGAATATTTTTAATCACTCTTGGTTTTTTTTGTAATTCCGTGTAATCTTTCCTTCTGGAAATTTTATGCAACATATCTTGGAGTCTCTCAATCAAATATCCATATCTTCAAAATTTCTCATATTTAGTATATTTCTCTGGTTTATTCTGAATGAATTCTTCAGCATTCACTTCCAATCACTTTTCCCCCCACAGGGTTCATTCTAGAATATACTACATCTATTGAATTTTTTTAGTACGGTATTTTTTTTAGTACGGCTAATAATTCCAATTAATTCTTTTGGATGTCTATTTGGTTTTGATTTATATAGCCTGTTTTGATGTACGATTTCCGATTGCTTTTATGGATACATTTCTTCCATCACTCCTTTGAGAGACTTTGTTGTCCTTATTTTTTTATTTTTATTTTTTTGCGGTACGCGGGCCTCTCACTGTTGTGGCCTCTCCCGTTGCGGAGCACAGGCTCCGGACGCACAGGCTCAGAGGCCATGGCTCACGGGCCCAGCCGCTCCGCGGCACGTGGTATCTTCCTGGACCGGGGCACGAACCCGCGTCCCCTGCATCGGCAGGCGGACTCTCAACCGCTGCGCCACCAGGGAAGCCCCGTCGTCCTTATTTTTAACATTCTTTGAGAATATGATGTAATTTACATACCATTAGTGACTTAATCTCCTCACTATTCAATTGGTTAGGTGCTTTTCTATAATATTATTTTTCCTCATGTGCTTTTAATTTTAATCTTCCTGTTCTTCTTGTGTTTTACTTTTTATAATATCTAGGCTTATCCTTTCCTGTCTCACACTTTTGCAGTTATGTCAGTTTTTTTCTTTGAGATGCTGTGGGTAAGTAGCCAGGTTATACTGGCAGGTCAGCTTTTCTTTCCTGTGGGGAAATTTGGAGAACAGGCTCTCAGACCTGTATGCTTAGACTTCCTTACTCCCATCCACTAGCAATTGTGCTGTTCTGTGTGAGCCACAGACTTAGGAATGCTCAATTTTATTTAACCACTTTTTAAGACCCTTTCTGGCTCCCTTCTGCTTTTCTCCCTTGACAAGTAGGTACTTCTTGTTTGACTACTGTTGTGTGCTGCTGCCCATTTCAGAACTGGAGCCCAACTGTCTGTTTTCACACAATTATCAATCACTGTGGCTTCAGACTGTAATTAGTACGTGTTTAGTTTTATCTCAATATACTTTCTTTAATATATTTTCTTTCAAGCCCTCATTTAGGAAACATTTATTGTGGAATTCATAGAACCGTAATTCTTGACATCTCAAACACATTCTAAAACACTTTTTTTATATTATAAATCTTTTTTCTCTCATTTTAATACATTTTAATTATCCTCATCACATCAGTTCTTGATTATCGACTCTTGTGACTGTAACTACTGACATTTTGGTATTGTACAGATTTCAGATGCAGAAATAATATGTATCACAAATGCGAAAAGTCAGAATTAAAATGAAGGCGTGGAGAATGAAGAAAACAGAGAAAGCATACGATGAAAATGTGTAGCTTCCGCCAGTCTTAGTCAGTGATGCCAAACGGCTGCTTCTGGGACTTTGATATTTAGACATGAATATAAAACGGGGAAAAATTTTAAGTCAGTGTTGAAATAGCATTCGCATTTTAAAGAAGTGGGGAAAAACACTTCACTAACTTTACTTTTCATTCATGACAGCAAAAAAAAGCTCATGTTTTATATTACCGCATATTTTTGGTTAATGCCAGTTAGGTCCAAAAGTAACTGTCAACTCTACTTTAAGATGCCTTTTATAACTTGATAGCAAGCATTATTTAATTTTCTAGTTAATGAAAAATAATCACTGCGATCGTGAATAAAGTCTGATTATGATTTTTGGTTAATTAGAGAGATTTTTAAAAATGTTATCAGAGGAATTCATGTCTAAGTAGAATCTAACAGGACATTGCTAATTTTTTCAAAGGAGCTATAAGTGCAATAGTTATATCTGAACCCTGGATTGAGTAGGTTACTCAGTGCAAATTTTATCCTATTATTTGTGTCCTCTACTCAGTCAGCTGTTTAAAAATCAGTGAGTTGGGGGTAACGGCCACAATGAATATTGGACATAAGGCAAATACTTTCAATCTGAAATTGAGTTACTTCAAAGTAATGAATACTTTCTTTGACCTGAAAAGGGAAATTGCCTGTGAATTGAGGAAATTTATATATGGAAAGGCTCCTCCCATGCCTACCTCAAGAATTTAATTCTTTATTTATTGACTACTTTATCTTTCCTTTCCTATATAGTAAGAGAGAATTATTATGTTTGGACTTTGTAGAAAGTTCAAATGACTTCTACTTACTCACAGATGTATTATTTATTAAATTAGCTGCATATTTTCTCACAATTTTATTTTAAATACATTTTCAGGTGTACTACAGGATGTCTATTGTCATTCTCATGGTTTTAACAAGGAGGTTATGAGATTGAAATGCTTCCCTTGCTCTGCAATTTTCTGTAGTAAGAGTAGAATCAGGACACTGACCAGGTGTCCTGCTAAATAAAAGCATTCTGACAGCACAAGTGCAGTGAGAGAGTCCAGGTAGTTTGTCAAGATCTAAAGTCTGAACAGAAGCAAAGCTGCATTATAGAACAGTTGACCTGGGACAGAAATTTATTGCTCTTTTTAATGTTTTATTCCCTTTGCTGGATATAGAAATCTTGAATGACAAAAGTAGATTGTATGCAGAATGAGGTTAGAGGTACAGGAAAGTCTGGCCCTTGATTGGATAATTTCTTCAGTCAAGATCTCCTTATAGTACTGTCTTGTTGTTGTTATTATCACAGTTTCTATTAATTCTGACTTGTCCTCATATTATCTATTCTCAGTAGGAGGAAAAAGTTTAAGAAAGAAATAAAAAAGAGACATAAGTCTAGAGAGAGAGTGGAAGTACCAGTGAAGGACACCAAAGAACTGTTGAATGCTAAGTGTCATTCTTTGTCCTTACCTGGAATGAAAACCTCCTTTCAAAGGAGAGGATTAGTTAAAAAGAAATAGAGTGAAATGACATAGATATTGTTCTTCAAGTTATGGTGACGTTTTTGGAAGTTTCCTTCTTAGTTATATATTTCTTTCCATTCTAATTCTGAATTAATTGAAATAAAAACCAGGAAGAATACTTTGTCATTTTAATTTACATCCTATCAATTCAAATAGTAGGCAACAGGTCACTTATAAATAAATATTTTATAAAATATATGTTTTTTATTAATAAAGTTTATTGAAAAAAATTTGTTGTGTTTTTCTTCCATAGGGTGCCACCCATTTATTCAGAAAGTGGGAGATACCCAAAAACATGAAAAAAAAAGACATAAGAGAATTAATATTTTACTTTGTTCAAACAATGTCATTAGACACTTTGGACACGTTAAGCAAACTAATAGAGTTATTAATAAAGTTGTGATATTTGTGTTTTTGGTGTCAGGCAAACAGTTATAATTATCAAAAAAAAGTAAAACACTAATCCACATTATTTGATACCTTGCTTAATAACTGTAAATGTTACTGAGAGCAATATATTCAGTTTACTTACGTACAACATTTATTTCCAATACTCTCATAAAACATAAAGGTAATATCAGTAGTTTTCTAAGTCAACCTTTCTCAAAATAAAGTTCAAACTTGACCACACTGTAAAAGAAAAATTGTTCAGTGTTTAAGAGTCGTGGGTGGAGTTTTATTCAGGGTCTCAGTGAGGACTGTAGCCCAGGAGATAACCTCTCAGACAGCTCTGATGTAATGTTCAAAGATGTGGGGCAGTGGCTGGTATATATATGATTCTGGCCAAGGATTACATGCAGTCAGTCACGCATGTCAACAAATTGTTATTGCCAATCATGAGGAACAGGTTATCTCTGTTAATGATGCCAGTGGTTTCTTTTTTGTTTGTTTGCTTTTTGTTCTATGTATGGGGAGATGCAAGAATTTGGGTTTATTAAAATTCTTTCTGAGAGATATAAATACCTAAGGGGCCTGTTTTTCCAAAACACAGAGTGTTTTTCACCCTGAATTCCTTTCTGGCTGAACCACTGGTCAACGACTGCAGTGGCTAATTACTTAATCCTTGTAGAACTGGACGGTGGGCAGCATTCTTTCTTTTATAATTCTCCACTTTGGGTCATAAATTGACCAAGTTTTGGGAGACATTTCATGACCAATTTGTCCCATGGTGCTAGTAAGGCTCATTCCTAGGTCAGGCGAGGATTTCATTGATAGCCCACTCAATATGCTATTAGTAGACAGGACCCTGCTAATGGTAGCATAAAGGTCTCCGGACCACTTGTGTTACTAGTCTGTTACTAGTCTGTTATGGTTCAGGAGGCGTTCTTCTTTGTTAATTCATATATCTAGAGTTACACTGTTGCAATCATTTTAATCTTACATAGAGCTTGGTATCTGGTAAACCATTTTAAGTAGCGTAGTCATCATTATTTTTGTTGGAGGCTCACTTGCACATTGGGTAATACAGGAAACAATAGTCTTGCAGAATAGGCAGAATACAGCTGTCAGACCCAGTCTATTGCATGCCATTCGCTATCTTTAAAAGTAATGATAGGGCTTCCCTGGTGGCGCAGTTGTTGAGAGTCCGCCTGCCGATGCAGGGGACGCGGGTTCGCGCCCCGGTCCGGGAAGATCCTACATGCCGCAGAGCGGCTGGGCCCGTGAGCCATGGCCGCTGAGCCTGTGTGTCCGGAGCCTGTGCTCCGCAACGGGAGAGGCCACAACAGTGAGAGGCCCGCATACCACCAAAAAAAAAAAAAAAAAAAGTAATGGTATATTAGCATTGCTGGTAAGGCACCCAACCTAATTTCCTAGTGTTATTAGACTGATTATATATAGTATGAATTAATTGTTCCCAATATAAGGGGGCTTTAAACTTAAATGAACATAACCTGGTGTTACCCATATAAATTAATCCCATAATTGAGGGAGGATCCTCTTACTAAGCGGGAGCTTATGGTTTTTGACTGAAATTTAGCTTTTTGCTCTGATGGAGGTTGAGTAACATTTAAAGAAAATTCATATTTATGGCCAGGGTCAAAGCAAGTCTGAGTGATTGGCCAAGTGAGTGATTCCATCTAGTAATATTAATAATGGCCCAAACAGAGCTGTAACTTCATTCTTCAAGATTAAATTTCCTAAGAACTGTTGCACTTTTATTCCTACAAGAAATGTATGAGTCCCAGTTGTTATACCTTCTAGCCAACCTTGCGTTTTCTTATCTGCTGAGGTTTTCATTTGCGTTTTCTAAGTAGCTAATGATGAGCGTCTTCCTTTGTTGTCGTCTGTGTGTCTTCTTTAGTGAAGTGTTTGCTAAAATCTTTTACCTAGTATTAAGTTATTGGTTCTCTTATTGAGTGATTAAAATATTTTTATAATGTGAATACAGGTCTTTACTAGATACATGTTTTGTATATCTATTCTCTCCACGTGTGGCTTATCTTTTCATTTATTTGAGAGTGCTTTTAAAGAGTTTTTTTTTTCTTTTTAAATTTTGAAGAAGGCTACAAGAATTATCAATTTTTCATGGTTTGTGGTTTTTGTGTAAGAAATGTTTGCCTAACCAAAGGCTTCAAACAATTAGAAAACTGTTTTACTTACAAATTAGATATCATATTAAAATAACACTGACTGTGAAAAAAGAAAAGATTAAATTTCCTAAGGACCATTCGATCTGAGCCTTCAAGAGGAGAAATCTGCCAGGGTAACCAGAAGTACTGAATGTAGATCATTGAACTTAAGCCCAATGATTGGATTGATTTCTAAACTCTGCATAGGTCTGTGACCATGATATAAAAACACTTGATTAATAAGCAAAAGTCCAAAAAAATCAAGAAAACACTACAAATAATCATACAGGTCAGGTCCAGCATCTTAGGATAGCTGTCTGTTTCTGATGTGGTCTTTTTCTCACCATGATGCTGATGTCATATCTTCTCTGTCTGACTGTTGTTTTAAGGTGAGTTTGAAGTCAGTAGTCCTATTTATAGACTAGTCCAGTGAAGGGGCCCTTTTTAAGTGAAAATATGAGTTCAAGAATCAATTCCCTTCAGTTTTGCTGTGCATGAGCTAGTTAAGAGTATCTGACAGGGTCCTTCCATCTAGGTTGGAGAGAGTCCTTTAAATGATGTCTTTTCCAATATGCATAATCTGGTTGCACATCACGTGGCACCTGATCTTCATCTAAAAACATATTACTATAATAAGCTTCAGAAACAAGCTTAGAATGTCCTTTCCATAATTCAGTTAAAGCTTACAATAATGTAACACAGTAACAAGGAGCCATTTGGAAGTGAGTCTTAGGCAGTAAACATAAAATCTCAAACACCATTAAAAACACTAGAATTTAATATCCACTGAAACATATTTTTTCTCTAAAATTACCCTCATTTCTACAAAATGTAGCCACACTCAGACTAATTTGTTTGCAAAATAAGTCTGGTTTCCATAAACTTGGCCAGGTTTTTTACATAAGTGTAACAAGAATAGCAATTGATTGTATATGCTCTTTAAAATTTATTTTGCCAGAACTTTTCACATAGAATCTCAGATTGACTTTTTTTTTTTTTTTTGCGTTATGTGGGCCTCTCACTGTCGTGGCCTCTCTCGTTGCGGAGCACAGGCTCCGGACATGCTGGCTCAGCGGCCATGGCTTATGGGCCTAGCCGCTCTGCGGCATGTGGGATCTTCCTGGACCAGGGCACGAACCCGTGTCCCCTGCATCGGCAGGTGGACTCTCAACCACTGCGCCACCAGGGAAGCCCTCAGATTGACTTTTAAAAAGGCCTCTCCTGTGGAGGAAATTCACTACAAGGACTTGCCACTATATTCTACCAGAAATACCTACAAATTTGTGTTGATTCCTCTCTTCTTGAGGTCCCTGAAATATCTTGAGGTCCTGTAACTACCAGGAAGTAACTTCTCTTATTTAGCTGGTAAGATTGCTGGGAACCCTGTAAGCAAGGCACTGGGCTGTTTTTCTACTGGGCTTTATGGCTCCATACAGTTCACCTTAGTTGTTTAAGCTGTCTGATCATATCTGATTCTTTGCATTTTTCTCAAATATGGCATCCCAGTCAAAACCATTGTAATATAATCAATGTTTCAATTGTGATCTGTTACAAGGAGAATAGATTCTTGTTGAACTCATGCAAATGATGACATGGTCATGAAAATAAGAATATTCACAAAGTGTTTCCAAATTCTGGAGGGATCAGTAGAGAGAAAAGATAAATGTTTTAATTCTGCTTACAAAGTCAAAATTTACCAGATTTCTATAAGTCATAATTAGCTTAAGGTGAAAAGTTTCCTTATATCTAGAAAACAAAGTTTAAATAAACAGGTAATATTTCAGACAAAAAGTCATAAAAATTATCATTCAGCCCTATGAAACTATTTACTGTTAATCTTGATCTTCTGTTAACAGTTATATGAAGCCACCAGAATTTTCATTAGAATTCTGTAGAATAAGAGTATCAAATTAAAAGAAAAGAGTAATTCCTATATGTTTTTTCACTAGAATTTTTTTTTTTAACATCTGTATTGGAGTATAATTGCTTTACAATGGTGTGTTAGTTTCTGCCTTGTAACAAAGTGAATCAGTTATACGTATACATATGTTCCCATATCTCTTCCCTCTTGCATCTCCCTCCCTCCCACCCTCCCTATCCCACCCCTTCACTAGAAACTTTTTAAGTAAACTTACTTTATATTCATAGAGGGAAGAAAATATATTCTCTAAATCTCAGTTTAATGATTTAATTTTGTCTCATCATTTTCCCCCAGTTTTTCATTCCCCTTTAAGAACCACATTTAAAAGCAAATGGCCAAGCATTATATCATTATACTGAAGACTGAACTGGTTGAAAAATTGCAGGGAAATTAAAATTCTACTGGAAAAGAATGTTTGTGATAGGAAACAAGAAAGGGTCTCAAATAACTAATATATAAGGAAGCACTGTAGATACATTGAAACAGAGTTTAATGATCTAAAGTTGACAAACAAGGTGATATGGACTATTCCAGGTATGCTATTGCTTGACCTGTGAATTATTTTCTTAGTGAGTAGTGTTTTTGGAGAATGCTTCAGTTCACAAATTCTTCTCAAAGCAGAAAAAATTAATAGTTCTCAGAGTCTATAAAAGGGTAATTTTAATATCCTCATGTTTTTAACATTGCATATTAATGTTTGTCAAAGTAAATTCTAAATGTATAAACAAAGTAGCTTAGAGGTATATTTCATTCTTGTTACTATTGTTTAAAACATATATAAACCTTCTTTAAAATCTATAATAATCATGTTTATTATTGAATGTTTTGACAATATAGAGAAGTACAAATAAGAAAACAAACTCCTTTAATTATAACATGCATTGATGTTTATGCTTAGTATTTTGGTATATGTTCTTCCAGTACTATTCTATAAAACTATATGTGTTTGTCTAAATATTTTATGTTTGAATTATATCACATACTGGTCTGTTACCCATTTTTCACTTGGTAATAAATATTGATCTTTAATATATTCTATATTAATATTTTAATAAAAATCTATATTAACATTTTAATGTTTGTTTAGAGTTGCATTCAGTGAATGGACACATATGTGTCCAGTAAAGCCCTGTAGGCTGATATTTTGGTTTATATTATTATTTTATTGACACTGGAAATGATCCCACAGTAAACACAAATCATTCGGTACATATTTTTGTAAGTCATTAGTTTACATTTCTGGACATAAAATCTTTGGATACACTTTATTTTAATAGTTTTGATAAAAGAATTGTGGTAGCAATTTAAATTGATGATCCATTTTTCTATATACCTTGAATAACATTTTTAGGAAAAAGTGGAATTCTGTGACTATATTTTTAAAATTTTTATACTTTTATACTAAAAGAAGATTATGCTTCTTTTTACACTTATTTTGTTCCATGTATTTTTTTATTTGTGAAATTTCTCAAGTTGTTCTTTATTGTTTTTGGAAGGAGGTGTTTGAATTTTCTTAATAATTTTTAACAAACTTTTAATTTTATTCATAGATGGGTCCTTTCATATATTTGTGTCTCATTAAATTTATAGACTTTCAGAAATTATTGATGTCTATCAATATTGTTATCAAATAAAGCAATTTATTTTTCCCAATTTTCACTTATTACTAAAATTTTCCCCTATGCTGTGTAGCTCCTAATTAGAGCCTCTTATAAGCAAATTATCTAATAGCTGCAAGATAATAAGCAAGAAGAATGTATATTTTATTTACCCTAACATATATTTCAATTACTATTATTTACTACTTGCTCTTAATATGTTCACAATTGGGCACTTTGGCCTTTGTTTATTTCTTTTCTTAATGGGAAGATTTTTGCATAGGAATGTGCAGAAATGAAATCAGATGTACAGATGGTATCATGCTTTCTTTGCTATACTTGACATATATTAGTAATAAAATTTTCTTCCTTTGATAAGGAAGATTTTGCTACAGATTGAACTCTATAGAAACATTTGTTCCATGTTCAAGAAGTCTGCATTTATTTACATAATACAGCATTTTGGGGGGCAAATTCTTAGAAGTATACACATATAAGGGATTTTTTGATTTGACAGATTTTTAAAAATATGATAATATCCAGTGTTGGCAAAAATTTTGGAGAAAGACCAATCCTACATACAGCTAATGGGAGTATACAATTTTAGAGATTTCTGGAAAATAATTTGGGAAAACATTTTGTAATAATTACTAACACATTGTTATCACAGTATTTGTGATGATATAGAAAAGACAGAGGCTGGTGTGACTTCTTAACATTTTAATAATAATGAAAATGATTTTATAATAAAAACTAGGAGAATGGCTAAAGATATTTTCTGTCCACATGAAAATCCTTTTTATATTACAATACCTCATGATCTTTCTTTGTATTCCCTTCAAAATGGCCTTTAGCCCAAGACAGAGATATGTGTCCTCAGAAATGGAAGTGAATTTCTATTTTCAGAGGCAAACATACTTCCATAAAGACTAAAATATTCCCAGGTGATTCTGGATTTTTTTGATAGTTTGGCAGCAAAGACGTGACAAGAATTTTAGGTCTTCTTACAGTAGCCTAGTGTAATAAAATGTATCAAATACTTACAGATTTACCTAAAGAATATGTAAAAGTGAACATCTCTAAGGCACTTCATCTCCTATATAATTATATGCATTAACAAGTAATGTTACAGAACTAGGGGAGGAAATATTCATCAAAGCACCTGTACCTTCTGAACCGCACTACTTAAAAGGAGAGCACAAAATAGATACAGTAATTCTTAATGGGAAACTCTAAATAAATATTTGAAAACCCTATAGAAATTGTATAATCATTTACTTTGAAATTCCACTTTTATTAAATTAGTTGAAATAATTACGACGTTTGAAGTTTTTACATAACAGTTAAAAGTGTAAACAATTTATACATGTAAAAGAATGAAATTAGAACACTCCCTAACACCATACACAAAAATAAACTCAAAATGGATTAAAGACCTAAATGTAAGGCCAGACACTATAAAACTCTTAGAGGAAAACATAAGCAAAACACTCTGACATAAATCACAGCAAGATCCTTTTGGACCCACCTCCTAGAGAAATGGAAATAAAAACAAAAATAAACAAATGAGACCCAATGAAACTTAAAAGCTTTTGCACAGCAAAGGAAACCATAAACAAGATGAAAAGACAACCCTCAGAATGGGAGAAAATATTTGCAAATGAAGCAACTGACAAAGGATTAATATCCAAAATATACAAGCAGCTCATGCAGCTCACTATCAAAAAAACAACCCAATCCAAAAATGGGCAGAAGACCTAAATAGACATTTCTCCAAAGAAGATATACAGATTGCCAACAAACACATGAAAGGATGCTCAACATCGCTAATCATTAGAGAAATGCAAATCAAAACTACAATGAGGTATCACCTCACACCAGTTAGAATGGCCATCATCAAACAATAAATGCTGGAGAGTGTGTGGAGAGAAGGGAACCCTCCTTGCACTGTTGGTGGGAATGTGAATTGGTTCAGCCACTATGGAGAACAGTATGGAGGTTCCTTAGAAAACTACAAATAGAACTACCATACCACCCAGCAATCTCACTACTGGGCATATACCCTGAGAAAATCATAATTCAAAAGGAGTCATGTACCACAATGTTCATTGCAGCTCTATTTACAATAGCCCGGAGATGGAAACAACCTAATTGTCCATCGACAGATGAATGGATAAAGAAGATGTGGCACATATATACAATGGAATATTACTCAGCCATAAAAGAAACGAAATTGAGTTATTTGTAGTGAGGTGGATGGACCTAGAGTCTGTCATACAGAGAAAAACAAATACCGTATGCTAACACACATATATGGAATCTAAAAAAAAAAAAAAAAGGTTCTGAAAAACCTAGTTGCAGGACAGGAATAAAGATGCAGACGTAGAGAATGGACTTGAGGACATGGGGAGGGGGAAGGGTAAGCTGCAATGAAGTGAGAGAGTGGCATGGACATATATATACTACCAAATGTAAAATAGATAGCTAGTGGGAAGCAGCTGCATAGCACAGGGAGATCAGCTCAGTGCTTCGTGACCACATAGAGGGGTGGGGTAGGGAGGGTGGGAGGGAGACGCAAGAGGAAGGGGATATGGGGATATATGTATATGTATAGCTGATTCACTTTGTTATAAAGCAGAAACTAACATGCTATTGTAAAGCAATTATACTCCAATAAAGATGTTAAAAAAAAAAGTGTAAGCAATTTGAAAGTTCAACAATAAAGGGTTTGTTAAATTTGACTATTCTAGAGCAGACTATTCTGCAATCATTACAAATGAACACAAAATGTCAATACTTATAATTTATATTTTGAATAAAAAATCTACAAACAGTACACTGACATCTTTTTAATTTAAAAAATGCACATAATCGTGCTTAGAAAAAAGATTTACAAGTAGAAAAGCAAAAAAATCACCACTGGGCTTCCCTGGTGGTGCAGTGGTTGAGAGTCCGCCTGCCGATGCAGGGGACACGGGTTCGTGTCCTGGTCTGGGAAGATCCCACATGCCGCGCAGCGGCTGGGCCCGTGAGCCATGGCCGCTGAGCCTGCGCGTCCGGAGCCTGTGCTCCGCAGCGGGAGAGGCCACAGCAGTGACAGGCCAGCGTACCGCAAAAAAAAAAAAAAAAAAAAAAAAAAAAAAAATCACCACTGCTTATCTATAAGTAATGAGTTCTTGAGGTCTTCTTTGTATATGCAGTTTGTATTTTTCCTTATAAACATGAATTATTTTATAACAAGAAAGATAAAGATAACTAACACATTGAAAATATAGCTAGAAGAACTAAAGTGACCCTTTACTTTTGCAAATCACATAAGCAAGGTTATATTTGTTTAAGTCCACATGTGATTGAGGTAGAATTAGAGCCATGTCCTTTTTCTTCTGGGTTTTGTTCTTTCCTCTGCACAGTAATGGTTTTTACACAGTCTGAACTAGTTTAAATATTCTTAATCTATATACCACTGACCATTTGCCTCGACATACATTTATTCAGATACTGAATAGACTGCTAAAAATCAGTAATCTAGTCCACAGATTCTTTTCATGAAACCAAATGGAGTAAAATTACCTCACAGCTATGCATTGTAGGTTTTACTTTGCTTCTATAATATCTATACTTCGTAAACATAAATGCAAATCAAATAGATGCAACAAAGGTAAAATTTTGCTCATCCCACTGTCGCTGTGGTTTCATCCTTTTACTTGGAAAGCTTGACAGTGAAAAGAAATGCTAACCTTTGAAGTCACTCCCAGCAGAGCCCTCCTTTAGCTCAGTTTGTTATGCTCTTGAAAAGATTTGAAGGAGTAGGAATCAACCTTGAAAATCATTCAAACATCTAAACATCTAAATTCACAGGACTTGCTTTCGTTGAGACAGCTCTGCTCATTCTGAATCAATACTCTCTGATGTGGGACTTTTTGATTTTCTTCTGTTCAGACATTTGAATTAAATTTTATGAAGCCATACATGAAGGGTGAGTACATAAACCATTCTTCAGGTACAATTAACAGCAAGTATGGCACTCCAGCTGAGTTATTTTATCCAAAACATCAAAGGGACTTCCTTTCTACTGTGGTCCCTTTAGGCACTTAAGCGGTAATAGCCTATGAATTACTGGCTTTAAACTGAAGGCCCGGGGAAGACCTAATTGGATGAATTCAAACATCTTTATAATGTTGATATCTACAAACGAAGACATAATCTGAATTGAAATACGGAACACACATTGAAATAGAAAGAAAGGGGACTAATGAATATAAACAAATCAAAAGCTATAAGACCAGAAGGGACTAAAGCTGTTTTTTTTTTCTGCTTTATTCAGCACTGATACTGTCTGACTTTATCTTTTTAAAGGAACTGAGAATTTGTATTTAATATTCGAGTTAGCTAAAATTTGTAATAAAGCAGAGTATAAAGTTGATTCTCTCATTAGGGTGATAAATAAATATGCCAAATTAATATGGTGTAAAAGTAAAGATTAAAGACTCATTAGCCTAAAAAGAGTCCAGGTAAATTGTCACTTATTGTTTCATGACAACATTTGTTCAGAGGCTAGAATTTAGCCATGCAAGTTTCTCAACTCAGCTTTTAATGCAATGTATTCTCTCTTATGCTGTTTGTTCTGACTTTTGTTCTCATACTTTCTGTACTATTTACATTTCTCCCTTTTCCTCCTCCTTCCTCCTTTCTCAATTTCTTTTCTCTCTAGGTATCCTCTTTACATTTTGCATTTGTGTAATATATGTATCTTCGTATGTGCATGTGAATGATGCATACATACATTTATAATATATATTCGTATATTACATATGCTTATACACAATATATAACTGTATATTTGTATTTCATTATAATATAAAAATATATATATATGCATTCTAAGTTCTGTAACCTACATAAAACTTTCAAAGCAGATGGTATTTTAATTAATTTTAATAATTATATGACCAGTTTTAATATTTTTATCCAACACCTAAAATGGAAATAAAAGTGCTTTGGAAAAGCATGGCAATTGTAATTCTTATTTGATATTAATAAAATTTTAAAATAATGGGCTTTGTAAATATATAACATTCATACTGATTGTTCTGTAAATAGTCTTTCTATTTCAGTTTGTTATTGATAATTTGTATTATTTGTCTATATTTAAGTAAAAAGAAATTGGAAAATTCTACTCTCTTATCCTTAATGAAGTGGCCTGAAAATATTGGTTTAGAACATGCAGGGCAAAGATGTGTTTTCTGCTCTGTGATAGTAAAATGAGTCAAACAAAATGAACACTTCTATAGCACCGATTAGTATGACTTCTCTTGTATCAATGTGTCATGTTATTTTTTATTTTATTTTTTTCTTTTTGGCTGCATCGGGTCTTAGTTGCTGCACCCAGGATCTTTGTTGCAGCATACAAGCTTCTTTCTAGTTGTAGCACACAGGCTTCCCTCTAGTTGTGACATATGGGCTCCAGAGCGCGTGGGCTCAGAAGCTGTGGCATGCGGGCTTAGTTGCCCCATGGCATGTGGGATCTTAGTTCGCCAACCAGGGATCGAACCCAGGTCTCCTGCATTGGAAGGTGGATTCTTTACCACTGGTGCACCCGGGAAGTCCCAATATGTGTGTCATGTTAAAGAGGAAATGTCCTTGAAACATTTCTTTATCTTACAAGTTCCCTGGTTTTCTTTTGAATTCTCTGGATGCTTGTTTTGTTTCCTTTTTGGTTTTCCTTTTATCTATGACCATTTAATGTTGGAGGAGTCATGGGCTCTTTCTTGATCTGCTTGTAGCCCCTAAATACACTCACTCTGCTGGTGATCAAATGAAATTTCATGGTTGCAAACAACACCATAAGGTGGAATCATCAAATTTTGTCTACATCCCAAACACCTTTTCTGAAATCAAAATTCAAATACCCAACTGCTTACTTGACATTTCCATTTGATGTTGAATATCTCAACATAGCATGCTCAAAATGAAATTCCTCATTATTCAGCTCCAACTTATTTTACTCTCATTCTAGCCCATCTCAGTTAATACAGTCTTACCTTTCTAGCTGTTCAGGTCAATCTTCAAGATTGACTGATATTCCCTATTCCCTTTGTAAAACAGATTGATTGGATACCCATCATACTCATTTTCCCTTATTAGTAGGTCAATCTTCATTAAGCCTATGCAATTCTGCATTGATCAGTTGAAAGAATTGTATACTAACAAAACGATAGGTACAATGGTATCAAATGATTACTATGGCAATCATAAAAATTAATTAAATATTATATGAACTGATACATTTGTATAAAAATACAGTTAAACTATATTTATGGTTTAAGCAACTATATTAAGCAACTGTATGGTTGCTTTTTCTATGAAAGTTAAGTGGAAAGTTTTCAAAATACATATAACAATAGAAAAATTCTTCTGGAATAGGGTGTTAAGACAATCTAAAAAAGCTTCTTGGAAGAGAATGACCAGCCAGGAAAGAAATAATTCTTCAAAATAAGCTCAATTTCCCAACAAGATATTTGCTTAATTAACAAGCTGTGTGGAGTGAGAGGCTAAAAATCTTTAGTAGACTGCAAAATCGGCTACAATAGCTTGCAGATGCTTCCGCCAAAATGTAGTGAATTTTTTCACTATCTTGAACTTAAACTAGCCAATCTCTTTAAAGACAATAGATTATTCAGATTTTCAATATCCTCTTTTGTCACTTTTGTGAGTTGCATTTTTAAAATTATACACCTCAGGCATATTTCAAATATGTTGAAAAATAGTTGTACAAAATGTGCCCTAACCATCCTTTTAATATATGTAGGATTTGTATTGATACCCTAATTTTATTCCTAATGTGAATAACATGTTTTCTCTATTTCTTGATTACTCTTTGTGGGAGTTTATTAGGTTCATTAAAGTTTCTATACAACTAAAGTTTGGCCTTTCCTTTTGTGTACATTTACTTTCTATACTATTGATTTCTACTCTTATTTTTATCATCTATTCCTTCTATTTTCCTTGGGTGTGACCTGCTATTCTTTTTTTTTTTGCGGTACGCGGGCCTCTCACTGCTGTGGCCTCTCCCGTTGCGGAGCACAGGTTCCGGACGTGCAGGCTCAGCGGCCATGGCTCACGGGCCCAGCTGCTCCGCGGCATGTGGGATCCTCCCGGACCGGGGCACGAACCCGTGTCCCCTGCATCGGCAGGCGGACTCTCAACTACTGTGCCACCATGGAAGCCCAATATTTTATTATTTAATTGACAAAGTAGTTATATTTCTGATTTAAAAATGATATTTTTAGAGCACTAGTTATACCCCAAGCATGATTCTAATGGCATTTCATCGTTCATTCCATTACTTCTCACAAAAATTCCCTGAAAGGGAAAAATTATTTTCTGTTTTTGCCAAAAAGAAACTTGAGGCACAGAGAGCTCAAACATCTTGCTGAAGGCTACACAGGTACTAAATGGAAGAGCCAAGATGTGAACATATGTGGTTTGGCTCCTGCATCCTTTGGGACACAACCATTTTTGCCACTATGATTTAGCATTTAATTATTACTGATGATTTTGTTATCAATATTTATTGATAAGATATTTTTCTCATGTAAATTAAGAATAGAAATAAGTGAATTAAAAATAAGATGCAGGGATATTTAAAGTTTTCAAAAAAGGAAGGGGGATAAAACAAATTATCCAGTTCTTATAGGTTCTCATCTTCAGGATTTAGATGAGTAGATACCATAACACAAAGCAAATCAGGAAAGGAATTTAATTTTGTCAACAAGAACATTCTTATGACTATAATTGCTTTCAAATATATTCTAGTTGGATGACAGAGGATTTGACAGGAGTATTTAGTTCTCATAAGGTGCACGCATGGGTGGTTAGATCATACTTGATTTACAGATGCGACTATATGAGCTTGCACGAATAAAGCCACGTTTCGGTGTATCGGGGAGAAAAATAAGTAATCAGTATTAACTTTAAGTATGAGCTCTCTCTGAGTTTTCTGCCTCTACTAAAGTACATACATGCTTGTTTTGCCTTTTTAACGGTGAAAAGTTATTATTCACCTACATTCTTCTTACGATCAAGGCATGTTGAAAACACACAGTCATTTTCTTTTACCCCACTGTGGGTTCTTTGCCTTCAATAACTAGGAGGTATTGAAACATCTGGATAAATCTGACTAACCCAATTCTGTGTACAAAGACTCTTCTCCCCTTAGAGAACCTCCTTGAGGTTTGTGACATTTGAAGGTAACAGATCTTCTGACCTATTCTTTGGAGAAACTTATTGACCTTTCAAAAATACTATTTTGTCTCATCACCAGGAGGATCTCTGCCCTAGCCCTTTTATGGCAATACTCACATCCCACCTCATCATCCTCCTGTCTCTAGCTCCTAAAAGTCTTTAATATGTTCTCCATTTCTATAATTTTGTGATTTCAAGAATGTTATATATATAATCATGCATCTTTTTACCTTTGATTGCATGCAATGTCAATGTACTTGTTAATAACCTGGGCTATGTTTCTGCAAAATGTTACCATTGTGGAAACTGAACTGGGTAAAGGAACCCATATTATTCTTGCAACTGCATATGAATCTACAATTAGATTCTAAATCTAATTTAGAATTTTAGATTAGAAATTTAGATTAGAAATTTCTAATTTCTAATCTAAAACTGCATATGAATCTAAAATTATTCAATATAAAAACCAAATATTAAACCAAATATTAAAACAAAAACCAAATATTAAAACAAAACAAAATGAAGGGATGCAAAGGTACTAATAGAGGTATATTTTAGGAAATATACTTACAGACGTTATTTTTCTCAGAAGCAGCACCTGGTCCTAGACTGTATCCTATACTGAAGAAAAAAGAATACTATGTAAGACATTATTGTGTAAACTGACCAAATTAGAATATGGAGAGTAATTAGATTAAAATGACACATCAATGTTAAGTGTATTGGGGTTGGTAATTATACTGTGGTTATGTAAAATAATATCCTTATTCTTAGGAAATACTGAATTATTTAGAGCTAAAGAGTCATGCTGTAAGTAACTTAACCTCAAATGTTTCAGAAAAAAGTGTGTGTGTGTGTGTGTGTGTGTGTGTGTGTGTGTGTAAAGAATACATGTGCACAAATGATAAAGAAAATGAAATCTTAGTTTGATCCATGCAGAGTATGTGTTTTCTTTGTAATAATCTCATTTTTACAATTTTTCATAGGTCTGAAATTATTTCTAAATCAAATTAAAACAATGCAACCAGGCTTCCCTGGTGGCGCAGTGGTTGAGAGTCCGCCTGCCGATGCAGGGGACGCGGGTTCGTGCCCCAGTCCGGGAAGATCCCACATGCTGCGGAGTGGCTAGGTCCGTGAGCCATGGCCGCTGAGCCTGCGCGTCCGGAGCCTGTGCTCCGCAACGGGAGAGGCCACAACAATGAGAGGCCCACGTACCGCAAAAAAAATAAATAAATAAAAAGAAGGTATATATATATATATATATATATATATATATATATATATATATATATATATATATATATATATATGACAAATAAGCTTATGAAAAAGGTCCTCAACATCAATATGTCATTAAAGAATTGCAAGTTAAAACAGCATTGAGATATCAGTACACACTTGTTAAAATGGCCAAAATACTGACAACACAAATTATTGGCAACAAAGTGTAGCAACAGGAACTCTCATTCTCTGCTGGTGGAAATGCAAAATGGTACAGCCACCATGGAAGCTAGTTTGGCAGGTTTTTCAAAAGTGAACATATTCTTACCATACATTCCAGCCATCACATGCTTTGGTAATTACCCAGTGTAGTTAAAAACTTATGCCCATACAAAAACCTACACACAAAAGTTTAGAGTAGCTTTATTTATAATTGCCAAAACCTAGAAGCAACCAAGACGTCCTTCAGTAGGTGAACGTGTAAATAAACTGTGGTCCATCCAGACAGTGGAATATTATTCCATGTGAAAAAGAAGTGAGTTCTGGAAAGATAAGGAGGGACCTTAAATGCCTATCACTGAGTGAAAGAAGCCAATCCTGATAGGCTACACTCTGTATGATTCCAACTACACCATATTCTGGAAAAAGCAAATCTATGGAAATAGTCAAAAATCAATGGTTGCCCGGTTGGGGTCAGGAGGACGAAATAGTCAGAGCACAAAGGATTTTTAGGACAGTGAAACTGTGATATATGTACCTGCATACATAATATCATGGTGGTGGACACATACCATTACACATTTGTTCAAACCCATAGAAAGTACAACACCAAGAGTGAACACTCATGTAGACTATGGACTCTGGGCAACAACGATGTGTCAACATAGGCTCGTCAATTGTTATAAGTGTGCCACTCTGGTGAGGATGTTGATAATGGAGGAGGCTGTATGTGAGGTGGGGTTGGAAGTGCACAGGGTCTGTGTGTACTTGACTCAGTTTTGCTGTGAATGTAAAACTGTTCTAAAAAAAATAAACTCTATTAAAAAAATGGAAGCTGTGTGTTATGCTTAATTGCTTTTTTTATTGTTGCTCTAATGCTTATAAACCTATATTTGTTTTATTAATAACCCATGTATTAAAAATAATCCAAATAATCATTTGGTAAATTAATTATAGATGCTTTCTCAGTTGGATAAGAATTAGAAGCTTTAATAGGAATTTGGATAGGTCTATGGTTATTCCCAACTTATGGAAAATGATTATTTCAGTGTGGTTATGATCAGGAATCTTATGTTTCTCTATAGCTGATCGAGTGAAGAGTGTAGAATTATTAACCACATTTGTAATATAACCGTTAGGCATTGAATAAATCTGTTTTTTCTAAGAAGTATTGCATAGATTGAAATGGCTATATAAGAACACTGAAGGGGTAAAAATATTGTAATACTATTTTGGGGAAATAAATTAATGTTATAAATTATCAAAATTTTTTTCAAATTTGTTTTTATGATTTGAACACCAGTCAGATCTTTTGCTTTAAATATATTAGTGTGGCTTAACATCCAATCAATTTAAATTACCAGCTTGTTCTCAATTACATACTGAATTAAATAGGAGATAAGAAGATCCAAGAGCTTAAAATTTATAGTTTCATTACTCTGAAAAATTAAATCTAAAAATGTGTAAAAATTCACATTAATCATTTAGTTTCAGCCCATAAATGTAAATGGTTGGAACTAAAATTCACTTCAGACTATAAGTAATAATTACCCAAAAACACTTCATGAGCTTCATTAGATATTATGTTTAATAAAAGTGAGGAGCACAGGGAACCTGCCCAAATCTGCACAAATAAGAGGATTATAGTATTTAATCAGTATAAAATGGTCACCATAAAGCTTCATTTAGGAGCATTTTCAAAAAACGAAATCAGGGAAGATGATCTTGAAAATGAAATCTGATTTTCAGCTTGACAGTTTCCTTAACATAATGCAACTAATTTTTGTGCAGTTGTCTTTTCATGTCCTTTTTCTATGTGTAACAGATTAGTAAAGAAAAAAGAATAAGTGATTGAAAACACCAATAGCATTCAGATCTTTGTTTAATAAACGAGCATTTGTAAATGCTAGCAACTTTTTTTCAATTTCTAATTTTATATGACTCATGCTATTAAATAACATCTGTTAAGAAGTCACTTTGACAAAACATTTCTAGTTTTTGGGGGATAAGGTGCGCAAATCTTGTTAGAGGCAGTGGAAGCTCTATTTCTGATTCTCTGTGCAGAGTGAAGCAGAGAACATGCTACATTTACAGACACACTGGGGGCTCTGAAAAAATTTTCTGTAAATTATTAGAAAATACAAATTTACCTTTAAGATGTATTTGTGTAATTTAGTGGGTCATTTCAGTGATACAAAGTTTATATTCTTATAATTACTTGAGGAACACACTATTCATACCACACTGCTTTAGAGCTGCCTTATTAATGCAATAACTATGCCAAGATTTAATTTTAGAGTCTCTTTTCATGCTAGAATACCTATTACCTTTTCTAAAAACTATTTATTTGGTTGGTTGCGCCGGGTCTTAGTTGCGGCAGGCAGGCTCCTTAGTTGTGGCTCGTGGGCTCCTTAGTTGTGAAGAATACATATTACCTTTTGATAGGCATTGAATTTAAAAAAAATATGAAATCATCAACTGCCTAGTGCATATTTCTGGAAGTGCTTAGACAACAACTATACAATTTCATTAAAAAGTAGTGTGCACTCTGACTGGAGTCGTCACTACTTTGTGGAATCTATGAGCTCTCTGTTAAATATCTAATTACAATTCAATACCACGTGGCTTTTCAGCGACTTACTCCTGAATGTTAAAATTTAGGTAATTGAACTGGGTGACACAGAGTCTATGAGCTTCTATAAGAAATAAGAACCTAATACAAAGGTAACATATTGGCAATATGGATAAACTTTCATCATTTAAAAAAATGCACTCAAAATTTGGAATATAAAAAAGATTGCAAAATTACATGAACCCAGTGATTTTTAAAAGTAATCTGAAAACAGAGTAAATGCTTAAACATTCAATTTGGACTATTGGCTTGCCCTATGGTTTATGGAATCTCTTAGGATATTTAAATGAGATTCCAATTATAATACAGATTTGTACTTTTGTAATGTCTTTCACCAAAAGCAAGATTTTAGTAGGATTAACTTCAAGTGGCAAAATGTCAATGTATAATCCTTTAGAAGTTAAACACACACACACATGCATATACAGATATATATGTGTATATATAAATATATGCGTACGTATCTATATAATGGGCCAGTAAACATTATCCTATATCTTTTTAGCAAATAGAAAAAAATAAAATAAATTATGTCAGAGTAATTACGGAAAAAGTTGGGTACCTGTTTTAATCAAAATATCTTATGCCAATCCCCTTCTCATTTCTTTTTCTGTTAACTTGCTCTAACTCTTACCTTTCCACTTTGAATAACTATACTTCCTCTCTCAATCTCTACGTATGTATTACAGTTCTCAAGAAAATATATAAATATATATAATTTATATGTAATCTATATAAACATTTATAATAAGTATTTAAAGTATACATATAGTATGATAGTATTTAAAGTGTGTATATATACTTTATTTATTTATTTGGAGAGAGAGAGAGAATCTCTATACCTATAACACACACGTGTGTATGTATGTTTGTCTGTGATCTTGGGGAAATATCTGAATATTTATAATTATATTTTCTCGCCACATGGCTGTTCTGAACTCAGAAGCATATAGTGTCTATCCTCCTATCTAATCATTTTGTTTGCAAAAGCAGATGGATACTAGCTCTTACCTGGTTCTGGGGAAGCTGAGTCAGTCTATAGAACGTGTTTCGTAGGCTTCAGCACAACTGAGCTGTGTCTTCAACCTGACAAGGCTCTATGATGTTGGTTCTTGGAGAAGGGAGCTCAGTGCAGGAGTTAAGGTTCCCTTTTCACATGCATACACCCAAAGCCTAAAGTTGTAAGAAAAAATGCGGGCTTACAGACAGAGAAAAGATCACGTCATCCAAACATTTAGGTCTCACTGTTTTCTCTTCAGCTTCACATGTTCACTTATTCACACTTTTTCTCTTTAAATATCTGCACCTGACCAGAGTCTCTTGCTTTAAAAACAAATACGTCTCTTCTCATTATTCACTGTTCAAAACGTCCCACTTTCCACATACCCACTAATATAGAGAACATGAACATAACATTTCCTGATGCAAAAAACAATTATTCAGACATAAAGAAATTTCAATAAATTTTTATTGTAATATTTAGCAGTAATAAGATAAATAAAACTCAGAAAATTGAATAAATGTGATTATCATTATTTTCAATAACATTCTTTTATGTGTTAAAAATTATAGTATATAATTATATAACTATTATATATATGTGTATATATATTCATCATCATGGAACTACTGAAAAAAATGCCAAATATATGTAAATGAAAATTAAACTGACCTAACATTTCAGGAGACAGAGGTAACCACTGTTTTCTATTTATTATGTTAATTATAGACATTTTTCCTATGTTTCCATGCAAAATTCTTAGGTTAAATTAGTACACGTGTGTGTGTGTGTGTGCCTGCGCAAGTGATAGATCTACCTCACCAAGCTATGGGTACAAATGCAACATACAAGTGCCAATAACAACAATTTTATTAACTTTTCTCACCTGCTACCCCTGTATCTCCAAGTCATCCCAATTATTTCTTTTTCCGTTTATCTTAAGACATCTTCAGGACTGTCTCCCACGTGCTCAGTGATACATGTGGAGGAATTATCTTTTTACACACTACAGAGTGTATCCATATACTGTTTTCTTTTCCTGGTCACCTTGTTGTCATTCACTGCTAGAACTTCTCCCAGTACCAATAATCTTTACAGGCTTTGGCCGCATCTACTTGGCAATGCTATTCCATTTTCCATTCAACTTTTTTTATTGGCATGACTTCTCATTTGAGTGGATACTGAGTTTCTCCAATGCTATTCTCTTTGACACAGAAGTAAGATGAGTGTCCTTCTTATATCGCACACTGTGATGGAACCAGAGGAGTGGAATCTCTTCTCCAGTTTCAGAGTCCCTTCCTCAAGGCAGCTCTTTCTTTTTTTATTTAAATTTTTATTTTATATTGGAGCATAGTTGATTAACAATGTTGTATTAGTTTCAGGTGTACAGCGAAGTGATTAAGTTATACATATACATGCATCTATTCTTTTTCAAATTCTTTTCCCATTTAGGTTATTAGAATAAAGAGGTTATTAGGATATTCATATATACACTGGAATATTAGCCATAAAAAAGAATGAAATAATGGCATGTGCAGCAACATGGATGGACCAGGAGATTATCATACTAAGTGAAGTAAGTCAGACAGAGAAAGACAAATATCATATGATATCGCTTATAAGTGGAATCTAAAAAAAAAATGATACAAATGAACTTATTTACAAAACAGAAACAGACTCACAGATTTAGAGAATGAATTTATGGTTACTGGGGGGTAAGGGGGGAGGAGGGATAGATTGGGAGTTTGGGATTGACATGTACACACTGCAATATTTAAAATAGATAACCAACAAGGACCTACTGAAGGCAGCTCTTTCTGGCCCCCCAACAGCCACCATGAGCTGGTTTTGGAGATCTGTGGCTTGCCATCTTCCCCATTAATTTGGCCTCAGTATCATGGACACACTCTCCTCTGCTTTCACCAAAACCCCCAATGTATTTCCACCACTGAAATGGGTTTGGAGAGTCCAAGTATCTGTCAATCTGTGAGGATATGCCCAAATCCCATTGGTGGGTCCAGGGGTAGGTCTATCTGGAATATATGCCAGATTATAACATATAAGTCAAACTCTCTTCTCAAGGATCTTTTAGAAAAACTTAACCTTTTGTAATACTTCAACCATTTGTGATTTGGTCTTTAATTTGATTTAGCACTATTTTTGCCTCACTTTAGCATTACTTTAACTTTGTAAGTAGTAAAATGTATTGATATGTGCTTGTAACTTCTTTATTTTATATTAAGACAATGCACTCCTAAGTTGAGGTTTATTAAATAGTCACCTTTTCTTTCATCTTTTAGGATTTTGTATTTTATGTTTATCTCTTTTATTCATCTTCCATTAGTTCGATGCCTGCTGAAGTGGAAGTACAGCTTAATATTCTTTCTGCACAATAAAATTGGTATGAAGAAGCCTTCTAAAGGTACTGTGATAGCAATGGGGGAGTCAGACATGGGTATAAAAATTGGGGATTTGTACGTTCCTCAATGAACTTGAAACCTTTAGGGGAAAACACATGTAAAACACAAATCTACCCAAATATTAAGGGATGCCAAAGGTGACAGTTTTGCTGTTACTATTTTTCATACTTAACATTTACCAAGTGCTTTCTGTGAGCCTCACACTAAGAAGACCTATTATAAATTTTACTAATTAATACAAGGTCTAGAAAAGAGAGGCAAACATGTCATCCAGTTTTTCTGGCTTGGGAAACAGAGTAAATGATGACATAATTAACAAATGCCCTATATGAACTGATTTAGGGAGAAAAATTTAAGTTCGAATTTGGACAGATTGTTTGATATGCTCCTGAGAATTCTAAGAGATGTCTCAGAGAAGTGTCTGAGTGACCTTAGCAAGAACAGTCTCACTGGAATGATGGAATCAGAAGACAAATAAATTGAGTGGAAGAGTGAGGAGGAAATAAGTGATAGAAATGGAAAGTGCTCACAAAACTCCATAAAAAATAAGTTGTAAAATAAATGAGAGATAGAGTGTGAACTGGAAAAGAACAGAGTCAAGGGAGTGTCTTTGTTTCTAAGAAGAGAGAGAATTTTAATATGTAATAAACATTGAAAGGTAGAGTCCAGTATAAAAATACAAATGGGTATCCAGAGGCTGTCAGAGAAAATCTATGACCAGAGAGCTGAGAGGAAGAAAGGAATGTGATAAAAGACAGAGTCAAAGGAATTGGCTACAGAGAAAACCAGTCATTCATACATTAGAACCATAGGGAAGGAGGTCCAGGTAAATACACATTGATTAATTTGTTGCCGTCGACTTGAGACACTTTTGACCAGATCCCTTTAACGTGGATCTGAGGTCATCTGCTAAGCGACCTTGAAGGAAAGTCAAGAAGGTTAAAAGTAGTGATTGGGGAGAATGAGGGAGTAGCATGACGAAGGAAATAGAATGCTGCTGGTCAAAACAGAGGAGCTAATTGTGGGTGGTGACGTGACCAGGAGTTCATGGCAGTGCAATTCCTCTGGGGAACGTGCTTGCTTCGGGTGTGATTCAATTAAGCAAAAGAAAGACATGGATAAGCGCAAGAAAGACACGGTTTCAACCAAGGTTGAAATTCTACATACAGATGGGATGGACTGTTAGGGAGCTTGAGTGCTTTGTCAGGAGAATCTCAGTTAATGGTGTTAAGGGGTGTGAGCGATGGATAGGAGAGTTTAGCCTGGCCCCCGAAATGGCTTTAAACATTCATTTCCTTAAATATACAAATTATAATTTATGCCAAAAATGATTTTTTGAAAAATGACTTGGCAAATTAAAATAATTAAAAACCACAGGAGAAGGGCAAAGATAAGCTTGTTAAGGTTATTTATTTATGAATAAATTCAACCAAATGTCTGAAAACCTCTGGAGAAATTGGGAGACTGTTCCCCTGCTCTTTAAGAAGGCCTAAAGCTAGTTAATATTGGTGTGATGACGGTTCATCTTTTATAGTATGCGCTAACCTTTTCTTTGAGAGACAATTTAAATAGCGAGCTATGAATATAGTACTTTAATTAAGCCATCTCTTCTTTACAGCTCTGATCTTATGTTCGACTATATTCTGGGGAGAATGAGCTATACTGTAAAAAATGTTTAGAATCTTCTTTTATTCTGCATCTTTTAAATATATTTGTTATATGGAGGAATAATGAATCTCTCTACCACAGCAGAAAATTCTGTCTCTAATATTTATCAAATTTGTATCAAACACCTTGAAAACAAGTTGGTGTTGAAAAAGTACCAGTAAAATGATTCAATAAGGTGAAGTCTCTCAGTGTGTGTGTGTGTGTGTGTGTGTGTGTGTGTGTAGGGATGTGATTATTTATGTGAATTCACACAGATTTTGGACTAGCAATGTACAAGTCCATAGTAAAGTCAGTGTATTTGTTGTGGGTTACATAGCTGGAGACGCCCCAAATTTAAAGTTTGAGATAGCAATAGGGCATAATGGACATGCGAATAAAGAAATAACTAAGGTGGAAGCTTTAAACTTCCAGCTTTGTAAAAATGTTACACACTGTGATTTTTTTATTAAGGGGGCTCTGTAGAAAGAAATGTTACTCTTGCTTTGTCAAGTGTAGTGGCAATAGTCGTGAGGCAAAGAATCTGTCCTGATTAAGTGCTATCCAATTACTGTCAGTAATTTCCACCACTAGCCAGAAAGTGTTATGTTAATAGTGTTCATTTTAACAATGCTAAAAATACATTTCTTATGCTATGAAAATGTAGCCATTTTTTTTCTACCAGTAATTTTGAATAGTAGTGTTTATTGCAAATGATCAAGATAGAAACTTTGCTGAGAAACAGGAAGATTCTACAAAATTTTTTTGACTGGGTAACACTGACCCGTATAAATAAACACAGAACAGGTTGCAAAATAATGTTCAAATTAGGTTTTAGTTGAATTGATACATTTTATTTTATAGTGCTTCAAAAGTAAGTAAATTCAGACAGCATGACTATGGAAGGAGGACAGTTTCTTATAAAAATAAACAAAAATGTGTTTGCCTGTTACTTATGGGAAAAAGTCAACTTCCCATATCCTAGTCAACAACAAAATAATTCAAGGTAAAGAAAAAAGCAGTGCCAATAAAAACCAAACAAGGATGTATTGTGAGATGGGAAGTTTGTAGGGCTTTATAAGATATAAAACAGGCTGGATCAAACAAATGAAACACTTCACCAGTCTGGTTCACTATCTAAAGAAAAAAAAAAACTGTCAAAGGTAAGGGAAAATGTCACGAAATGTCAGAGCTAGAAGTCCTACAAAATAAACCAGAATATTTTCCTAGAGATAAAGACTGCTGTTCAAACCTATTGGAACTCTATAAATCAAATTCATGAAAAAGGGACACCTCAATAAGCTAGAATGTCAACATTAATAAACAGAGTCAAATAGAACATTAGAGTAGGAATGAAAAAAGGAAAAGAAGTGGAATTATTTCCAGTTGCTAGGCTTTGCAACAATATGTTCGTGTGGGTTCTAGAAAGTGTGAGTGGGAAAGAAGAAAGACAGTATTAGGGAAATAAGTGGGTGCATAGAATAGGAAAAGAAGCATTGATCTGTAGATATTGGAATTTTTTTTAAGATGAGCAACTGTGAATAATAGCTACCAGATACTGAGCCTGGTTATATGACAGCAACTCTGCTTGCCACTTATAAGGTTATTTCGTGTTATCCTCAAAATAATTTTTTAAACTGTGTTATTATTCCCTTTTAGAGAGGAGGAGACTAGATCAGAAAACATATATCAATTTACCATTGTCACAAAGTGACTGAGGACCTGGATGGAGTATGAGTCCAGCCAGAATACAGTATTTTAAATGGTAATATATTCACTCATTCTTTTGTAGTGTCATTCTTCTGCTCATCTAATTTGTTTAGGCAGCAAAATTGTGATTTTGTACTCAGAGTATTCAAAAAAATCATTGCCAATGGTATCACAAAGTATACAATGAAGAAATAGTGATTTTTTAAATATAGAAAGTATATTTCTATATTAAATACTCAGCAGATAAATCCACCTTGCAGCTGTGAAAATATGAGAGTGATACTGGGATTCTTTTCAGGTAATAAACGATATAAGGTGAAACATTACCGATTGGACACTACGACCTCAGTAGAAACTTATGTTGGTCCCTGTAGAATGACCGATGATTAAGTCACAATAATTTGACCTCTGGGTGAGATTGTGTATTAATCAGTGAAGCCTTAGAAAATAGTTATCAAACATTAGGGTTTTGTTTTAGCTCTGCTACTGCTGAGCTATTATTCTCACAATAATTAATTAAAGGTTTAATTGCTTAAGGCTTCTTCATAATGAAACAATGTCGTCTGCACAGAGAGTGATGATTGCCTCCTAATTTACGGTGTTAGAAAGGGCTGCATCCAAATTATCTAAATCAGTAGATACGTTACCCAAATTATTTTCTGCCTCACACGGATCATATTTATAACACAGTCTCATGGGTGACATCACTCATTACACAGAATAATTCTAAAATGGTGGAGGGCGTATTACCCTAAGGTAATGCTTCTCGAATCAGGCTGCTCATTTGTGGAATCCATAAAAATACAGTTATCAGATGTACATCCTTACAATTCTGACTCAGCATAGCTGAGAAGAACCTAGGCATAGAACATGTTTGTAGAACTTGATTTGGAAGCATAAATGGTTTTGAAAACTATTATTTAAGGACAATAGAGAATCTTTTGTATATCAAATAGAGTAAGCTATTTAATTCAACAAACAAATAAATAACTATGACAATAAAACTCCAGAGATAGTTCTGATATGCTACCTGAACATAGATTTCTAGAATGGGTCTGATCAAAATGCTGGAGGGTAAGTGTATTTGCAGACTTTGAATTCCAGATCTGTGTATGACCATGCACATTTATTTTTCCCTCATGCCCAAATCTATTTGAAATAGCAGAAAAATAAAAAATATAAATAATTCTATGAGAGTCTAGAAAGAAAAACTTTGCAACACCACTAAAGCAAAAGAGAAGACTTCCGAGTGATTGTTCCCAAAAGAATCCTGGAGGGACAAGAAGGGCAAAAATAACTCAGAAATTGGGAACCAGAGAAGCTGTGATTCAGAAGACAGTTCAGGTGAACGAAAATGGCACACGTGCACCAGGTCATCTCTGAGACAGGCTGACGTCCCGCCTCTAAAGACAAGACCTTTTAATAATGTCAAAGCTTGTAACTATTCTGACAAGGTGGAAAATGTGTAATGGTGGCTCTCCATGGAAGGATTTGGGTCTAGAGAGGCCAAAAATCTAGATATCAGCTTTGATCTATCATTTTCCCTCACACACACCAACATCTGATATATCAGACATTCTCGCTGGTTCTAAATGCAAAACTTCTATCCCATTTATTCCACATGCGTCTCCATTTCCACAGCTGCTGTTCTATTCCATGCCAGCATCCTGTCCACCTGCCTGACTGCAAGCTTTTCTACCTGGCATCTTCGTTTGCACTCTTCTTCCATTGCTAACTAATCTCCAAACAGCTCCCATGATAAGATTTCAAAAACATTACATCAGGTCATGTTCTCCACTTGTTTAGAGCCCTGCCATTGTTCTCATTGAAAGTTGAAATAAAAAGCAAACTCCTTTCTGTGGCCTGAGAGGTGTTGCACATTGAGGTCTTCACATCTTTATAGGTAGTGGTCCTCCCTCACAGGAGGGTACTCTTGATTTTTATGCTATTTTATTGTCCTAGGTATATGATCCAGGATAGGACATGTTTTCTTTGATTATACAATAAGTGTGAAATCGTACACAAATCTGTAAGTAAACATAATAATTTATGTAAGCCTGTTGATGTTCCATTGCTTGGAAGAAATGAGCTATCTTTTAAGAAAATATGGATAAAATACTGCAACGTCTTAGACCACAGAGGACCATTACTAAATGCAAAATTTTATTGTTTCTCCTCTTATTTTTTCAGGTTCCATGTTTTACTGAGTATGGTTCACAGCAGAAGAGCAATACTGAAAGGAAAAAGAAAGTTTTCATTCTCAACTTGTTCTAAAATATCCATCACTGAAGTAAAGGTAAGCAAAGAAGAAACAGAAATACTAAGTCCTTAATTATAGACATACGATTAGTAATTCAAAGATTGTCACATACTTTCCCACTGAGTGATATTTATCTGAGATGATAAATTAGCTTCAGCAACAATATTCTTCTCCTATTGAAATAAACATGTCTGGGGAAATTCATATTTCCTATGAATAATATTTTGAGAAGTCAATACAGTCGTTTGTATTTAAGCCTCCCCAAATTTAAAATTCAGGTGATAAATGCTCAGGAAATAACCATCATGGTTCTGGAGACATCTGAGGGATTGCTACATGCGTCAGTGAGAATGATAAATAAGATCTAATAATGATGTAAGGCATACCGACGTCATCCTAAAATTGTGGTACAGAAATGATTTTAAGTAGATAAGAACGTGACCTATTAAAAAAGTTTAAAAATTATATAACTTGATTTACCAAATTTACTATAATTGAAATCTGAATAAAGAAGAGCATAAAACATTAAACAAAGGATTCATTTAAAAATAGTCAAGTAGCTATGAGAAAAGGTAAAAATAGTCAGGTAGCTTGAGAAAAGGCAAATGGTCAATAAGATTTTATTCTTTCACTCGAGCTGCCATATTAAAAGAAGAAATCTCAGATATTTGTAGCAGTACTTGGAAATATCTGTATTGCCAGAAAAGTACCCTTTCATTTGGGGGCTTGGTCATTTATTACTCTATAGAAGCTAAGTGTTAACCCCCCTGAAGTGTGACAGGTCTAACTAGTTTAACTTAAACTTTGTAGTGGAAAATCACTTTATCTTTGGTGTGGAATTATAGTATACTCAGTTCGGTATATCACTCAAGAAGAAAGGCGTAATAAGAAGTTAGGCACTAACAAATACCTATATTCTGTTGTTTGTTGGATGTAATTAGGTAAGGGGAAAATGGCACTAAAGAACCAAGGTAGATTATATTTTTATCCAAAGAGTTTCTTATCTGTAAAGTTTTCACCAGTGTGGCAAAATGACCGGTTTTCAAGAAATCAGACAGGTTAAGAAGTTTGTTAGGGAAAAAAAAAAGGTTAGCAAGTAGAGACCACAGGTTCTGATCATGATGGAGTAATCTATAACACAATCAGCTGCTTACTGAAAAGGACTGTCAAAACTGTGCTAAATATATAAAACCTCTATTTAAAGGCATTGGAGATGCCAGTGCAGTCAGGATGGGCAAGGATAAAATTCTGAAGAGAAGGGAGATGAACTCAGAGTACAGCTACACATTCACTCTATTTTGTTTTTCCCCGAGAACATTTGCAAATTCTCAGGGTGGTGGGGAATAGAATACTGAGAATGAAAACGGAGTAATACTAGGATAAAGACACAGGAGTTGATGTTAAAAGCTTCCAAAGCAGGTGACACTTAAGTAAAATTTCAGAGAAACCCCATGCAGTTGAACCATTGTACTAACTTTGAAGTTCTACAGGGAAGATGAGAATTATAAACTGAAGGATCTGTTTCCTTGAGAGTAATTTTGAGATTTTATGTGAAGAAAGAAGGATAGCACCTGACTAGATATTGACAAGATAATTCTATGAGATGCTTAGTGCATCTAGAGCTGTGCTGAGAAAGAGTCCATGTGACGGTAGTTAGATTAGGGGAGGATCATGCTTACAGATCTGCTTACAAGCTGACAACATTCTGGCATCTCAAGAACTAAGCACCCTTGGCGTGAATGTTGGACTTCTGAAAGCAGACACCTTCTGGGTGATGGAGGTGAAGTTTTCTTAAGTGGCTTCGATCAGAGGAGCCATGGAACCAGAGTAGGGGATGAAGAAGAGTGGCAGAGAACTCATGCTGACAGATCTCTAAGGACATGCAGGTATATTATTACTTAGAAAATGTTCTAAGTGATAATCGAGGAATTTTTTAAGAGGATACTTTGTGTGCTATAGGTTTATGTGTTGTATACAAACAGCGAGGCTAAAATACATCCCAGGTGGATTATCATTAAAATTTAATATGATTTCATGGGACTTCCCTGGCGGTCCAGTGGTTAGAACTCGGGACTTTCACTGCCATGGGCCCAGGTTCGATCCCTTGTTGGGGAACTAAGATCCCGCAAGCTGTGCGGTGCGGCCAGAAAATAATAATAACGATACGATTTCAGTCCTGATCACAATGCTAACACACAGATGTTGTGTCTACATCACAATCACGTAAACTTAAAAACGTCAGACCTCTTCAGAGGTAAATAAATAGTAAAATCAAGGCAGGTAATTCTTATTGCTATTGTTTCCACATAAATCTCAACAAATCTTACACAAGTACGTGGGTAATAGCAAACCAACCAATAAACCTTCCATCTCCACAAGAGCAGCTTATAGGATAAGAAAACACACTGACCTGGTTTGACATTTCAACACATAATTTAAAAATAAATAAGTCTGCCAATTACAGCAAATCATTTCTAATCGTAGCATTGTAGGGAAAGAGAATTCAGATTCTGAAGTTGTAGAGGGCATTGGGAATGTGAAAACATCCTTCATTTCATCAGCATGTGATCTTTAATTGATCCCCAGCCACCAGAGAGCTAAGAATTATCGGTGAAGATAAAATAACCCTGAACTGGGATTCAGGAAACAAAAATTCTAGTCTGGGCAAATCAATTAATCTATTGGCCCTTAGTTCCCTCAGATAAAGAATAAGGAAGTTAAACTAAATGATCAGAATGGAATTTTCCATCTGGGCCAGTCTGTGAATTTATTTATTTATTTTTTAAGGACCATCAATTATTTTTCAATATCTTCATAAGAACAGGAAAATGACAGTCTTTGCTCTATTCAGCAGCATATACTTCTTTGCAGCTGATTCCTGAGCAGAAAGAATAATGGACTAATAGCTAATTTGTGGAGTAAAGGTTTGGCATGTCCTCTAGTTAGTTATTATCAATCATCCTTTCATTTTTTTATCCCAAGTCTGAGATCTTCCAGGTAAAATCTTGAGAATTTTGGAAATACATTAGCTCTTTCAAAGCTTTTAGGGACCATCGTACTATGCCAGGGGACTATTAAGTAGAACAACCTCTCATTTAATAGGCATTGTTGAGAATTAGCTTGGTCCATTTAGGTAAAATTAGTTCAGTGCAAAAGTTTTAAGCTTCACATGTGAGCTTATGGCATTCCTTTTGATGGCTTGGAGCTCTCTCTGACGCCCTGGTTTGGGACTGTCTCTGGGACAGCGAAGTTTGTTAGGAAATGCTCCACGCTAACTGATATCTTTGGTTGGGAAGTTTTACTTCCTTGAAAGAGCATAACAGAATTTCAAAAGTGATTTTGACTAGAGAGAATAGATATAATTTTAGTTAATATTAAAAATGAGAAAAAAGAAGAAAAAAAAGAGCTTCATGCTTGGAAGGAAGATTTTGCCAATCATCAACCTAGCTGTTTATGATTATTACTTCATCAGAAATACTAGCTATAAGAACCTAGCTCTAAGCACTCTTTTTCCTTAAGGAATTCCTTTTTTTCCTGTTTTTAAAATTTGTATAAAAAGGAAAGCTTAGTGTAGATCCAGAAATTAATGGGGAAATTACTCTTGGGAAGCTGGTAGTGGATAGCATAACTTTACAATCTGGTAACTCTAAATTTCACAAGTAATTGCAGGCATAAGAGTTGGAGCCCACGTTGAAGTTATAATGAAATTACCACAGAAAGCAGCCATCTAACCAACAGAAATCTAGCAAAAAGTTAAAGCTACTTTGTTGCCACCCAAAAGGCATGTAAATAAAGTCTTTGAAAACCACAGGGAATCCATCAATAAATTTTATACAGATGTAAAGGATGACATAAAATAGAATTTGTAGTATTATCCCCCGATGAGAAAAAAAATTCATTTTTTCTTTAATGAAAAAAATATATCTAACTCAACTTGAACACCTTTTAAAATCTATTAAACTATAATCTACTTAGGAAATCTACATGAGTTAGAGTGGTTTTAAAACTGAACTACTGAGCTTCCCTGGTGGCACAGTGGTTAAGAATCCACCTGCCAATGCAGGGGACACGGGTTTGAGCCCTGGTCCAGGAAGATCCCATATCCCATGGAACAACTAAGCCCGTGAGCCACAACTACTGAGCCCAAGCACCACAAGTACTGAAGCCTGCATGCCTAGATCCCATGCTCTGCAACAAGAGAAGCCACCACAGTGAGAAGCCCATGCACCGCAAGGGAGAGTAGTCCCCACTCGCTGCAACTAGAGAAAACCTACGTGCAGCAACGAAGTCTCAGTGCAGCCAAAAATAAATAAATTAAAGAAAAACTGAACTACTAATCTCATTATGTAGGCATATATTTAGTTAATAGAAAAGAACCCTTATGAAAAGTTGAATTCATAGCAAATTATCACTGATGTCTTTGAGAACAAGGACTACATCTATACGTAAAGCATTTATACTAGATACTTTTGTTTTACTTTATTAAAAAGCTGTGACAAATTTCTCAAAAGTTATATCACATATTACAGATGTTAATTCAAATTGTGCTTCAAAACTGATATAAAAATCTATAAATGTTATATTCTTGATATGCAGGGAATCTTGTATTTTCAGACACAAGTCTATCTGATGTATGAGTCCTTTATACCTTTAAACTTTACTTAGAAATGATTAAATTCTAAAAATTATTTTTTGTAAAATCCCATGCCTTCTTCTCTACAAGTGATATGCATACTTTTTCAGTAGATACAATTTAGAATAGAAATAAAACATAAGTTGATTATAGTGGTTCAAGGTAAAGATAGATTATTATGGATTGGTGTAGTCAGAGAAAATTTAGTGGAGAAAAGAGTTAAGCTCACTTAAAGGAAGGGATTTATCAGAATTGAGCCTCGTGTCTTAAAAAGAAGCAGGATATGCATATAGACAGACATTAGCATGGCATATGTAAGAATGAGGAATTAAGGCAGACAATACAAGGATTTATACAGAAAAGTTCAGCGGCAAAAGGGAAACAGATTCTGTCAGTTTTTAATAGAGAAATAAAATTGTTTAGGCTTAATGCAGAAGAAAGTAGGGAGTCAATGTGTCTGATCTCTACTTTTTAATGCTGGATAGGGGCATGAGGCAGACGTGATTTTAGGAGGATTAATCTTCGAACAATATTCAGGCAGCCTCTGAGAAAGGAAAAACAATCACCAGAAAATACTGAAAAAAAATTTTAGTAATAATTCTAATGTAAAAGTATGAGCATCTGGTTTCTGTACAGATAAAATGTAGATAAAGGAATGGGAAACCAAAAGGGCCAAGTAGTGCTCAGGCCTCGTCAGAGGCAGTAGGGAGATGTATTGTTTCAGAGAATTTCAAAACAATAATAAAACTGAAAAAAAGTTTATCTGTTTCTAATGTCAAAGATAAAATACATTTTCCTGACAAATTTTGGTCTAAGTACCAAACAGTTGCCATCGTTACTGATGAGTTTTAATCATACACACACAAGCTTTACCTTAGCCTATTTTAATTACTTTTCCTCAATAAACATTGCAGTTAAAGGATGCTAATTCAAAGAACTTCTGGTTATAAAATCAACTCCCATTACCCATGGCCTCCACTATACCATTTCACGTTCATTTCAAGAGTCAGTTCATGAGAATTCGGAATCCTTTGAGCTCATTTCAGGTAGTTTGTGTTTTAAAGCCCTAAGGTATTAGATATTTCTTCAGTAAAATGCAGTACTTTTGAAATAAGCAGAGGGTATGGTGATTTTTAAAATGAAGAAACAGAATTTGAGGGTTTTTTACTTCTGTAATATTTACTTATTATTATTAATTTGTGTATTTTCAAATGACATGATTTTATATATATGTATATATACATATGAGATCCAGTAAAACAAAATTGTCACTTCTTTTCTGACTATTATTATTTGCTTCCTTTAAGGATTATTATTGAAAATAATTTTCCTGTATAGAAAAAGTGGGTGTTAGAAAATAATTCACTTCAGCTGTCAAAATGTTAAATATACTGCAGAAATAAAATAATAGTAGAGGCATTTTTAGGCTTATATATAAGATAAATGAAGTGGAATCATCAAAGGAATTTTTGTGCTTCTTGTTTAGGGATTAGGAATATTAAACGTAGTAAAGAATCTGGAACAAGGAATCAGTTAGCTAGTTTGTGAGTAGAAAGAATGGGGAGAAAAGATAGTGAGTTTGGTTTTCTGCATATTTGATTTGATATGATGATGGCTACTGTAAGCTAAGATAGAACATATACATTTATAAATCTATGTATACATATGTGTTATAGTACCTTATATTGCATTATGGTGATTTGGTGAAATGTTTATTTCTTTGGATATATTGTGAATCCCTGATATTTAACCAAGAGCATGGCACGAAACAGCTACTCAAAGTGGTCAAAGATCGAGCACATGAACACATGTGAAAAAGTTTCAGACCTGAGAACAGGTGAGCTATGAACGCCAGAGATGTGTATTTTGCAATTAGATTGCTCTTTTCTTGAGGCTGACCAATAGGGTCTTTAAAATTTTTTAATTTATTTTTTAATAAAAATTGTATGTATTTAAGGTGTACATCATGATGTTTTGATACACATATACACAGTGAACCGATTATTATGTCAAGCTAATTACCATATCCGTCACCTCACATAGTGACCTTATTTGTGTGTGTGTGATGAGAGCACCTGAAATCTACTCTCTTGGCAAATATCCTGCATACAGTATATACTATTAACTGTAGTCACCATGCTGTACATTGTATAGCTAGAACTTATGCAACTTTGTACCTTTTGTCTAACATCTCCACATTTCCCCTCCCTCTCCACCTCTGGTAACCACCATTATATTCTCTGTTTCTATGAATGTGAATTTTTGGACTCCACATGTTAGCAGATCATGGAGTGTTTTTCTTTCTGTGTCTGACTTATTTCCATAGCATAAGGTCCTTCTAGTTTTGTCCATGTTGCCTCAAAATGGCAATATCACCTTCTTTTTTAGGGCTGGGAAGCCATCTGGTCCTGGGGTTTTCTTTGTTGGGAGGTTTTTGATTACTACTTAAATTTTCGTATTAGGTGTTGGTCAGTTCAGGCTTTCTATTTCTTCTTGATTCAGTCGTGGTAGGTTGTATGTTTCTAAGAATTATCCATTTCTTCTATATTATTCAATTTGTGCATACCTGGGGTCACTGCAATACTCATCTTTAGCTTAGATTTTACTTCCTCAAAGATATTCTCTGAGCATCTTACTAAAGAATCCCACTCACCATCTATTGCATCTATTGTGTTTATTTTTATATTTATTTTCTATATAATTTCAGTTAACACTAGTTGAAAGTATGTATTTTCTTACATATTTACTCCCATTAGAATACCAGGTTCTGTTTTTTTTCCTGTCCTGTTCACTTTTGTATTAAAAAAATAGTACAGTGTTTAGCATTTATTATTATTTTTTTAGAAAGAATAAGATCATAGATTTTTCTATAAATACTAAACATTAAAATTAAAAATACTTTTAAAATAGTCATTCTTTGGCAATATAAATGCTACAATGTGATTTACCATTCAAATTTTACACTTGCTGTGTGAAAGCTTCAGGTGATCCTTCATAATATTTGCAAAAAATATGCATTGATTATTGCATTAATGATTTAAAATACGGTGTCTCACACCAGGGCCTCATGATATAGAAATTATATTGTAGAAGAGCTAGATATAGACAAGATGGAATAAATAAAGCTACCCCTCTTTATTCAGGCTGAGAAACTAGAAGAAGGAGAAGCACACTGCTCTTAGAGGAGTCCAGAAGTAAGGAAGATACACTGCTAGAGACTCATGCAGCAAACCTGTTTTCTGTGCATCGCTGCCCCTACAAAGTAACATAGAACTTCTTTTAGTTTTGATGCTTGGTTACTTGATTCACTTAGATTATCTCTATTATCTGATGACTTTGGTAAAATTACTCATAATAGAAAATCTATGAAAGGCAGACTCATGATCATGACTATATCTCAGAAAGATAATGCCTTTTCTTGACATATACTATACACATACTGGCTCTCTACTGTAGAGCATGAGCTTCATATAAGGATTTTTAAAAATTCTAAAGAAAGGAGAATACAAAGCTTCTCATTAAATCAACATATATGTGTTTTCACCATGACTTCTACCATATACATATTGACTCTACAAAGATGGTTCTTTGCAGAACAATATCTACTTAAGCTAATACGACTGATCTTAGAAATAATCAAACTCAACATAAACCCACAGGAGCATAAATCTATGTACGACTGATAGCTAGAATCAGGACCAAGTCTTTCCTGTTTCCTAGGCAGGACCATCATGAGGTAGCATTTTTTTTTGTGTGTGTGGTACGTGGGCCTCTCACTGCTGTGACCTCTCCCGTTGCGGAGCACAGGCTCGGGACGCGCAGGCTCAGCGGCCATGGCTCACGGGCCCAGCCGCTCCGCGGCATGTGGGATCTTCCCGGACCAGGGCACGGACCCGCGTCCCCTGCATCGGCAGGCGGACTCTCAACCACTGTGCCACCAGGGAAGCCCAGAACCATCATGAGAATGAGGTTTTGTTACCAGGTAAATATTACCCATTATGCAGTTACCTAACCACCACTCAACCCCTTGATTTCTTTTTTGCTTTTCTATTTTGACAGTAGTTCAAGTAAAAAAAAAAAAAAAAAAAAATATATATATATATATATATATATCTTTATTCAATTTTCCTTTCAGTCAATTCTGTCAAACTGAGAAGACAAGAAAAAACCAAGAAAAAATGTGCAGCATATTTCGATAGATCTCCTTAGAATGGACATGACACTTGTCTAATCATAAGGGACTAAAATGCAACATAGTCCTTAAGCAGACAGCCAGACTGTCTGCCCTTGACAACTCCTTCTGTCTTTTCTATCATGCTGAAAATGAAGGAAAACTTCATGCATATGACCCCACTGATTTGGAATTTATAAGATAAGGCATAAAAAGCACAGTTGTTTTAAAAGGTTGCATGACAAAGTGTATAGGGTATTATTTGGAGAGAAAGAAATATAGTCAATTATTAAAACTTTAAACTAAGGGAAAATTGTATTTTCATATATTGTCAATAATCCTTTTTTCTTAATAGATAATTACTGTTAGTTTTAGATTAAAGGAGAGGAATATTTTGGTACCTATTAACCTATTAGCTCTTTTTTACTAAAATATAGGACTAGTGTTAAAAATATAACCTGTATCTTATTTTTAGAGGATATATTTTATATTTATAATTGCATTTTCTTCGAGGGTAGTTATAGAATTGTAACACTTATGCATATTGTCTTCCTCGCTTGTTAAATATATATGTGTGGATTCCTTTTCCTTTTCTTCTTATTTCCCCTTATTGTTTTATTGAAAGATTATTGTTGGTGACTAACTTTACAATGTAGTCATTAGGTTAAGGAATATTCAAACAGAACTGGCATTCAACTTGAGAAGTAACTAACATCACCCAAATTTGAGTAATGCAGCTGTTGAAATGTGTACCCCTCTTCTGGAGAAGAGAGGGAAAATCTTTTTTATTTGTTAAAAGTGTTTATGTTTATGTTGTTGGAAGGATGTTCCCATACGTGTAGAGCTTATTTATGGATACTGACTAGGCAAAGGGGTGGACCTGAGGCTGGGGTTTAAATCTACACTTCTTCTTTGCTGACTTCCATTAGGTTCTACCAATAGGTGAGGCAAGAGGAACATTGGAAGGCAGGAGGAAGAGGAAGAGGCATGTTTCCTCCTGTCAGCTTCCTGTTTCTGCCAGCGTCTACTCAGCCACTGTTTTTCACTTCAGCAGAGGCTTCCGTTTCCAGTTTCTTCCAATACCACCCCAGATCCAACCTCATCCTCCTCCTTAGAGACACCACAAATAGCTGGGTAGCAAGCTTCCTCAGAGTTTTGAGTCCCAGGTCTTTAGGGCACTGCATTTTGGACTGGTGACAAAGAATTTGTCTGCAGATTAGACATTGAATGACACTGACTTATGGTACGCATGAACACATTTGGCTTCATCAGCATTTGTTTCTTGCCCTTAGGCAGCAGAGACAGAATATCTTACTTCTTCCTCTTTTCTTTTCTGTTAATCAGGTTTATGCATACTCAGCTCATGTGCCCATTCACATAAAACCTCTGAGGTAACCAGCCTCTAAAATGATCCCCAATGTTATTGCATTACTGATATTCACAGCCTCCTATAGGTTTCTCCCACATTGTATCAGAAGTGATCTGTGTGGCTAACAGAATGTGGTTGAAGTGATGGTATGTCACTTCTGAAAAATCATTGAGTTTCTACTTTGCTCTCTTTTAGACATTCACTCTGGAGGAAGAAAGCTGTCACATTATGAGCTGGCCTTTGGAGAGGTCCACATGGCAAAGTCTTAAGGCTTTCAGCCACCACAGAGCAAGAATCTGAGGTCTTCTGCCAACACCCATGGACGCACCATCTTGTAAGGGGATCTCCAGCCTGAGTCCAGCCTTCAGATACTTTCAGCCCTAGCCAGTTGCAACCCCATAAGAGGCGCTAGGCCAGTCCTAGCCAGCTAGACTGATTCTGGATTCCTGACCTTCAGAAACTGTGAGATATAATAAAGTCCTGCTTATTTCTATGATGCTAAGTATGGGGGTTTATTTGTTACACAGCAAAGAATATATGGTACACCTTCTATCTTGTAGAATTGAATTTTACTTGTCAGAGTATGTCTAGAGAGCTAAATATTGCAACAAAGTATAGAGTTTGGGAATATAAAGTAATTGTCTTTATATGTCTTCATAGCTCTTCCAAGTTAGGAAGAGTTTATAAGAGTGGTGTATCCAAAGTAAAGGGACCTTCTGAAATTCTTAATTATCAATACTTTGATCATGTTATTAAAAACATTAAGCATGCATTATGCCCTTCTGAAATTTCTAATAGTGACAGTTTATTTCTCTTTATTTAAGAAATGAAAATGAGGTTGATTTTTTTTAATCAATAAATTTAGGAAGAAAAATGTCATCTAGTAGTATATGGTGCTATAGGGTTTGATATCTCTTTTCTCTTCGTATCACACTTTTTTCTTTATCTGGTCTATAACTTCCTACAAATCTTATTCTCAATGTTAGTATTGTATTGCTTATTTAAACTAAATGATTTTCTCTCTCACAGCTCCTCAGTTTTGAAATTTCCTTTCAATTTGTTAATTCCATATTTAAAAGCTTCCTGAACTTCATTTGCTCCTTTTTTTTTTTTTTTTACAAAAAATAAGGTTTTCTTTATTGTGAGAAATCACATCAGATTCTTTTCTTCCAGCTTAAATTTCTTAGTTTACAATCCAAAATTTCAAATTTATGTCTTTGCTCTTCTAGCCTTCTCTGAAACTGTTACCAGCTTCACTGAGCCGTTGTAACTCTTTACTAAAATTTACAACAACAATAAAAATAGTGATTTTGTAACAAGACTAATCAGAATAACTTTAAGGGGAATACAATTTTACCTTATTTGATCTTTTTACAAGTGTGAAACCTGCTCCATCCCTGCTTTTCCTTTACTGCCTGTACATAGAAGTGTTGTAATTAATTTGTAATTCATAACTATGTTTTGTGAGCCAAGGCTCATTTGTGTAAATATGTTTTTCCCCTTTTACTATGTCTCCATACTTTGAGAATAATTATGACTCAATCCTATAATTAATTAGTAGCTTTACACATTCAACAGATGTGTACTGCAGTAAATCTTCATATCACATAAGACACAGACAAATTGTTTTGAATAATGAAAAAGCTATATTAAAGGAGCTTGTATTTCAGTAGAAAGAATAAAGTATACATCCAAATACCTATCGGCAACATGAGGATTTTAGTAATCAATTAATTTAATCTGTTTTGATGAATTATGGCCATAGGTCATTATATGTGTTCAATAAAAGTATATGCTGTTAATAATACGTAAAAATGTCAACAATTTGGTGAGAAATTTAATTTCTTTGAGATGTACTGAGTGTTTTAAGTTTCAACATTATAAATGTGTGGTAATAAATCTGTTCTATCAAGAAAAATATTATATTCTCTTCTAATTCTTCTCTCTCTCAGCTCCCCTGCTCCCTGCCTTTCTCTGTTTTTTTCGCCCTCTCTCCTCTCTTCTTCTGTCTTTGAAGTTTTTCTCTAAGTTCAAACGTCCTGAAATACTGAGGTGGAAGATTCTGTGGTTCTTCGGCAGAGTTTATGAGTTGACTTACAAAGAGAAGAATCTTGAGTTTGGGAAGCAAATGTTATTTGCAGAACAGGAGGAAATAACTTTAATTATACCTTGGATGTAATTTATGAAAGAAAGAGATCAGGAATGTCAATCCTAGGATGCATAATCAAAGAAGAATCCTTGACTTTGTACCAACTGTTTGGAGAATAACATATCTATTTATATGAATTACATTAAAATGGAAATATTTTAAAGTATGAAATTATTTTACAGACACTTTAAATTTTGTTTTATGATTCTCTCCTTTAACTGACTTTTAAAAATGTATAGCACAGTGACTGTAGTTATTAATACTGTACTGTATACTTGAAATTTGCTAAGAGAGTAGAACTTAAGCATTCTCAAAATGATAATGATAATAATAATCAATAACTATATGAGGTGATAGATCGGTTAACCAGATTTTTAAATTAACTATATACTTTTATCAAGTAACCTTTATTTTAATTCTCCATCTTGAATAAATTTAAAAAAAGCGATAAAAAGGTAAATAAGAAATCCCAAATACTTGGAAAAAATTGAAATATACCGCTAAGACACTTTATGTTAAGCAAAGGAAGTTGCAGTTTTCAGCACACATCCGGGGATAACTGAGAAGGTGGAAATTGAGTTTACAGTGATGTGATATCCAGGGCTGGGTTCTAGTCTAAGCATCCCTTGAAGGACTGGTCGGATTGCCACAGGTAAAGCACTCTTTGACATGTGCCAAAGGTTTGAATATTACACGCGTGAGAGAAGAGGCAAAAGGCTGAAATCACTCGAGCCACATTCCAACAGCTTCCCTAGTTGGCTTGTGCATATTCAGAATAGATTCTAAATAAATTGTTTCTCCTTCACAGCATGTGGTAAGGATGATATTTCCTACACAGATGCAAGGCCAGCCCTGTGAAAAGGTATAAAAGACATTCATTTGGAGTGATTTATGGAATAGCAAACACTTTCAACTTGGCCAAATAACTTCTCTTAAAATGTGTGTGTGTGTGTGTGTGTGTGCGTGCGTGTGTTGTGTACAGTTGTCCAAATTCTCACCTTTGACATTGGAAGCTTTTGGATTAAAACAGTACATTTTTCTATTTCAAACAGAAAATTGACAAAATTTAAGAAGTTTGATAACATTTGCATTGCATGGTGTACGTCATGTGCTGGTGCATGTTTTCACAGCTTTTGAGAGGGAAAACCTAGCAATAAGTACTAAAATTTTAAATGAAAATACCATTTTATATAATAAGTTGGCTTTAAAGTTTTCATAATATATACTATAACTCATACAAATTGTGAAATAAAGTATGCACCAAAATTTGTTACTTACAAGTCCAAGAAAACTGTGAACAGCCTAAATGTTCATTAGTAGAATAAAGATTAAAGAGATTAATGCAAAAATATATAATGCAGAAATTTTTAAAACATACATCCATACGTGCTTATTGAAGAAAAATTGCCAAGATAAAATATTGAGTGAGATAAAAGAACAGGATACGGAGTGTGATTTTTTCTGTATGAGTATACTTGCAGGCATACATTTAAATATACATGAATTACATGGCTCTTTGTCTAACTTAATATATTTTGTATATGCATAGAAATGGATACACAAGAAACTGTTCTCAGTGGTTACATATGAGAGGTGAGAATAATTAATTTTACATTTCACCTTGTACCATTTCTATTTAATATGATTTTTAGAAATAGTTGTTTTAATAGTATATATCCCTCCTCCCCTCTCCTCTTATTCACATCCTCACACCATTTAATTCCTTGTGCTATCAGAAATGATTCTATTATGCCCATTATCCTAGTTTACATTAATAAAAATAAGCCCGAGAGGCCCAGGTCACCTCTCACTCCTTAGATTTTCATTCCCAAATACTTGTTCTACTTCTAACCGGCCCCACCTCTTATTCCTTTCCAAACACTAAACTGTTCTGTGTCCCTGCAATTCACAGTCCATCAACAATAAAACCTTCCTTATCTTCTCCAATTGTTCCTTCCCTTTGTTACTCAACACGAAACCCGTTTTTCCTGGGAAGATTCTGCTTTCTCTGTGGTCCTGTCACGCGGTGGCTAGAGGAGCAATCCATTTCCTCCTCGTTTCTCATTTCCAGTTCCAGATAGTTCTCCTACCACCTTCCTAACACTCAGATCTAACGCTCTTGTCATTAAATTATACCGACACTGTCTTTCCTTGGTACCATCTTCTACTAATGACTCACTCTCGTTCTTTAACATTCCAACACCTCTCTCGCTGCCATTCTTTGTAACATTATGCCTGTCATCATTGGTGATGATATTAACATCATTTTAATAGCCTAGTGGATAATTCCCTCCCTTCTTGTCCTTCAGGGACTTCTCCTCCAATCTATCTCAGCCATTCCCGCCCTTCATCACTGGAAATAACGGAAACCTCTGCATTACCCTACTTCACTCTTTTACTTCCACTTCTTAACTTTGCAGGTCACTCTCAGTATTCTGACAATTCTTGGACTCCATTGTTATATGTATCTGACTGAACTTATCTCACTTGATTGTTTCCAGCACCTCAAATTGTCATCTTCCTAATTACTCACATTAGATTCCATGATCTTATATTACAGTCACTTCCTTTCTACTCTGAAACTTCTTTGCTCCTTTCTCGGTCCATGGGACTCACTTGCAGAAATGCCAACTCCAGATCACATCCGATGCGCTGACTAACCTGTGCCTGCACTGCCGAATATACCTGGAGAAATGCACACAACCAACAACAGCTTGCTAGCGGGATGCTAAGTTTGCAACCACTTCCCTCAGTGGAACCCTAGTGATGCTGTGTTCTCATGCTATGCTCTAGTCCACTCACTTGCTCACTTAAATAGACTTCTCTTCTTTCATTGAATTTCCAACATCTCTTTCTGTATCCTTACTCTTATCTAATCATCTTTTCTTTTCAAGAAAACAATGTTAGCATTTTACTGTGAACAACTCTCAACAAGACTCATTTATATATGAAAGAGTTAAAAATAAGTTTGTTTTACATAAAGTGAAAACAGTGGGCCTGCTACCCAGGCTGCTTGGGTTTCTACATATTTCACAAACCCCCTCAGTGGCGGGAAGACTCTTCCATGGAAACTGAAAGCATCACAGACAGAATTAAGAATCCTCTGATCCAAAGAACAGGATTGATAATACCTAAATTCTTGTAGGAGACAAATTACGAAATTCAGCATTGTTCTCGTTTCCTCCACAACGTACACAAGTAATCCACTCCACTGTGCTGGCACAGACAAGCTGCTTCGTAAATGGGAGCTAGCGTTATTAGTGCTGGTATGTGTAACGCACACTATTGTACATAATGTGCTTGGGCTCAGAAAAAAGAGAGTGGTAGGTGGAAAGATAGAAGTAAGATATTATTTCCTAGAATTCCATCACCTCACAGAAGGTTAATATTTTCCCATTTGTTCTAAGAAACTGGGTAGGTAAGATTTGTGATTCTCTTACTCCCCCAAATAATAAATAGTAAAGCCATATACATTGCTTCTATCATGAGCAGAGCATAAGTCAAATACAGCACTGGGAGCATCTCTGAGCACTCTGTCTTTTAAGATGTTACAAATAGTTCCCCTGTCTCTATTTTAATTGCGAGGATTATTCTTTACTCTGCAATATATGCTGTACCATTGAAGATGCGTATTTCTCTTTTAGGGAGGATGACAAGATGGCGTTTTCATAGCAAGAGAAAAACTTGAATTGGATAAAGGATTTTATAAATCCAGTGTGGGCAGGCTTTATAACAGTATACCAGTGAATGGTATCTATTAACAGAATTTGATTTGCTGATGACACAGAAATGTGATATAACATTAGCAAAGACATGTTGGGGTCATTCTTGTTTTTGATAATTTGGTGAGTTGATAGAGAGGTGCTGAAAGCTGTGATCTGCACTTTGATATGATATTTGCCATTCCATGTAGGAATAAACTCAATCATTTCTGACTGCTCTAGCACTGATATGTTCAGTTAAATTTAAGATGTTCTCCAATCAAACAAGCATCTAAACAACAGTAAAATTCAATCATAAAAAATGAATTTCTTGACTGACATAAATGAGCAACTGTGACATCTGAAGGGAATACCTGCCTTAGGTCACTGATGACTTTCACTTCAAAATGCTGATTTTTCAGTGTCAGGATAAATCCACCTGTAGTGATATATCACCTGTACGATGTTTCTATAGCTTTATTCCCTATGTTAATGAGTTTTCTTCCTTTTTCTTTTAGTAAAATGAATCATCAAAGGACCAACTCAAGGAGAAATAAAAAGAAAGCACTTGAATATAATATTTTCATGGATTTTTAAAACGAGCTTAGACTTTGATCATTGCTTATTTGATCAAAGAATATTTGGTACCCTTTGAAGGGAACTGTATTGTTTTAGTATCCATCAGATTTTATTCACAACTTCATCATGACAAAAGTGAAAGGAAAAAAGCTGTTTCTATTGTGAATTGAATGTGTTTATATATAAATCAAGCATGGCAATATACACATATATATAATTTTAATTTAAAATATCACTGCTCTTGGGTAAACAGATGTCATCCATTGTGGAAAAAAATAATTAAAATAAATAGTTGAATTCAAAGTTAAACGTGGTGGTATTCGTTCTCTATGAATATTTTAAAATAAATCATGTTAACGTCTCATCATATGAACGATGAACAATATCTCCTGACGATGATTTATCACAGTATTTTTCTTAAAGAATCACTAAAGTACTGTAATAAATGCATTAAATCTAACAATTGACTTTTTTGTAATTTAAAACTCGGGCACTCATTCATAAGTCAGGTTTTTGCTTGGATTCTAAGGCACTCCCTGGAATAAAGTTTAATATCCAAGAATACCTAAAAATAAAAAATAATATATTTATATTTCAAATGATTTTTTTTTTCTTTTGCGGTACGCAGGCCTCTCACTGTTGTGGCCTCTCCCGTTGCGGAGCACAGGCTCTGGATGCGCAGGCTCAGCGGCCATGGCTCACGGGCCCAGCCGCTCCGCGGCACGTGGGATCTTCCCAGACCAGGACACGAACTCGTGTCCCCTGCATCAGCAGGCAGACTCTCAACCACTGCACCACCAGGGAAGCCCAAATGATTTTTACTTTTGTAAATACTTTAACACTTAACTGACTTGCAATCCCATGGAGGCTTGTATTAATTTTATTGTTTATTTCTAATACTGTGATAAATGTCATGAAGTATTCATATATGGGTACAACTTGAGTTCTTAAAGCTTATAGTATAAGGCAGAATGCATTTTCTTTCTCTGCTGTGTCTAGGATGTATACAGTATAAAACATCTGGGTTAAAACGTGAAACAAAGAATCTGGGAGATTTGTTCATACAAGTTCATGAATTCTTCTCACTGGAAATTCGTGGATATCTGTGGCTTTATTGAAATATCCTAAGCTATCTATTAGAAGCATTTTAGATATTAGAGAGAGCCTACTAGCCATTGGATTGCCGGTGATCTATTTTAGGGATTTTGATTCAGTAATGATATCACTGGGATTATTTTGTACTATAATTTTGCTTTACTGCTTTATTTCTTAGAAGGAAAATTATTTTTAGAGATCCACCTAATAGTATTTTTTGTCTTTGCCAAGGGCTGTTAAAGACCAATAGTTGTCTTTTCTCTCCCTTTGGTTCAAGAATATCTATTTTGGGCTTCCCTGGTGGCGCAGTGGTTGAGAGTCTGCCTGCCGATGCAGGGTACGCGGGTTCGTGACCCGGTCCGGGAGGATCCCACGTGCCGCGGAGCAGCTGGGCCCGTGAACCGTGGCCGCTGAGCCTGCGTGTCCGGAGCCTGTGTTCCGCAGCAGGAGAGGCCACGGCAGTGAGAGGCCCGCATATCGCAAAAAAAAAAAAAAAAAAAGAATATCTATTTTGACATCGGTAATTCCGAATGACTTTGATATTAAATGGAAAGTGGCAATAGTGTAGTCTTTCACTTTGCTCACTTAATTTATTAAAAGAGGACTGAGATGTTTCTTCTTATTACTATGATTTTTAACCTGATTTTTTTCTTACTTCCCTTAAAATTTTTTAGTGATTAAAACTTTTGTCCTCTTATTTTGCTAATCACAATACTCTCTAGGTGCATCCACATTGTTACATATGGCAGAATTTTATTCTTTTCATGGATGAGTAATATTCCATTGTGTACATATATATACCATACATATATCTCCCACAGGAAAGGAGGAATGGGTGAGATAGGAATATGGGATTAAGAGACACACACTACTATGTATAAAATAAATAAGCAGTAAGGATATATTGTACAACACAGGGAAATACAGCCATTATTTTGTAATAACCTTAAATGGCATAGAATTTATAAAAATATTGAATCACTATTTTGTACTTCAATAACATATGTGTCCTTAATCTCTTCTTTCGTTATTCTTTCTGCACATCTGGTATTATTTTTGTTGTGGGGTGACTTTTAGGGTCTTCTTACCCTCGCCTGCAGCTCTGTGAGTCCCTAACAGAGGGTAACAGACTCTATGTGGCCTTATTAAATGTACAAATACAATTAAGTTATTCTTCTGCCTCTTCTACTGCCGCAAGAGAAATAAAAACATACATAAACAAATGAAATGTGTTTTAGAGACAGTTTATGAAAAAAAATCTTAGAAGCAAATAGATAAAGCAGTTGTTAAGAACTGAGTTGATCAAAAACACAAGTGTTGGCAAAACTTTGGAGCAATTGGAACCCTCTTATACTGCTGTTTGGAATGTAAAATAATGCAACTAATCTGGAAAATGTGTTGGAAGTTCCTCAAAATATGAAACACAAAGTTACCACATGACTAGAAATTCTACTCTCAAGAGTACTCAAGAGAAATGAAAACATATCTCCACAAATAGGCTTGCAAATGAAGGCTCATCCCATTCCATTATTCACTGAAGCCAAAAACTGGAAAAAGAAAATCCCAAAACTCAAATGTCCATCAACTGATGAGTCCTTAAACAAAATGTTCTATTATTTGGCAATGGAAAAGTGTGAAGTACTGATGCATGCTACGACACAGGTGAACTTCACAAATATTAAGGAAAGTGAGAGAGGTCACAAAGGCCCAAGAATTGCATGATTGCATTGAGATGGATTGTGTAGAACAGGCAGATCTAGGGACAGAGCGTAGATTAGTGCTTGTCTCAGGCTGCAGGGTGGAGAATGGGGAGATGATTAGGAGAGAGCGCTGACTATGGGACTTCTTTGTGAGGTGACAAAAATGTTTCAGAACTAAACTATGCGGTTGCACAATGTTTTTTAGCTTCCCCATGGATGTTGGGACCAATCCCTTACACAAATTAGTATCTTGAGACTGATTATGCCACACATACCAGGAGGATATGAAAAGGTTCATTATTCTCATGATGGGGCTCTCCGGGGAGAGCAGCTGGCACAAGCCGGTCCAGATGACACAAGCGAGAGAGACAAGTGGCTTTGGCTTTTACTGTGGTTGGGAGGTGGGCCAGGGTTTTTGTGGTTTGAACTTTAAACCAGTGCCAAGGGAGGGAAGTGTGGGCTGTCTTATTGCCTTAGACCAAATGTGGGACAGAAGAGAAAGGCAAGGGGGAGGAGGGGTCGTGTTTGACACCTTTCAGGTCAAACATCCAAAATGCAGTCTTTCTCCTTGTTATGCACAACTCTGCAAACATACCAAAAACAGTGGTATTGAACATTTTAAATGGTGAATTTTTTAGTATGTATATTACATCTCAATAAAGCTATTTAAATAAAAACTGACGAGCACACAATCTTGGCTAAGATATGGAACTAACAGAAATATCACATATGGCTGATAGGAATAAAAAAATGATAAAACCACTTTGTAAAAAGTTTTGGAAGTTTTTTTTTAACTTTAAACATCAACTTATCATTTGAGCAAGATGTTCCACCTTTAGGTGTTCTAATCCAAGAGGAATAAAAATATATTTCTATTTAAAAATTCATACAAGAATATTCATAGGATCTTTATTTCTAATAGACCACAACTTCAAGCAATCCATGAACAGGGGAATGGCTGCACAAATTCTCGTATATATATGCGGGTACTGCTACCTGCAAAAACAGGAATGATTCTCATAGACAGCTGGGTGAAAGGAGCTAGAAAAACAAAGAGTTGTGTGATTCAGTTTCTGTTACATTCTTGAACTGGCAAACTGATCCATAGTGAAAATAATCAGACAAGTAGTTGCCTCTGTGGGGAGCGATGGACCAGTTAGGGCCACAAGGGAAATTTCTGGAGTATTAGAAACATTCTATAGCTAGCCAGGACTTTAGGTTAGATAAGTATATAAATTTGTCAAATGTATGCAACCTAGATATGTGAAATTCAATGTGCATTAATTTTATCTTGAAAAATACTATAAACTAGTCATAATTAAGTAGGGGAGCTTTGAATTGGGGTAAGTATTGATGATTCAAGAGTACTGAGTTATTAAAGCTAGGAGATGGGTACATGAGGTCTTATTATACTATGTGGTTTACTTTGTACATGTCTGAAATTTCCCATCACTAGAAGTTTTTTCAGAATTTCACGGGCAAGCATGATGGTGGTGCCTGAGAGAAAATAGAGGTCTCTCTCAAGGAAAATGATACGGCAGACCAGTTCTCTTTGCCTGAGAAGTACAGCTCACTCTAGTGAATCAGAGGTTTTATTATTGTGATAGAAACCTACTAAGTTGAGGCACTTGATGAGGCGAGCTCATTCAGAGAATATCAAGAAAATACATGACTAAAACGATTAACGCACTTGAAACGAGGCACAGAGCTCCCCCAACTCAAGGCATGCTGCCATGCTATGTCTTAATTTATGCTTCTACATACATCTGTACATTTTTTAAGGATCTATTTAACGTGTTTTGCTGTTTCTAATTGCATGACTTGTGAAGTACCTAGAATTTCAGTTTTTAATTCATAAGACTATGTATGAACTGTTGTATATTTAAAATATCAAATGTTTTACTCATGCATATATACATAGAGTCATACCTTCAGGTACTGGCAAAGATGTAACTCATGATATCTGCTTTTGCTCAATTCTTTTTGAAATAGGTTAAGTGCATTATTTAGTATTATAGCATAAGCTTGTTGCATATTTAAGGCTTATTTGGAATTACTAATTCCCGGGTCAATTCTACACTAATTTTTTTTCATGTTAGAACATGAAAAAACCATATTTTAAAATCCAATATCATGTCTCACAGTAAAATGTAAAGGTATTGCTTTAGATATCTACTTAAGCTTGCCTACTGTAAGTTCAGATAAGTTTTTTAATGTTTGAGTTCATATGTTTTCTTCAAAAATTACACAAATTTGTATTTGACTAGAGTACAGGTATTAATATGTGTTCTATGCCTTAAATCAGGCATTTTGTGCAACTGCATGTATATCATTATTTTTGTTATTATTATCATTTAAGTTTATTTTTGAAGTATCAGTGGTCAAATGAGGAGTGTAAGATGAAAAGACCTCATTATTTAGACTTGCACATAACCTTCAGTTCATGTTCAGATAATTCATTAAACAAAAAAAACCAATGCAAATTTCCATATCTTTTCATTCAAACCAGATAGGTAAGTAGAATGCTAAGCCTCAAAGTCGTTAACACATGGAAGTCAGATAGAAGAGCTGAACCACTAAATGGTGACAGAATTTCGTCAACAATGCTTGTAAATAGGGTCTTCAAAATTCAGCATTATAAATAATAGAAAATAAGATTGTATTTTTTAAAGGTAAAGAGCAAAGATGAGAGTGCTGATAAGTGTCGAGACACACCCCAGCCGTAATGCAGAAATGAATTAGTTTTAAGAAAACATAGTTCCTTGTTTTTACTTACGCTCAATTCTCCCCTTATTCTTACTCTCCACCCCTAAGTCTCTGAGGTCCTGCTCCACTAGTCTGGCAGTTGTCAATGTATATTGATGAATCAAAATGTACTATTTTTAGACATAAAGACCATTACAATCAGCCTCTAATACTGAACCACAGAATTAGGTAGAGAGCCCATCCATATGATTACTACATACACGGGAACACCAAAATTGTGTGTTACTTTTGTGACACTGGGAATATTTGCAAATGTCTTTGCTGGGATAAAAAAATTAGGATACATATTATAACATCAACTATTTTGTGTGTTAAATAAGAAATGTTCATAGGAAAGCTATGAAGAGTCTTTGAATGATCCAATGTCCTCTTGTAATATTATTATATTATTTTTAAAATATTATTAAGGCTTTCTTACTGCAAAGATACTAATCACCTGCTCCTGCACCTGAGTTCCTGTCTTGTGCTCCTACTGGTATTTACACGTGCTTCTTACGTATCTTAGCACATTTTGACTGCACATATTTTTCCTTCATCTTTGTCATGAGTTCCTGGAGGTCAAAGACCACTCGTTACTCACCTCTGGATATCAACAGCTACCAACTATACAATGCTGTAGGAACACATACAGGAAGGTGAGAGTTAAGTGGGAGTGTATTGTTTCACTGAGTTGGGCTCCGTTTGAGTGACAGCAACTCTCTGAAGTCTACACCGTGTGAAATGAACTCTCCTCATGCGGGCATCTCCACCCCTGTTTAAAGACCTAACCTTTGACCTATTTCCATGAGTCCTGTTAGAGGAACCACTTATTCTCAATTACTGATATTTTCTCCCATGTAGAAGAACATCTGTTCTCTCTGCTGCCTCCCTCTTCCTCACTCTTCTCTCAGGGAGAGAGGTGATTGTTGGGTTAGAGTTTTTTTACAGAGAACCACGTGTCTCAGTTACTCCATTCTGTGAGGCTTCCTGCTTGCAGAGAGCAGGTCCTCTGATTTGCTCCCAACCAGAAGAGGCTCAGAAGACAAGGCTCTGCCTCATTGGGAGATGCCTGGGAGTTCTCAGCACGACTGTGTCTGGGTGGGTCATCTGTGTAATTCTACAGTTCACTGTTAGAAGTCCATAACTGCCTGACACCCAGGTAGCATTCAGTGTGCTCTTTTGATCTCACTTTATTTTGTTCTCTAGAGCTTTAGGTTCTGTAGGGAAAGGTCTTCAGCAGGAGAGGCCTGCAGTTTGAGGAAGATAAGTTCAAATCAGGGGTGACTTGTCAGTAACTTGTGTATTGATCGAGGAACTTTGAGACTTAAAAGGAGCATTGTATCAATCAAAGTGATTTGGCATGATTGAGTCTCTGGTGCTGTCAGGGAAGGGACTTTAAGGGTTGGTGGCACTGAACTAAGGAAGGCAATGAGGATTTGTTGTTATAGAGATAGTGGTGGCTGTTTTGTTGGAAGGTTTATAGGGACCCCTATTGCGTCACTTGACTGTTTTCTCGGTCGTGTGCTTGGCTTTTAACTGTTGCAGGCTTAAACTTTAGACTTTAAGCAAGTGGACCACATGGGATTTTGATGTTAGCAGTTCCCTATACCTCATGACCCTTTTTACATGGGCCAGTATTTACTGTTATAAAGAGAAGGTTTCATTAGGACAGAGTTAAGTGGAAAGGCTCGGGAGCTTATGGTGCAGGCTACTATAGACTTGTCTTAAATGAACAAGCACAGCCTGGACTCTTCTGTAAAGGATGGTGACTTTGAAGTAGTAATATTTTGATTCACACTGGAAAAAAAATCTACTTCTTTCCTTTATTATCAGCCAGATCTACAGGATGGGATATGTGGCCTGAGCCACAGAGCACTGGTGAGCTTCCAGGTTCAAACTGCTTAGATGACATTGACATATTGTGCTCTGCATTCAGGGACAAGTGTGAACATTGTGTGAGATGACCTTGACTTTCTGTGGCTTGTTCATAGGCTCAAGATTCACCCCTTATGACATGGCCTGTAATTAACTGGGTTTTGCGTTGACTATACAATCTATGACCATGTGTTTGGAATTTAAAGACCCAAATTAAACCTTTTCAAAGAGCACATGGCAGGGATGTTGGTTGTCCTTACGACTCTGGGGCATAAGCTTCAGAAGCATCAATAGAAGATTCAGTTCAAGAACCCCCTGAGGATAATTCTTAAGCTAGCACAAACATTGAGATTACACAATGTTTGAGTGCTAGAAACACAGGACTCAAACAGAAAATGCAAGTTAGAATTTTGGATACACAGAAAAGAAAATGAAATACGCCTCAGTTAAGATCCAGTGGCTGGAGTTTGGAGTTGTCTCCATATTAAATTCCTAAACTTTAAAAGAAGGCAGAAATGGCTCTAGTATATATTTTGGGCACTAATCTTCACTTCTACATACACGGGCATACACACCACACACACACACTCAAATATCATAACGCTGGATTCTGGTTAGGTTGTGTTGACTGTCAGCATACTAACAGAGCTAAAATCACTGAGCAGTGAGTCCTAGTAACACAACATGGCATAACACAATCCTGGTAAAACAACTGCTCTAGGCTCTAGAGATTGTCTTATTGTCTGAATTCAGTGCATGTAGTGCCAGTTCTGTGACAGTCCTGTATCCTTTTATCAGTATATGTTCTTTAATAGTGAGTATCTTAGAGCCTTACCATTGGACTACCATACTACCTTACCATACAACTCCTTAAGCTCTAACTGAACCACCTCCCTAGGAGTTAGAGACAGGTTAGGCAGAAGTTGCAGAAAAAGAACAAACAAATCTACTTAAACATTGATAATATTTCTAGAAAACAAATAACATTAATAAATTAGGTAGGTTACACCTTGAACTTTATATTTTTTAACTTCAAATAAATACGGAAAGAGAATTTGACTTTGCACTCAAATCCATTTGAGCTTCAATTCTCAAGAGATGTTAACTTATAGCTTTAGTTTCTGCCAGAGAATTTGATAATAAGAGGTAGTTATTTCAAATGTGGGGTAACGTTTTTGGTGCATTGTATTAGAGTATCTTTGTGAAGTCATTTGATATCATTGGAGGGCTTTTGAAAGGCTATATTGAAAAATATGGCTAGAATAGAATGGGAATTAAAAGAAGAAATAAAATTTCAGCCTTGAATAGAGACTGGCCTTGTAGCTAACTTAATTAATGCACTATTATAACCCATTTCAGGCTCTTATGTTTCCCAGGAGCGTTTATAAAAGAGCAATCTTTGTTTTGGGGTCCTTTCTTCTTCGTCCCAATAGACTGAATCATCCTCTTAGATCAGAGTGTTAATGGTTGAGCACAGTGGATTAAAAAGACAAAAAGCTGGGGCTTCTGGAAGAGGTACGTCTTTTTTCATTTCTCGTGATTACTTCCAAGTGGAGGGAGATCCATCAGTCAAAGACTCTTCAACTCTCTCTGTTCTTTCGGGTACTGACTTACCTCATTAGTGAGGATAATATGAGTTTCACAGCAGATATTCTTCAGATCCTCAGACTTATCTGTCTGCAGAGACCATGCGCAAAAGTCTGGAGCTCTAATGTTCAACATCAACACGTCCAGTTTTGCTGCACACCTAAGCACGACCAAAAAGTAAGCAGCAAAAACTCAATGGCATTTTAGTCTGCATTTTCCTGATTATCTTTCATTTGTTTCAGAATTTGGTTATGAAAAAAGGATCAATTTTCATCATCTATTAAAATCTCAACAAATTCCAGAGAATTATTACCCTGAATTTAATTCCTTCTGTGTCACTTTTTTCACAGTGGGGTAGAGGTGTAGAAGATAAAGAACATATACAGGTAAGAGAGATACACCGTGGAGGAAGTTAGAACATCATGCTAAAGTGTGTTATTTATGACTTTGCCTAAAGGAGGCATTTTGGACATAAAGTCATTGAAGATTCTGATATTTGCCTCTTACAAAAAAACTTTGTAAAAACCCAACCAAGTGTTTATTTTAGATAATTGTCTAAAATAACGGTCAAATAGTTTTCAGATTTTTAGACATGTGCTTCCCCACGAGGAAGGAGTGTGTTGATACTCTAACAGAATGACTATGATTCTGGTCTAGCAATAGCTTGCTGGTGGGCTAGCTGAGTCTAGTTGAAGGAAGCACAGATGTCACCACTGCCAGGCTCAGGTTTCATGATATCAGACAAGGAATTATCCTGCTGATTGAGATGTTTGCCTGAAGAGTCTCAAAGTACTTTACTGTAGGGCCCACATCATCACAAAACTATAAACTGATTTTTCCCATCTCATGACTGTTTAGGTTAATTGCTTTTATCCAAACAGCTTTCCTCCTTAGATTTCAGCTACAATAGTGGTGTTCAATTCATTACATAACTTAATCGTAAAACAAAAATTTCCCAAGTGAATGATTCTTAATGTGATACAGGTTATATAATTCCTTAAATACAAAAGTTGATAGCCACTATTCTGTTTACTACTTTACTGAAAAGACAGTACATTTTAAGTTTATTTTTTGAAGGGCAAAAACGCGGTTTAAATATTCATTGATGGCAGAAACGAAATCCAACATATACATTCTGTTCTGTGGAATACAACAAGTTTTCAGTTTGACAAGCCTTTGGTGAATTTGTGAGTTTGACTTTAATACTTGATCTCTAGACTTAAAAGGGGAAAAATTTTTAAATGAATGTGGATTGATGTTCTCTTTAGATACACATTTCTCTGAGAAAACATTGATTGATTCTACTGAAGTCTACAATTATAAGAATTATAGATTTGTGTATTATTAAAAATAGAAGGTTACAAGAGAAGCTTCAAATTTATACGCTGCCTGTGTATTTGAGTTTATGTTGTGGGGAAAGTTAGCGAAAAATTATAAAAAATAGAAAATATTTTTATTTCACATTCTGTCTGCAAGTATGAAGAATCATTTTAATACCTGCATGAATATCTTCTTCATCTGTGAGGACCATGCTAGTTTGATCTTAAGGAGGGTAAGTATCCACAGATTTCATATAAACTGAATAATCTATACAAAAATGACCACATGGCATTTAAGCATTCACATAAAAACAGATTCCAAAAAGTAACAAACTGGATTCAACAGGACTCTTAAAAAAGCAAGAAATTTTTGACATTGTTCAATAAAAGAAAATTTAGAATCAGATGCAAGTATGATTGCAGGAATCTTAGCAGAAAATATAGCAGGAATACAGACATTTATTATAAATGATCAGAGAAACCAAGGTACAGGACAGGGAAAATATGTCAGAAATAATTTTACCTGGAGAATTCTTGTACTATTTAGCATGTCCAAATACAACATTTGGACATAATTTAATTTAATTTTTTTTTAAAAACCTGCTGCAAAATATATTCTATTTAACATTCTAAACAAAGGCAAACATTTTGCTGATTCAATTTTATTACCAATGGATTGCAATTAGGAATTCAATGACTTGTTGGAAGAAGAACCAAATGCTGATATTTGATTATATAAAATATACAGGAAATTTTATTTAGTGTAATTTTATTCTAAAAATTATTGAATAACTGAGATATGGAATCCTTGCTTACATTCTAACAAATTTTAAATAACTAATGTGAGAATTAAATAGCATTATGCGATATGTCCTATGGAAAACATAGAATCTTCTCAGTCGCCCTTGTACCGTGGATTATTAGAAAATTAACACACTAACATTGACAACAAATACAACTATTAAAAGAAAGACAATGTAATGATGCACTTTAATTCAGTATTATTCTCTGTAACAGCACTGTCCAATAGAAATGGTATGTGAGCCATGAATATGAGCTACATACATAATTTTAAACTTTACAGTAACCATATTAAAAGGGTAAAGTGACTCAGATTATGTTAATATTAATGATATATTTTAATATATCCAAAATATTTTCCTTTTAGAGTGTAGTCAATATAAAATATGAGAGATTTCACATTTATTTTGTTAGGCCTTCTAAACATACGGTGTGTTTTACATTTTCAGCACATCTCAATTCAGACTAGACATATTTAAACCCAATAGCATCAAGTGCCTAGTGTCTGCTATTTTAGTCAGAGTAGCTTTTGCTGAGGAAGGCAACACCTTCATGAATTGTACACCTATGTCCCTACTCATATGTGTGAATTATTTAGTTATCAAATTACTGGAGCAAAGGGAAATGTTTCTGGAGTAAAAAAATATATATATGAAAGGGTTTAAGGAGAATAGAGAATAAATTACCTCTGTTCCCCACAGAATCACCTGGTTTTACCTTGAGCCCACACTAATAGAGTGTTAGCTGCAGAAGCTGTTGGAAAATTTTGGTGAAAATCAGGACTCAGCAAGCAGGCCTAACCGAGAATTGTGAGGGAGCGATTCTCTCCAGTTCTGCACAGGACTTATTTACTCTCCAGGGCTCTGAGTAAATGAAGCTATAGAGTATGAAGGAATTCCATCATAACTGTGGACAAAGCTTTCTCTTCAGGAGAGCCAGAGAGACTTTTTGAGATATTTTACAAACAAAGCAGGTAACAAAATATGGGAGGAGGCGTAGAAAAGGAAGAATAGGACAGACATCGAATGAGGACTCTGCCATATTTGTCGAGGAGATATTGGTAAGGAATTCTTTGGGGCTGCTCCCCAAAATGAGGCATTTGGTGTGGGAGTCTAGAAGGTAGAAATCTTGCTACTAAGAATGTGAGGAATATTAAGCACATAGGTAATCACAGCTGATGTATTTGAAATTAAATACTAACTTTTTATATTACTCAGGAACAATAAATGCAGTATTTGGGGATAGTTCATTTTCAAATACCAAAACTCATGTATCTATGTTTCTGTCATTAATGTGACTAAAAACATGGTAATTCTAGGTTCTAGAAGATAGCTTGCTGTTGCTGGAGCAGTGCTCGTTTTAAAAAGTGTATGCAAACAAATAAATAACCCTGAACTAAAAAAACACATCGGAAGCAAAGTTGGAGAAATGCAAATAATGCATAAACAAGAATTACCGTTTGAAAACATGAAGTAGTGTGGCCACAAGTAGAAGTAGAAGTAGAAGAAATTAAAGCAAATGAAATCCTTAGGTTAGTAAAAAAGCCAAGCCCTGGTTTGTTGCCAGAAATCAGTGGTAGAAGTTACAACCTGACAGTATTCAATAATGAGGATTTATATTTTAAGCAAGGCTTTGAGAAAACATGAGTGATAGGAAAATATGAAGGACAGCATTAATTAATAAAAAAATAAGGTCGCAGTCAGGTTCAGAATTATTATTAATAATAATAATTATTATTATTATGGACAATATTCTCTAGAAATAGTAGCTAGCACAAATTCTGTGAGGAGAAGATTCAGTGTAAACTCTGCCCCCCAAGTATTCAAAAGATGGATTACAATGTAGTACAATAATCTTGATGTGCTGAGGAATCACTTAATAGAAACCAATATAGACACTCCCTGAATATAGTATGTTGTATCCTGAGCAATCAGTGGCAAATTAAAATGGCATCATTTTAATATTATTCTCTTATCAATAGAGTACCAGAAAGCCGTTCCTGTCTTTTCCCAAAACTTCATGAAAGTCTAAGCTCATGATATTTAATAATAGAAAAAAAGGTGCGTGCAATGTACAGTATCTCTTGTTGTAAGTCCATAATTAAATAGGTAAGTCAAGTGACTATTATATGTTCTCTTAATTTAATGGTAATCCAGTGAGCATTTCTTACCTATGTGGCTCTGAGCTAAGTTATGTGGGGTAAACAAAGATGAATCCATGCATAGTTCTAGCTACAAGATCATATAATATACAACTAAATATAGCTGATCAATATTTTTGTAAAATAAAGTGTACAAAAATGAAAGTATACAAAATGAAGCATTTCTATGAATCGTAACAGAGCAAATCACAGCATGGCTTCCTTATTACCAGCCTGGCTAGACAGGACATAGGTAAGCTGTGAAAGTGATGGTCCTAGGGAGACGATAAAGGTGCTGCCTTCCGTCAATGGTTTGGAGCTGCAGAGCTGGGAGGGAGACAACCAAAGCTGGGATAGCAAATGCTGGTGCTGTGCTGCTCAGCAGCACATACAATAGACTATTCCTGACTTTCTGGATCGCCATTACAGAGATAATAGTAGGCATAGCCAAGATTAATAGCCACTTGTCTCTGACTCCAGAGCTGGCTCTGAAATAACGTGCTACTCTGCCTCTCCTATCGTGTGGCTTTATGAACATGTACATGTTACTACTGAGAGGAACATACGTAGGAAATAAGTGGAGACTTTCAGAATTGTAGTACAAGAAACAGGACAGGGCTGCTACATTCATAAAGGGATAATATTTTATCCATATAGTACAATACTATGATGCTCTATAGGGTCTCAAGTTTACATTTTGTGCAATTTGTCCTATTTTTTCATCTAAATATTAGAAAGTAAAAGGATACCTTCAACAAATTTATGGAATTTAGAATAGCTTCCTTGAGGACACTTTGCTAAGCATCTCTGGGGATACTCTTGGGAAAACATTCACTTAATAGTTTTTTTGAGAAAATGAAGCAGAGAACCTTTTCTGTTCTCCTTTTGATCTCATTTTAAATATCCCTCCAGCAACTGAAAGTATTAGTGATTTGACAGCTGGTCTTTCTTTTTCTAAATTCAACGTTGTAATACTTTCTTGCATATGTTTTTGGGCAAGGCCACATTAAGTTATATTCCTGCTTACATATGTGGTTTTAGAAAAGTCCATAGGCATAATTGGATGAGCACTGTGTGGATCTAATTAGAATTTTCAGCAAGTTGAGCCGGAAGTGCTTCTACTCTGATATGCATGTGTAATTTCCACTAAAGTGAGCAAGCATAACTAAGGACAGTATTTTCCCCTTTGAGCACTTTGAATTTTGTGCACTCCAGATGCTACAGAGACTCCCTATGACTATTCCCTTATTCAAATTGTTGATTCGTTATGGCAATAGAATTCCTTATGAAATCACTTTTGCTGGCTTTAATGAAGTTTTAGACCCCTCCAAAGTAATATAAGTTCTGGTATGGAGGGGTTAACTTTTAAGTGATGGAAGAAATATTTGCTAAGTGAAATGAAAACAATATTTGTCAAGGCCATCATGCTTCTAGTTTGATGATTCTGGACAAGGTGCTGATACAAGCTGGCAGAAAGAAAGGAACATCCCTGCAGATTAAAATGCAAATTTTATTGCAGAAAACAGCAATACACAGAAAGGACATAAAGCCTTGCAGCTTCTGACAGCAGCTTGCAGAATCGGTGCACTGAATCACTCAATATCTTTAAGTGTCTATCCTGTTCTGGAACTCTCATAAACATCTGCTCACACTGTACCCGTGCCAAGTTCCAGTTTTAAGAATATACAGACTTCAGGATTAAATAACTGTTGGACTAAGCACTTTTCTCCAGAGTAGATTGTGACTGAACATACTCTTAATTAAAAAGAAGAGTGTGGGGTAAAGGGTGAGAGTGTAACATCATATAGAGATATAGGTCCTAGATATGTAATTCCTATTCTAAAAAAATAATATGAACTTGATTTTGCTGAATTATAATGTTATATCACATGCAACAAATGAAGTACTTTAATTCTGCAGTGGAAAGAAGAGACACTGGGATTTATTCAAAAACACTAAGTGATTCTTAGAGACCAGAGCCTCTCCTAGGCTGAACCGATACAGAGGGAACAATAAAATAGTCTGTCCTTCAAACACTTAGAGTTCGTCAGGGCCTTAGCCTCATAAACAACTAAGTCCAGTAGCCTTGCTTAAACAGCAAGTTCTATGCTCAAGATTGATTTTGTTGTAATCTCTCAATTATATGTAGAGAAGCCACCCTTTTCCGTATGGCAGAAAATCTGATTTTAAGTTGCTAATATACATTCAGAAAAAGTGGCAGTTAGTAGATGATCATGAATGCCAACGTTGACAGTAGTTAGTGGTTACCTTGTAATAACCAGTTGTCCTTGGGATTAGGGCTACTAAAAGCACCAAACTGGATCTTGGCCAATGTTGAAACCATAGTGATGAACGTGGGGCTCCTTTTTCTACACTTCATGTTGACTTCATGTGTTAGAGTATACACTGGGATCACTTAGAGGTTTATTTTGTTTTACTCAGATATTACTTCTAAAGATCACTGATCTCATTCTTTTCATCTCCCCAAATTAAATTCTTAGAAGAGGGTTTTAATTTTATATACGTGAAACACTTTATTGTTGCCCTGTGTTCTTCAAGTAAAGTCAAATTTTGCTTTTGCCTGAACTATGCACTCTACAGTCAAGACTGAGTCATCTGTAGACATTTAATATGTAGCATAGTTTATATTCAGTTTTCTTCTATCAACCAATATAATTTTAGGTTACTGTAAACCATCTGCATATTAATTTAATATGCCTGGGAAATGGATAATCCTGCATGTACATATGTAAAAAAAAAAAACTTTGTACGTATTTTGAATTTAAATTAAACAGATTAAGGAAGGTTTTGTTTTATTATTTACTTTTCAAATTTATTCATGCCTCTGTTTTCCTTTATCACTTTGAATAACCTAAAGTTAATTGTATTTGCCTTATCTTTAATTCCATTTAAGTGTGTTTTAATCTTATTCTTTTCTCTTCTGCTATCTCTAACTTTGATATACGATTTTAACAGTATTTTGCACAACATAAATAATAGTTCTTAAAGCACAGTTCTGACATTTTCTCATGGTATTCTTTGCTGCTAATATTTTCGTATTCTATTGCTACTTACTCTGAATATTACAAAACCTGCCTCAGATTTTACATGTAGTATAAATCATTCTAGGTAGTGAATAGCCCAAATAGCGACTAGAAAACAAATTTGCATTCACATATTGTTGTTTATTACCTAAGGATATATATCTTCTCCTTAGAGGGGGAAGTATGTATTATGAAACATGAGAGGGCTGGGTATTGACCTGTGATCTGAGGGCAGATAATGACATGAAAGAATCATTGCAAACCAGTGTTGATTTAATTTCTCATTGTGAGAGAGTTCAAGTATTAAAAATGAACAAATGCCATTCTTAGACATTACAGAATATAGAAAGACAAATTATGCATGGATATATTCGATGGTTTCAGGGTAGTCCTGCTGTTTTAATAGTTTTGACAAATACAGTTGTTGAATAAGGGAAGTGACTTTCAGCAAGTGGCCCTGCAAGTCTATGAGAGCTATGCTTACTGATAGGGAGAAAAGGTCTCAAAAGGATAGTCTCTTTTCCCACAGATCTTTCTATGAAGAGAAACTGTCTCATCTTCAAGGAGTAAAAATGAGAATTTGAAACCAATTTAGGGATTCACATATGTTTTGTATTTAAAAATGGTAATGTATGGAAGAACTGTCTTCTCTCAGCTAATTACTTTGTCATAGGAAGCCAAATTTTATGTGTCTATTCTAATCTGTGAGTTGGAGCACACACACACACTCCCACACACAACACATCTACTTAAATTCTGATAGTAAGGGCTTCATTTAATATTTTTCCTTCCCCAATTTTTATTGATGATTTTAAACTCAGTATAATCTTCTCTTTTATCCAGCTGATCAGCTTGAAAAGAGGACAGAAGCCAAGCCCAGCAATACTGAAGTCTTCCTGCTTCCCAGGCCACCAGAATAAGATAAGAATGGTCATATTCCAGCAACTGTAATTCTCATCACACTGTTATTACAAGTCATTGACGGGGAGTAGTGAGCACATGGCTGACAGGTTTTGAATGATAATTCTTCCATTTTTCTTTTAGGGATCCAAAGACAGTTTATTCCCTCTGGCAAAGCTTCCTTTACAAAATTGTGTGGCTTTAATATTTTATTTGAAACCCTATGTTATTATATTTGACATGAAATACATTCCATATTTAAAATTGAATTCAGTGGGTAGAGGTACCATTACAACATTTTATCATAATTTGGACATATTTGATACATTTTGAAGACATAGTAATATTCATCTGATCAAAATAATCTGCAGTTGAGTTGAGAACACAAGATGAACATGGGTGTGAAAGATACATACTTATATATATTTTTAAATGGAAAGTAGAAAGAGCAATTTGTCAAAAGATAATGCATGAGTCAATTGTTATGCATCATTAATAAATAATGATACTATTTATCATATTTATATATATGTATTATATTTGACATTTATTGAATATTTAATGTTTACCAGGCATAGGACTAAACTCTTCATATTATTTTATCCTCTCACAAATGTCATAAATTAAGCAATAAGTCCTATGAGTCCAGAATGTGGAGAGATTTCCCTGTGATGAAAGACCCTAAAATTACCTTTGAAAGATGGAACATTTAAACTGTGTCCCTAAGTGTCTAGTTACTAGTACTTAAAAGTTTCTCATTCTAAAGTATATAAGAAGACATTATAAATAAAGAACATCATTTTGGGAAAAAGTGTGGCAGCAGATTTATGATGACATCATGTGAAAAATAGAGAGATCAGTCTGACAACTTGGAAATTGTGACTACAATGAATGGGATTTAGTACAATCTTGGAATGAGGTTTTAGAGAATTTTGTGCACTTGGCTAAGATTGCTAATCTTATTAATTGCTTAATATATGTCAGATATTGTACGAAAAGCTGTACATATAAGAAATAAAAACACATTTTATACTTACAAGAGCCATATGAGATAGTACTTTTATTATCTAGATTTTGCCTTTGACGAAACTGAAGCACAGAGTCTGACTTGCCCAAACCCACACAAGGAATGAGTAGTAAAGTGATTGTCTTGGATAAGAAATGGGGAGTCATGGCATCTAAGTTGAACAGGAGAGAAATGAAAGATTATTGGGTTTTCGGGACTAGTAAAATGGGAGAATAATATTGCCATGGTCAAAATAGGAAATCAAAAAGGGAATCCAACAGGGAGGACTTAAGTGAAATAACATGCTGTCTTCTGCATTTTCAAGACATGAAGGAATGAGGATAAATTTCTCAAGGACACTATTATGAGTATACTTACACTAAGAGCAGTAGTGCCAATGACAGGTCATGTGTGTGTTATTTTTCAGTTGTTTAAAGGATCATGGGCTAGGGGGTCAGGGAAGGATCCCTGCATTCAGGGATCAAGGTTATGATCTGTGGAGAGAGAAACTCTAACTTCAAGCCTGGTTCTAAGACTTACTAACTGGACACCAGACACATCTGTTTTATAATCTCAATATTGTCATTTAAAACACGATTGAACAGTTTTCGAGATTGTCAGATTATAGACTAAATGAGATAGTATGTGTAAAAGTACTTTGTAAATTATTGCTTAAATGTGAAGGTTTTGTCTTGTAAGCCCAGTTTCCATGGGTGACCAGTATAAGTGGCAGACAGAGCCTTTTAACAGCAGAGGAGAACACAGCAACATTGAGTTCTCTCTGCTGCATGAAGGAAACTGGTCTCATTATGCCCCAGGGTCTGTTGGATTGCCTGGGCTTTGAGTTACACATTATAGAGAGTAGATGGTATTTTTTTTGTTTTTGTTTTTTGTTTTTGTGGTACGCGGGCCTCTCACTGTTGTGGCCTCTCCCATTGCGGAGCACAGGCTCCGGATGCGCAGGCTCAGCGGTCATGGCTCACGGGCCCAGCCGCTCCGCGGCATGTGGGATCCTCCCGGACCGGGGCACGAACCCGTGTCCCCTGCATCGGCAGGCGGACTCTCAACCACTGCGCCACCAGGGAAGCCCAGATGGTATTTTTTGAATCAACAGCCAGATTTAATTTTCATTTTGAGAAAGTTTCCTAGATCATTCCATGTTTTATTTTAAAGAAAAACAATTAGAAACAATTTATCTTCTACACTGCCCTAGCTATCAAAGGGGAAATCAAAACCAAAAGCGTTTGTGTGAAGTTCCTGAGAGTCTACTGAATTTGTAGGCTAATTAATCTAAAGGAATAATAAATTAGCTCTGTAATCTCATTCTTTCAGTCTGGCCACCCATTTACTTAATATTTAATTTTCTGCTATTTTTAATCTTTTACTGCAGCACACTTATTCTGGATTAGACTTTGAAATAGTCATTTGGCTATTTTAGTAATTTCTGTCTGATTTAAAATGTTTCATTATTTATCTAATATTACTGGCCATTCAGAGCTCTTCAATTTGGAATCTCTATAATTCAGAATTAATTATAAGGCAGATATTGTAATGTTAGAACTTCAGCTTTAAAAACTCAATGCCTAGCCAGACAAGAATGCCATTGGAGAAATATCCTTGACAACTACATTATCAAGAAACATCAGTTGGGTTGGTAAAGGTTAAGACAGACAATTACCTCTGGCTGCTGCTCAGATGGTCACTGTGCATTCTGGCATTTTATTCATCTTATTTCAATGGAATGAGAGTTTAAGTATACAAAGTAATTACCTGAAGGCTGAACAGATTGGATTGGACATGGCATCCTCATCAGAATTCAGCAGAAGTGTAAAATAATGAAAATGAGCATAAAGTGGAGAGGAAATCAGAGACGGGCAGAGAGAAAAATCTATGTTGTTCCTTAATCGATATGACGAATAAAGGGTATTCTTCTGACCTTAAATTTTGTTTTTCCACCACTTTTTAGGTTGGCATATGACTATAAACTTAACTGCATTGAAGATTTCCAGTTATCAGTCATGCAAACTTAAAGAACTAAGTCTGATCATAAAGGAAACAGATGGAGAGGTCACTGCCATATACCCTTCTATGAGCTTTGTCACACCATTGCCATTGAAAGCATAGTCCACAGAATTAAAATAGCATCACAAATGGATACACCACCCATAATAACTTAGCAATATAAACTTGTGTCATAAAGTATAGCTATATTTTAAAAAAGATCCTCAACATATTCTGTTAGGTGACTTTTCATTAAATGTAAAAGATCTCTGGAATAAATCCAGTTTATATTAAAAGAAAACAGATGTTTTATTTAATATTTACTCAGACTTGGATTGACACCTAATTATTTTACATGTCAGTCTTGAAATAAATATGTACTGCCGTTAATTTCACAGAATAAAAAAAAATTTGACAAGTAAAACAAGTAATAGACATGACAATTTCTCCTTATAAGAAATGTTTTGGAGTGGTCATGAATTTCAGTTATGAGATGCTGTCACTAATTTAGAAGACTAGAAATAGTTTGGATAGATAACATTACATGTAGCCGACTATTGGGGGAGAACTTCATGATTGAGCTAAATTAAATGTATTTTTAGAGTGTGAAATTGCTCTCTGAATATACACATAGCAGTGGGAAAAAATCAACTTGAGACATATGGTGAGTAAGGGATTAACAGAAGAGAAGCAGTGTGAAATAGAATAATAAAGTTATACTTCCTAAGGATACAGTTGCTTAAAAAATGATAGAAAGATATACATGTACAATTTTTTGAGGGATTCTTGGTATTAGAATGAAAATAAAACTAAAAAAAAATCCATTAATACAAAATTCCTAAATAAACTCTCAGACTCATATAAGTTGAAGTAATATATATATATATATATATTCTAAAATGAATGAAGGCAATTCATATGCAGTTAACATAAAAAGCTTTTTATGATATTAACTATTTTAGAATAGGTACTTAATAAAATCTTATTTTTATGTAAATAATAAAAGTAAATTACTAAATTTAATGATTGCAAATTTAAATATTATTTTTAGAAGAAAAATCCAGAAACTGCAATTACATCTAGGAACAAATAAGTGAGAATAAAGAAGAACAAGTACCTTCAAAGAAGAACAAATACCAATCCTTCTCCAAATCTTTAAAAAATTAGAAGATGAGTGAGCACATCTGAACTTATGAGGCCAGGTTTACCCTGATACCAAAACTAGATAAGGGCATCACAAGAAAAGAAAATTGTAGATCACCATCCCTGATAAACATTGCAAAATTCCTCAACAAAATAGTAGAAAACTGAATTCAACAATATATTAAAAGGGTCATACACCATGATCAAGTGGGATTTGCTCCAGGGATGCAAGGATGGTTCAACATCTGTAAATCAATCAACACAATGCACCATATTAATAATAAAAAAATTAAGAATAAAAAAATTATATGATCATCTCAATAGCTGCAGAAAAAACATTTGACAAAATTAATCATCAATCTATGATCAAAAAAAAAAAACTCAAGAAAGTTGGTGTAGAGGGAATGCCTCAAGATACTAAAGGTCATATATGATAAGTCCACAGCTAACATCACACTCAGTGGTGAAAAGCTGAACTTTTCCTCAAAAATCATGAACAAGACAAGGATGCCCAATCTTGCCATTTTTATTCAACAAAGTATGGGAAATCTGAGTCAGAGTAATTAGGCAAGAAAAAGACATAAAGGCATCCAAATTGGAAGTGAAGTAAACTTGTCACTATTTGCGGATGACATGATACTATATATAGAAAATTCTAAAGACACCACCAAAAACCTGTCAGAACTAATAAATGAATTCAGTAAAGTTGCAGGACACAAAATCAATATACAGGAATCTGTGTATTTCTACACACTAATAACAAATTATCAGAAAGATAAATTAAGAAAGCAGTTCATTTACAATTGCATCAAAAAGAATAAAATACATGTGATAAAATTTAACCAAGTAGATGAAAGACCTATACAATCAAAACTATAATGCATTTATGAAAAAATTGAAGAAGACAGAAATAAAGTGAAAGATATTCCATACTCATGGATTAGAGGAATTAATATTGTTAAGATGTCCACACTACTCAAAGCAATCTATAGATGCAATGCAATTCCTATTAAAATTCCAGTTGCATTTTTTTACATCAATAGAACAAATAATTCTAAATTGTGTAGGGAATCACAAAAGACCCTGAATATTCAAAGCAATCTAGAGAAAGAAGAACAAAGCTGGAGGCATCATGATGTCTGATTTTAAACATTACAAAGCTATAGTAATTAAAACAGTACATTACTGGCTTAAAAACAGACTCATAGACCAATGAAACAAAATAGAGAGCCCAGAAATAAGTCCACACATATATTGTCAATTAGTTTATGGCAAAGGAGCCAATACAATGGAGAAAGAACAGTTTCTTCAATAAATTGTATTGGGAAAACTGGGCAGTCACATGCAAAAGAATGAAACTGGGCCACTATTTTATACCATACATGAAAACTAACTCAGAATGAGATTAAAGACTTGAATTTAAGACCTAAAACCATAAAATTCCTAGAAGAAAACATAGTCAGGAAGCTTCTTGACATTGATCTGTCTTGGTGATGATTTTTTTGGATTTGATACCAAAAGCAAAGCCAACAAGAGCGAACATAAATAAGTGGAACTACATCATACTAAAGTCTTTGTACAACAGAGAAAACCATCAACAACAAAAAAGGCAATCTACTGAATGGGACAAAATGCTTGCAAATCATATATTTGAAAGTAAGGGGTTATTATGCAAAGAACTCAAATATCTCAATAGCAAAAGCAAACACTCCAATTAAAACATAGACAGAGGATCTGAATAGACATCTTTCCAAAGAAGACATGCAGATGGCAACAGGTACATGAAAAGATAAAGGCAAGATGTAACATGTTGGCAAGAATGTGGAGAAAAAGGAACACTTGTGCACTTTTGGTGGCAATGTAAATTGGTGCAACCACTGTGAAAAGTAATATGGAGGTTTCTCAGAAAAGTAAAAGTAGAATTACCACGTGATCTAGCATTCCCACTTCTGGGTATGTTTCCAAAGAACATGAAAACATTAACTCAAAAAGATATGTGCCCCCCCTATTCATTGCAGCATTATTTTCAACAGCCAAGATATGGAAACAACGTAAAAATTCATTGGCAGTGAGTGGATAAAGACAATGAGGTGTACATACATACAATGTAATATTATTCAGCAATGAAAAGAATGAAATATTGCCATTTGCAACAATGTGGTTGGACCTTGACAGTATTATGTTATGTGAAATAAGTGATAACAGAGAAAGAAAAAAACTGTATGATATCACTTATATGTGGAATCTAAGAAAGCAAAATGAAAAACAAAAAACTAAGCTCATAAATACAGAGAACAGGTTGGTGGTTGCCAAAGGTGCAGGTTGGATATGGACAAATGGGTGGAGGGAATCAAAAGTTCCAAACTTCCAGTTATAAAATGAGTAAGTCCTGGGGAGGTAATGTTAATACATGCTGGTGACTATAGTTAATATGATTGTATTGAATACTTGAAAGTTGCTAAGAGACTAGATCTTAAAACTTCTATATCACAAGAAAAAAAATTCTGTAACTATGTATGGGAACAAATGTTAACTAGACATATTGTGGTGATCATTTTGCAGTATTACAAATATCAAACTATTATGTTGTACACCTGAAACAAATATAATGTTGTATGTTATTTATAGCTTAATTAAAAAAAAAGATTAGCATCAACCATCCTAAGACAATTTGAACATTGATTAAAAATTACACAGACATGAAATTAAGAATGAATACTACGTATTAAATGTAGAAAGGACAATAAGTTGGTGATCCTTTCAAAATCTGAAATGGGTTTAAGACACAGATGATGGAAAATAGTGGATAATGTGGAAGATATTAAGAGAGAGATGAAAGCATTAATTTTTATATACATTTTACTCCATATTTATTAGAAGAGAGAGTTGTGAAATGAAAGTAGTATTTTTTTCAAGTCTAATGTGCATTTTTTTAATTTTAGAAATATGTGTCTTATGGTGAAATAAAGTAGATATCAAGCTAAAATACCTAAAGCACAGTTTTGAACTAAACATATACTTTATGCTAAACTCCAAGTGGATCAATAACCTCTTAAAAGGTAGAGACTTCTTTCAAACTAACCCTTTTATATACTTTTCACTCAGGGACACAATGACTTCAGTAAATAGAAAATAATCTAAACAAATTGGGAGCCATTGTCCATTTCTTATTTGCTGAGCTTGCTTGACCTAATTTATACTTTATCTGTCATTCCACTGCCGTCAACTTTCTGATTTTTACATTCATAGGATAACAAACAAAAAGTGCATGATCCAGGAGAAGGTAGGTCAAGGGGAAATGTGAAAAACATCTAAATTTCCTTGGACACTGAGTAGAACATATTGAAACTCTTTGAGCAGAATTAGGAATAACAGCAATATGGATACATGATAAGGGATATAACCTTTGAGGCAATCCAGATTCCAAAGCACCCAAGCTGCATGGAGAGCATATGTGATGACACAAGAACGGGAACTCTGATCTCGGTTCCTAGGTCAGCAGTGAAAGAAGTGCGTGTTAAGCATCACAAATTAAGCCAGGTTGCTCTCCATCAATCTAATCTGATTTTAAACCCTAAGCAAATATGAAAACATTAAGCAAATATTTTATGATATTAATTTTATCATCTCAAAATGGTGTCCACAGAGAATAAAAGTTACCTGCACACATGTTTTTAAAAATACCTTAACCATAGTATAGAAGGTGAATAAAATGAATTATTAACAGATAAATATATATATTTAAATAGATATGATGTATATATCATACACACACTGTCTATCTCTATCAATCTACCTACCTATCAATAACCTGGATATTATAATTTGAGAAATCCAGCCTTAATTTCAATCTTTCTGTTTTATGAATATACCACAGATTACACTGTGACCGGACATTTAGCTTGAAACATATAACTTGCCCTCCAACACACCATTTTTATTGTAAGCTGTAGTAATAGTAAACTGTGAAGCACTCAGTTCTGGGTAAAACTCCTGGTCCTGAAATTTGTAAGTATTTTTTAAATTTTTATTGGAGTATAGTTGATTTACAATGTTGTGTTAGTTTCTGCTGTAAAGTGAATCAGTTACACAAATACATATATCCACTCTTTTTTAGATTCTATTCTCATATAGGTCATTACAGAGCATTGAATAGAGTTCCCTGTGCTATACAGCAGGCCCTTATTAGTTATCTATTTTATATATAGTAGTGTGTATATGTCAATCCCGATTTCCCAATTTATCCCACCCCCTCCTTTTTCTCTGGTAACCAAAGATTGTTTTTTTACCTCTGTGACTCTATTTCTGTTTTGTAAATAAGTTTATTTGTACCATATTTTAGATTCCACATATAAGTGGTATCATATGATATTTGTTTCTCTGTCTGACTTCACTCAGTATTACAATCTCTAGGTATATCCATGTTGCTATTTCATTCTTTTTTATGGCTGAGTAATAAACAAAATCCAACAACACATTAAAAGGTTCATACACCATGATCAAGTGGGATTTATCCCAGGGATTCGAGGATTCTTCAGTATACATAAATCAATAAATGTGATATACCACATTAACAGATTGAAGAATAAAAACCATATGATCATCTCAAGAGATGCAGAAAAAGTTTTTGACAAAATTCAACACCCATTTATGATAAAAACTCTCCAGAAAGTGGGCATATAGGGAATCTACCTCAACATAATAAAGACCATCTATGACAAGCCCACAGCAAACACCATTCTCAATGGTGAAAAACTGAAAGCATTTCCTCTGAGATCAGGAAAAAGACAAGCATGTCCACTCTCACCACTTTTATTTGACATAGCTTTGGAGGTCCTAGCCACAGAAATCAGAGAAGAAAAAGAAATACAAGGAATCCAAATTGGAAAAGAAAAAGTAAAACTGTCACTGTTTGCAGATGACATGATACTATACATAGAAAATCCAGAAGATGCTACCAGAAAACTACTAGAGCTCATCAATTAATTTGGTAAAGTTGCAGGGTACAAAATTAATACGCAGAAATCTGTTACATTTTTTTCTTTCTTTCTTTCTTTTTTTTTTGGCTGCACTGCAGAGCATGCAGGATCTTAGTTCCCCAACCAGGGATCGAACCCAAGCTCCCTGCAATGGAAGCACAGAGACTTAACCACTGGACTGCTAGGGAAGTCCCTGTTGCATTTCTATACACTAACAATGAAAAATCAGAGAGAGAAATTAAGGAAATAACCCCATTTACCATTGCATCAAAAAGAGTAAAATACCTAGAAATAAACCTACCTAAGGAGACACAAGACCTGTACTCAGAAAACTATATGATACTGATGAAAGAAATCAAAAATGACACAAACAGGTGGAAAGATATACCATGTTCTTGGATTGGAAGAATCAATATTGTCAAAATGTCTATACTATCCAAGTCATCTACAATTCAATGCAATCCATATCAAATTACCAATAGCATTTTTCACAGAATTAGAATAAAAAATTTACAATTTGTATAGAAACACAAAAGACCCCGAATAGCCAAAACAATCTTGAGAAAGAAAAATGGAGCTGGAAGGATCAGGTTCCCTGACTTCAGACTGTACTACAAAGATGCATCATCAAAACAGTATGGTGCTGGCACAGAAACAGAAATATAGACCAATGGAACAGGATAGAAAGTCTAGAAATAATCCCACGAACCTATGGTCAATTAATCTATGACAAAGGTGGCAAGACTATACAATGGAGGAAAGACAGTCTCTTCAATTAGTGGTGCTAGGAAAACTGGACAGCTATATGTAAAAGAGTGAATTATTTTAACTTATTTTGAGCATTTTACTTTTTCTGTTATATTTATTTGTGTTGGTTTGGATTCCTTTTTTTCCCTATTCAAATTTTTACTATTCAATGGTCAGCAACATCCACAAATCCAATTAATATATTATTTTATGTCTCCATTCTGGTTTTAGGTGTTAGAATAGTGACCAGCATATTAATAGATCTAAAACCTCCAAGTGTATCACTAGAGTTTTACTTCATATACACCCAAAGGTCAGTGTTCTTAAAGCTTACCATATTTTAAAAAATATAGTACTAAATAAAAGCTGGGATAATCAAAAGTTTTCAAGAGAAAGTAGAATTTGAGTTGTGTTTCCACGTCTTGCAAAAAATTGGAATGGATTTTCATGTTAGGCATGAAAATTATCTTCAAAATATCCAGCCTATGGTGCTGAAGACAATTCTCTCTCTCTTTCTTTCTCTCCGTCTCTCTCCAGCTATGGAAAATTAAACTTGGAAACTAATAAAAGTGAGAACACCTCAGTTAAAAATGGTCAAAGACTTGGTTTCTGTGTATATGTGATATTCAAGGGAAAATTTAAGTTATTTATTAAATGAAGTCTAATAGAGAAAGATATATTTAGAGCTTGGATGAAATTATTTTTACCCTTTTTTTTTTTTTTTTTTTTTTGCTTTTGACCTCAGCTAGGAAGCAATGAAAAAGAAGCACAGATGATCAAATGTACATAAAGATAGAAATGCAGGCCTCCTCATCTCTCCAGGGGATGCTTCTGAAATTCCATGATCTCAGCAGCTAAGATGCAGAGAGACACCTGCTGAGAGAGATGAGCCCAGAAATGTCACCACTTGCTGTTTTCTTTTCCATTTATGTCCAGATTAGGGTGGGACCCATGTCAGACTATCTAACTCAGTCTTAACATCTGAGGTTTATAATTGTTTACTGGTCCAGTCCCATGACCCAGTTTGATAATGCTTACAAAGTATCACATATCACCCATCCAATGAGAACTCTGAGGTTGAAAAAGACTACAGAATTGATCTAGAGCTAACAGTTGTTTGAGTCTATTCTAGACCAAAGGTCCAAACCAGTAATCTCATTATAATTCCTGTTGTAGCTCATGTAATTCTAATACTTTATGTAATGCTAATTATTTCATTAGAAAACTCCTTTCAGAAAGACTTTTTTGACAGCGCTGAATGTGTTCTAAGAATACCAATGATTACTTTATAATCTTATAGCTCCCATGAGCTGCTTTTAAGCCTGCATCTGATTTAATAAGGATAAAAAACTGTTTATAAAATCTCAGAGAAATCTTTTTACAATTAAAAGAGTGAGTAGGTTTGTACTATTCTTATTAACTAATTAAAATCAAGTGAAAAAGCATGTATTAACATAATTGGAGAAAATGTTAAGCTAAAATAATTTGATTTCATTTTAAATAATCTAGATTTACCCTGCTTATGTGATATGGCTTGGATTTAGCAAATCTCCCATCTCTTACCAAATGTAGAAAACTAGTTGAGAAATAAAATATTCTTTTCTTTCAAATCAGGGAGAGTCTAAGTTATTCCATAAAAAATATGCTCATACAGATTCATATTGAGAAAATGATCTTTCTCAGTCCTTTTCGTTTAGATCTCCTGTGGTAAACTGACAATTTTTGCTTGAGTATCTGTTTATAGAGCTGCTTTTCCAATTCCAGAAGTTCTCTATTGCTGGAGTCAGCATGCATAAAATGAAACATAGTTGACAAAAAGAAGAGCAAGTCCAAAGCACCGACTACACACTCAGAAAAAGCAGCCTGTGGAAGAGATAAGGCAAGGGGAAGAGAAATGTTCCCTGAGCTGCATAATGAATTCCTATGAGCCCTGAGCATATTAAAGGTAGTCCAGGTTTTCAGCTCGTATAAAAGGGAACACAGTGATGCTGTCCTCCAGAAAGAAGAGTAGGCTTACTTTCCCATTGTTTTTCTTTAGACCCTACTGAAGAGGTTTTGCATCTTCTAATCTCCCTTAAGTTGTTGAAACTACCAGTGGAAAAGATGACAATAGCTGATAGACAAGTTGAAACCCCTGACTGTGGTTTGAACAATTCCTGGCTTCTCCACACCCGTTCATTGGAGTAGACATTCAATCTTATGTAGAAGAGACCTCATATTGCAGGAGAAAAGTTACATAGAAAATCTGAAATTTTGTTTTTGCTCTAAACCTTTTCTCCCTCTGAAGTATATGACTTATAAGCTAATGGCTGTGTGTTAATCATATAGACAGAGTCCCAGGTGGTTATTTCATAGCCTATATATAACAAAGACAAACGTGAACCTATACCTCTTAAATTATTGGCTTATATTTCCACACACTTTTACTGGGCTCTTTCCCCATATTCAAAAAAAAAAATGCCTAGAATTCTATTTATCTCTTTCCCACATAATACTTATCCCTGTATACTCTCTTTCATTATCTTCTGAAAACTTTCCCCTGCCTCAATCCATAAAGGACTGCTCAGAGAAGAACTGACAGCTTTCCTGACCCATCCAGGGAAACCCCTTTTGTTTACTCCTCTAGCTGGCCCTCTTGTAAGGCACATATTCTATATCCATATATTGTATGCATGATGTTACAAAAGCAATATTCTAAGACTCCTATGAATGGGAAATAACAGGGACAGCAACACAGTCTGCTGTTCGCTCCATTAGCCTATTGTTAAAAACAAAAATAAAAACTCAACACAGTGTTCAATTCTGTAAGCATACACACATGATAGAAATCTGGCCTCTAACAGGATATTCACCACTGTCACATGCTAGGTGAGAAAATTACTTTTAAAATAGCCAAAAATATTGACAGGATGGTGGTGAAATAAGCTTAAATTTTGTTCTTGCCTAGTGACTTTTCATTCAAAATTGTTCTTACTTTCACTATTGGAAATTTGTACAAATAAGAACAATGTGTGGGAAACGTGCAAAATCCATATGGTAAGTGGGATGATAGTGTATACGTTTACCTGCTTTCATTTAATTACCTACTGCCTTTCCAGTGCAATAGTATCAAAAGGGGGCTCGGCTAACTTATAGAATAAAAAGAGAGAAGAAACATTGCATTCCATGTGAGCAATAACTTATTATCCCTTTAGACCCCATGCATAATGTTTATTCTTTTCTGTAGTGTAGCAGAATTTTAGAAGGTACAATACAAACATTGCTAAGCTGTTGTTAATTTTTCTTCTATTCTCCTGAACATTGTGGAAGGCAGTTCACTACTGTCAGGATGTTAAACACATACCTAAGTGCCGTCATCACTCTGAGGTGACAAAGTGCCTTTTAGATTTCGGAAGTGTTAGCTATGAGATTCCAAAGCAAGATGTATACTCAAATCTCAGTCTATTATCATAAATGAGAACCACATATATCTTTGTTACTCTGAGAGTTACTGATCCCTTCTTGACAATATTAAAATCAATGAATAGGTCACAAATTATTCTTTCAACAAATGTTTATTAAGACCCTACAATGTGTCAAGCCCTATTCTGGGAACTGGGATTGTAACACTGAAAAGAGAAGTTACATGCCATCGAGGGAGACAGCTTATAATTCAATAACTACATAAATGTCTACACAAGAAATTAGACCAGATGTTCAAGTGCTATATAGCAAGAAAATCAGGGTGATATGGTACAATGGCAATGTGGACCCATTAGCCTGAATGGTTAAAAATGCCCACCCGAAAGGGTGACACACATACTCCAAATTAGAACTATTCATGGGAAGATCAAATAGAACAATATTCCAAGCAAAAACTCTAAAATAAGAATGTGCCCCATACATTCAAGAAACCAGAAGAAGGGTGGTGTAACTAAACCACAGAAGCAAGAGAAAGAGAATTACAGGGTGAGATCATCTTTCAAGCCTTGTGAAGGCAGATAATGTAGAGCTGCTTTAGCTAGAAGAAAGTTTAGAGCTTATGTCAAGTGCCGGTGGAAGACACTGAAGAATTTTATGCAACTGTATACAGAATAGTACTTAAGGGCAAAATGTGAGTCTGTAGAGACATGTCACAGGCTAATTAATTAGTCCAAGAAGGAATTATGGTGATTAGCACAATAATAGTAGAGCCAGTGCAAAGTGGAGACACTGGACATTAAGACAAATTTTGAAGACAGAGAAGGCTAAGAGCTACTGAGTTACTTGGGTGGGGAAAGTGATAGTCAAAGACAGTGCTTCAACTTTTGACTTGAGCAACTGATGGGAAGTTATGATCTGTATTTAGCTGTGGAAGTTTACGAGAGAATGAGATGGGAGTGCCAAGAGCAGGAATGAAGATATTTTTGACATGTTACATTTGAGACCACTGTAAGGAAGTCTACACAGCCTTGTTGAGTAAGAAGTTGGAGGTTCAGAGAATTCAGATATAAATTAGGGATCAACAACTTACAGTCCATCTTGATGAGCCAGCTGAAATAGAGAAACTGATAGTGTAAGAGAGAGTAGGAATAACTTTTTGAAAAAAAAGAAGGGAAAGATTTCTAGCAAGGATATTTCAACCATGAGAGCAAGATGGCAGGGAGACAATTGTATTTGCTCTTGAAAGGAGGAAGTTAGTCCCTTCAGATTCTTTCTGTTTTCTCAGTGAAGCATGTGTCAAGATAATTAGCTGAGAATGAAGAAAGAATAGGGAAAATGAAAAGTAAAAGGGATAGAGAAAATGAGCAATAGAGATTTGAGATAGGAGGAAATGAAAGAAAGTGTAAAAATATAGTCAGCTTTTTGAGTAGTATAAAGTGTTTATTTGAAATTTGAAGCCTTGAATTTTAGGTGAGATAAATCAGTTCTGATGTGTGCAGTCATGGAGAAGACAGAAAACTGAGTTTAATTAGGTATCAGGTAAAACAGATGGAGAAAGGGAAAGGGAGTTAAAAGTCTCGCAAGGGTGTTGCTATAATTATGGAGCACTGAATCTAAGTTGAGTAGGAAATGAAGTGAAGACATGGGATGCAGAAAGAGCAGTTCTAGAAAAAAATCAATTGGAGTTTTCAATAAGGTCAAAATATTGGTAGAAAAGAAACTGAACTAGAATGATAGGGAACATGTTGAGAGAGTAGTGTTTTGTTTTGTTTCATTTTGTTTTGTTTTCACCTACCTCTGAGTCCTAAATTAAGTGGTAATTAAACAAAAACATGCTCATTTGAGAGGGCTTTAGAGATAGCAGTGTTGTCAGGATATCACTGAGTTTCTATTATAAAGAGGTAGATGACATGCAGAAATAGTTTGAAAATTTGCTGATTATAGATGTTGTCAGTAAAATATATCATATGATGTTTTTTGAGGTTGTGTAAGTATAGGGAATTACGGCAGATTAATGGATGTGTAGGATGTGAAGTGGACCTGGAGGCTTGGGTTTCTAATTGTGTGCAAGGTAAGTGATGAGGCATCTATGGTGCATGGTTTTCTAATGGTGTAAGGGGTGTAAGAGGCTCATGAAGTCCATCATGGTGGTCTCTTGAGAAAAGGCAGGAAACCAGTGCAATATGGATGGTGTGGGGTCTCTGAGCAGTTTTCATTCTAGTCCTAGGAGAGTGGTAGCCAATGAGTGTTCCTAAGGACCTGCTTGTTTTCAGCCTTGTGAAACCTGATTTCTGGATTTACTGTTTACTACAAGATATTTTTGTTTGTTTGCTTCTGACTGCTTTTAGAGTTAGCATGTAGGCAAATTTAAGTGTTTTCTAATGTTCTAATTTTTACGTGTAAACATAAATCTAACATGTGTCTTAGTATGGCACCCAATCTGATTCTCCTAAGTCTTCAAATTCACTTCCTCTTTATCCCCATTGTCCCTACTTGATCTGAAATCCAACCACCCAATATTTGGTTTGCTTCAATAGTCTTCTTTTCTGTCTAATCCTACTCCCTTTCACCTTGGACACAATCTGTGACCCATCCCCACATTTCTATTCTAAATTTACTTCTTGTATGTTGTAGGTGTCATGTTTGCTAAGGTGTGTTGATGTTTATCACACTGGATTTTAATCTTTCAGCAAAATATTTATAGTACTCAAATTTTTTTAAAGAATTTCCTGTTTTCTATTATCAACTTAAATTGTTCTTCCTTTATATACCAACATAAGAACTTTATTCCAAAAGTTCAACTTCTTATTTTACCCTACATAGTTTATTTCTATTTCTTATTCTGCATTTTGTTTGATCTTGTTCGTTCAGTCATCTCCTTTTATGACTCAATCTGTATATTATGGTAAAAGTACATTGCCACAAATTCCTCTTTGAGAGAGCAATGTAACTGTAAGAAATTAGCTTAAGTAGAACCATGAGTATTCTCAAAGACACAAAGGCACACTTTAAAACTGTACCCATTGGAGGATGGATCCAGGAAAATGGAAGCACTTTTGTTTGAAGTGGGATAAGAACACTTAAAAGTAAGACATGGGCTCAGGCTGAGATATTCTGCATCATAAAGAGAAGAATATGAATGTCTCTGGAAAGATCCGGGGGAAAGAAAAAAAATTTCTAGCAAGGTTGCAACTGTATAGGAAATATGTGAGAAGAAATCTGAGTAGGGTTGTTGGATATTGGAAAATAAATATGTCTAAGGAGATTGTGTATTAATTTATTTTGTAGAAATATATATATTTTCCCTCTGTACACACACTAGCCACTGTCACTATTTTCTTCTTGTTTTTTAATTCACTGAACAATGATAAAGAGGATCATAGAGGTATCAGTCAGATTCTAAAAATACCACACAGAACCTAAATATTTTCTACTGAATCAATACCTATGGATTGCTACATTCCATCACTTGGTTTTACTCTCTTCCTTTCTCACAAGTTGCTCTATAATTATAAGTCCCAGGAATGAGTTTAGAATGGATTAACATTCTTCTTAAATAATTGCTGATATGAATTGGTAGCCTTTTTTCACTTTTGCATTTAGAAGACATCTTTTAAAACAAAACATCAACAATTTTATACTAAAACTAAATTAAGCAGTAGTTATTTGAAAGTCACAATTTGGTTTAGAAGAGAAATTGATCACATTCCTAGAGACTGGTGACATATCCTGCAACTAATAATTGTCAGATAAATGAATAATGAATCGTACACAGATACAGCTACTGATGAAAATATTCACCAGTATATATTTACTAACTATAAAAATACCTATATTATTTTCAAGTCTTCTATATCTAATAAGAGAACATAATCAATATAAAGCTCTTGAATTCCTGACTGATGACTTTTTGATGGAAATGTTATGATTTTGATTAAAAAAGTTATTTATCCCTTCTGTCAAACATTTATAAATTGCATACATATATGTGAAACGCTATGTATATGTGTGTGAATGTGTGTGTTCTTGTCTATCTATCTATATCCATCCATAAAATCAGCAATGACTGATTTAGAAAGTGAGAGGTATTGAGTTGAATACGATAGTTTCATTACTGGCATAATTATTCCATCATTATAGAAAACAATCAGAGTCTTTTAGAAAGACAAATATTTTGAAATGCTTACTATTTACTGACATTGAAATAAAATACATTGAAAAAATATGAAATTGCTCTACATATCAACATAAAACAAAAGTCCTCAAGGCAACTGACATAAAACACTGCTGATTTTGACTGTCCTATTTTTATAAACAGGCTGAAACAACCTCTAGATACCCAAGATTGATCTTGGCAGCAGGTAGCAACACTGCCACAGATCAGACACACCATCCAACGCTGCGCAGTGGAAAGTCTGCCTGAGCCACATATTTTAAAAACTGCAGCACTACTTAATGCTTTGAAATGTTAATGGTTCTATAGGCTTTGCATACTTCCTTCTAATTAATGCTTTTTAAAATTTGTTTTAATTTTATTTTTTAATTTTTAATTTTATTGGAATATAGTTGATTTACAATGTTGTGTTAATTTCTGCTGTACAGTAAAGTGAATCAGTTATAAATATATATACATATATCCACCCTTTTTAGATTCTATTTCCATATAGGTCATTACAGGTTATTGAGTAGAGTTCCCTGTGCTATACAGTAGGTCCTTATTAGTTACCTATTTTACATATAGTAGTGTGTATATATATGTCAATCCCAAACTCAAAATTTATCCCCCCCCCTTTTCCCTCTTGGTAACCATAAGTTTGTTACAGCCACTATGTAGAACAGTATGGAGGTTCCTTAAAAAACTAAAAATAGAGCTACCATATGATCCAGCAGTCCCACTACTGGGCATATACCCAGAGAAAACCATAATTCAAAAAGATACATGTACCCGAATGTTCATTGCACACTATTTACAATAGTCAGGACATGAAAGCCACCTAAATTTCCATCTACAGAAGAATGGATAAAGAAGATATGCTACATATATACAATGGAATATTACTCAGCCATAAAAAGGAATGAATTTGTGCCATTTGCAGAGGTGTGGATGGACCTAGAGACTGTCACAGTGGGTGAAGTAAGTCAGAGAGGGAAAGACAAATATCATATGGTATTGCTTATATGTGGAATATAGAAAAATGGTACAAATTAACTTATTTACAAAACAGAAATAGGGTCACAGATGTAATCAATGCTTTTAATATTAGATGATTATACTGTTTTCAGCACTGCATGCTTTATGGCCATATACTGCTATATGATACACTAAAATCATTAACATTTGGAAATATTCATGTTGACTGTATTTTAAGTTTATGGTGAGAAATTATCTCAGGTCAGTGTATTCTTACTGCTTTGTGACCTAATTAAATAGACAGTGTCAACTTTTCCTCAATAAATAACCAGTCTGTTGTGACTGCACATCCAACCTCCTTAACAAAAGCTGCTGCCCATGATCATTTAATTTTTTGGTAATATGCAAAGTGTCTTCTACAAAAATTGTACCCTACAAGCACTCTCTCAGCACCTTCTGATGAGTTTATGGATTCAGTCTTCTAAGTCTATCCTGTAAGTCTTTCTAAGTATCTAGGGTTGCCTCTCCTTTTTACTCACTATGGGAAATATTAAAGTCTTCTCCAAACACTGGTGCACAAATCATATTTATTAATTAAATTAAAACTTTTTTGGCTAAAAAAAATTCTAAGTATCTAGCACAGTTTATGCATTTAGAAAGATAATAAATACATTTAAAATCACTCCCAAATCTAAATTTACAATACTGACCTCATGAGGTTTAGCCCTACCATGTATTTTCTTGATATTTCTAACTTCTTGTCAGTGCTTTGAGCTGTTTACATACATGCGTTAGCACACATCTTCTTTCTCTACAATTTTTTTTCTTTTCCTGATATTTTAAAATTTCAAATCTAATATGAATTATTCCTCACTCTTATTCAGTAGGGGTGGGAAAATTCTATTCTACTCTAATAAAGCCTTTTACTTATTTGTTTATTTTTAAATTGTTTGGCTGCAAAGCATGTGGGATCTTCGTTTCTTGACCAGGGGTGGAAACCGTGCCCCCTGCGTTGGAAGCACAGAGCCCTAACCACTGGACAACCATGGAAGTCCCTAACAAAGCCTTTCAGAGCCACCCTCTTGCTGACTGTGCCAGTGGACAAATTCGGGCCCTCTTCTTCTCTCACCACTGGACATAATTAGACGCCCCCTCAAGAGTTTCCTTGCCCTCATGCTTTTCTTGGTATAATCCATTCTAAAAACCCACCTAGAGTGCACCTGGAGTTCAAGTCACTACCTAGCACCTAGACAAGCTTATGGCAAAAGTAAATGTTTAATAAATATCTTTCATATGATTAAACAGACTTTAACTGTTAACTTGACCACAGGGTCAATTTGCACCAGCTTCATCACTGGCAGGCACAGAGCTATGTACATTAATTAACATAACAGCCTGTGTACCCCCATTGCCTACACTGTCCCTAGCCTAGACTGTCTGCATTGGCTTTTATGAGCTCACTCATATTCTCCTGCCCTTTTTCTCTCTTGCCTTCTGGGACTCTAAATATACATGCTAGACCATATCATGTTATTCCACAGGCTAATCAGGACTTGTTCATTTTTTTCACTCTCTTTTCTTTCGCTACTTCTATTTGGATAATTTCTATTGTTATGTTCTAATTTTCACTAATCTTTTCTTCTGCATTGAATCTGCTAAGTCAATTCAGTGAATACGCATATATATATATATACATGCAATATCTTTCGTATCTATCTATCTATCTTTATCATCTCCAAGTTCTAAACGCTCTCTTTGTTTCTTTTTAAAAATGTCTTCCATGTCATTCCTTATCTTCTTCCCAGTTTACTTTAAATCTTTATGAATATTATAACAGCTGTTTTAGCATCCTCACTTACTAATTCTACCACCTCTGACTGTTTTCTCCTTTGGATGTTTACTGTACGGCTCTGACTCAAGGGATCTGGCCTGGCTCTGGAGGCTGTGGCAGGTGTGCTGGGAGATGTAGTCCCCGATTTATGTAGAAATTGAGATTGTATGTTAACCCTGCAGCCAGAGTTCACTTCCTAGAACACAGATGTTACTCTTTCACTTAAAATTCCTTAATGAGTCCTTATTACATTCAAGGAAATTTCCAGAATGCTCAACACAGCTCATGGTTGCCTCTCCAACCTCACCTATTTTGCAAAATCTTTGCTGTATTTTCTTACCCTCTATTTACTAAAACCCAAATCAAACAATCTGAGACTCATAAAATGAGTTCTTGGGAAACATACAATGGGTTTAATATACATCATCTATGATCATCATCATAAACACATATTTCTTTGGCGTTCTTAGAACTATTTTAATTACATTTGCCCCACATGAGTAGTACAGACAAGGTTAGGTTTTCAGAAGTAACTTGTTCACTTGGATCAATGAGTTTTAATAGAATTCATTAGAACCTGTCTTAGAAGTTCTGAATTTTAGTTTCTGAAAGTGGGAGTTAGTTGTCTTTATTTTAATAACTCCATTAAGTAATAAGGAAACAGAGCCAGGGTGTAAATCACTGCACTGGGAGGTAGGGGGTTCTATCCCTACGTTCCTACCATCTGGCATGATGCCTGAACTTCAGGAGGCAGTCAGGAATTCTCTATTGAAGAAATTTACCAAAAAAACCCAGTCTTTTTGCATTTTACATATATACAATTTACATAGCTAACATTTGCTTAAATTATGTTGGCATATAAATATATTTGTTGTGACTCACTACCATTTTAAAAGGGGATCAAATCTAAAGTGGAACAATCAAGATGCCTATGCATTTGTGATGCCCAGTTTGGTGCCAATTAATTTATTTTTTCAGTAGTTTACTTGCACACAAGATACCCAATTGCATAATCTCTTACCTCAAATTCTTTGATTTTGTATAAGGGGTGATGAAAACATGTTTATATGTCTTCCTATAAGTAATCATTTAGTCTGAAATATTTTTGCAAATATAAGACATTATAAAAAAATTGTGAGAACTTTGTGTTTGGCTTTGTTAAATGCACATTAGCTAAGTCAACATGACCAAGTTGTTGCTAGAGAATAAACCAAGAATTACAGAACAAAATAAATATTCTCATATTTAAAAGAATACCACCATCATTACTCAAATTAAATGGTAGATATAAACCTCACTGTACTTGTGTCATCTCTTTTTATTTCAGTCTGGTGATTTGTGATGCAGACATATTATTCTAGCTGATATTTTTTATTTTTATTTTATTTTGTCAGACTTGCAAGCCCTTCAGCCAAGGATTTAACCTCAAAGAAAACAGAGTTTAAGAACCAGTCATCCAACATCAAAGTACTAGGCAAGCTGTGCTATGTCTGCTTTGATAATAATGCATTTTCAGAAATTCAAAAGCTTCAAGAATAATATATTTTAGAGGTAACCATGTGTTATACACCGGGTTTGGGTGACCTTATTTTAGAGAGCCGCCCTTGCTTTACTTTCAAATGAGAAAGTCCTGCTGCATTATTTTGCATTCTTTGCCTTAGCACAGATAAATTTAATAATTTGAATGAGGGTTTTCTTGCCTTTCAGTGTTGGTTATGTTAGATCATCATCTTAAAGGCTGAATTATTTCCTTCTCAATCATTCATGTTTTCCATCACCTGCTGGGTGCCTTCAATGTGAAATATTATTAGAGGTTATTTGAAATATTCGTAATGTGGACCATGACCCTTGCCCTCCAGGAGATTTAGGGTGGTGGTAGAGAGCAATGCTACAAAAACAACCTCAGAAAGTTAACAGACAATGAATTCATCATACATTTATTCTAGTCTCTTCAAAACTATTAATTGGATATTAAGCAAAGGTGAGTAATTTAATCCTTCTGCCTCTCAACTTTCTCACCTAACGTATGAAAATAAGTTAGATTTAGTTTTCAGCCACCCCATTGGCACAGCTCCAAGGCATGTTCTCAGTGGGTTCATGAATTTTGCTCCCAGGTATGGATCACTTGATCACAATTTCCTCATCTATAAAATGAGAAGGCAGGACTGACCTTTCTCGCCCTAAGTAGCCACAATCCTAACACATGCTGTGACCAAAGCAGAATAAATTGTTGTGAAAGAGAAAACACAGTGTAAGCCTTTTCTCCAAGGACAGCATTCAAGACATCTAGACATGCCTAGCTTCTATTTCAGATGTAATATGAAGAGAGACCCTGAATTTTACTCTGTAGCCATCACACAAAACCTCTAGTTGGAAAATTATTCTCAAAATTAGTTTTTTCTTCTATAATCGTGTCTATTCTATTCAGGAATAAAGAATTCAAAAGCTAGTTAATGAAAATTACCAGCGTATGGGGTCTTTGTTAAGATAATTTGGGAATCAATTTTTGATACACTGATTGATAACATACCCAGCTATCAACCATCATTTAAAACATTGTAAAAGAAGAATTTCTCAACCTTGGTATTACATTTATTCCAATGTTTAATCTTTATATTTCAAACCTTTATCCTTTTCACTAGATACTTTCCTGGGAGTCTTCAGCCCAAATAACTGTAAACCCCTTAGACTGGTCATATGTGTCCACCAATTCTTACTGGTTAGTAATTCTTATTGGTGATGGAGTGAAAAATAAAATATCCCTTTTGAGGGTGGTTTCTACAGTCCCTCCCAGAAGGTTTGCTCTCTGGAGCCACCCAAATCTTCTGGCCTCCACGAAAAGCTCCTTCATTTTGTTCATGTGACAATGGCCTTACTAGTGAGATAAATAGAAGTTCATCTCTCCATCTGATACTAATTCACAGATGACTTGAACAAAGTACTCTGGTCCCCAAAATTGTAAAAATGCTTACAGGAAGTGGTATTTCATTTTGCACATACATACTGATACATGTGCACACACGCACATGCACACACACACATTTATTGCCCCAAGTCAATTAGAGTACTTGGGGCTTTTCTATCTGGATGCATTCTGATGTAACTCATCAATGCTACTCCCAGAAATATCAGTCTTCTCCCCAACTCCATACTCTCAGTTTTCAGGAAATTTCCAAATGGAAGTGTATCAAACACACTCTGAGGTGTTCTTCAGTGAGTTACACTTTTGTATAATTCCCTCCGCTTGTATGCCGGTGGAATCTACTATTTGCTTTTAGCCTGTAGAATATGGAAAAAGGTGAAGATGTTTTTCAAATGTAATGAAGGTACTAAATCAGTTGATTCTAAGTTATGCAAAAGGGAGAATACTCTGCCCGTGTGGGCCTCATTTCATCAGATTTAATCTCTTAAAAGAGGGATTGGTCCCTCCCAACAATAGTGTATTATAGACTTCAAAGTTGCTAAGACACTGTATCTTAACTGTTCTCACACAATAAAGAAATGATAAACGTGTGACAGGATAGAGGTTTTATCTGTGCTATAGTGGTCATCATATGGCAATATATATGTGTGTCAAATCAATGCATTGTACATCTTAAATTTATGTAATATTACATGTCAATTATAGCTCAATAAAACTGAAAAAAAACCCACAAAACAAAAAAACCAAAATCCTCCCCTCAGCAGACATAAGTGACTCATACTTAGGGAAAGAGACAAAAGGATGGAGGGAATGATGATGTCTGTCTCTTCTGACCAGAAGCACCTGAACCAAGATTCCTGCTCAGACAAGAGGCTGAAGAATCCTTATTTTATCTAGGAGAATTATTCAAAGAAAAATCATTATCAGTACAAGGAAATCTAATTTTCTCTTTGTCATGCTCAGTGGAATATTTATTATTTACCTAATTAACTTTTAAATGTACATGCAAAGTCCTTTACCTTTTACATATTACATTGTTATGGTAAATTAGTAATTATTTACATATGATACTGTTATACTTATAATAACTACATTATTATATATTTGTGTTATAAAATTGAATTCAAGAGCAGACATCTCTCGCTTTAGATATATTAGTTGCTCTCGGAAAGAAATGAAAAGGGCCATATTTAAGTTAAAAATTAATACAAAAGTATCATGAAAGACTTCTTGATTCATGAATTTGACACTTTGGTGGTGTTACCCCTAAATTAAATGTAGATCTAGGTATATGTTATAAATATGTGATACTAATAGTCTTGTTATGTCATGCAGATATAATCTGAGAAACCCAGATAAACCACAAATACATTCTCACATTATTTTCAGATGATGTTTATACTTGCTTTTATGCAAATATTGTTTATATATTAATAGATTTATTCGATTTTATCCTTGGGAGGTGACCTTTTGTTACTGCACCTTTTAACAGGGAAGGAAGCAAAGGTATTTGGAAATTCAATGACTGCAGGGCATTTACACAGCTGGTAAGTAATGGAGTCAGGGCGGTTTTTCTTGATATAGCCACTGTATGTCACACTGCACCTGGACTTACAAGGCTTATCGCTATTATTAAAATGTGTCTTATAATCTGTACAAGAATTTTATACAAAATAAAAATGTAGTTTCCAAGTGTTACATATAATTATCAGTCATCTATCCATGTATCTGTCTCTTTTATAAGACTATTTATCAATCTATCCATGAGCAATCTATTGATATTTCCTATCTATATTACCACTTAAGAAGATAGAGGTCTACTTTCGTAACTATTAATTATAAATAATTTGTTTTTCATAGCTCATGCTAAAAGTGGAAAAATCAAATTCTCCCAATCAATCTAGTCATTCTTGTTTTGGCCTTGGTGACTTGTGCTGTATCTCATTATTACTTCAATTTTAAATGTATTGGCTCTTTTCCCAGTACTTTAAACAATAAAGAAAATAATGAAATATCCTGAATATGTTTATATCTTGAACATGTGATTTTTTTCATATTGATTTTTAAGGAATGACATTGTGTATGGTATATATTAAATGACAGATTTCACAGGTTAGGAGAGAAAGTGTAGTGTGAAAAACTAATTGTGGTCAATATAATTCTGTAAAAATGGATGTATGTTCTTTTAAGTTTACCAAAGAAATTCCAATATAAGTGAACTATAATACAATAAGTAAGATTAAGTTTTAGGTTGCTTAAAATAAATATATTATTTTCTCCTGTAGAATATTTATAAAAATAATGTAGCTTGGCAATATATAAAAAGGCACAGATAGGATAATTATAACAAAAAGCCTTCTCTCTTATAAATCTATTGTTTAAATTGCCAGATTTTTCTTTTTGGCTGTGTTCTAACTTTAAATTTTGTGTCACCAGTTGACATTATAATTGATATAGCAAAGGAAGATATTTAGATTGAAATTTTTATTACTTAAGTTTAAGTGATCTCCTTTAAATAGCTTTATGTCAGATCATTCTCTTCAGAATATAAGGCACTCATTGTAAGTAAAATATGTGGGGATTTTATTTAACATTTTGCAAGACAATCTAATCAGTGCCTCTGTGATGTTTTTTAAAAATCAGCAAAACTGGGAATAAAATAAGTACAACTTAATTCAATATATTCATCAGGTCAGCACTTTTCATCATGTTTTCTCATTTGTACATGGGTTTTACATGAATTTCTTGTTAATACTCAGGATCTTGTTGACTTCCTGAATTGTACAGAATAATTTTTCTTCTATTATGGGCATTTCCACCACCACTTTGAAATAAAAGTAGTTGTCATATATATCAAACAGCATGTTTTCCACCATCACCCCTAATCCCAGTCAAAATTAGTAGTTGGAAGTTTTAAAGTTACTTCAAATATAGTAACATAAAGTGATAGAATTGTCTTGACAGCATTGATGATTTCTGTGTATCTTTAGGCACATCTAAGATGTGTGTTAATTATTCTCTGAAAAAGAATATACTATTTTAAAATAATATATTTAAGACTACAGCCAAAAAAATAAAAGCGTCCTGGCAGAAAGAGCTCAAGGATGAAAGTGTGGATATGAATTCTTCTTCTGATTCTGAGTTTTAATTTCTTAGAAAATAAATTTCTTACTTACCAAACAAAATTTGATCAAATAAAGAAAACCAAAATAGGTGCTTTTCAAAATTTAATGTGCACACCAATTACCTGGGGGTAATATTAAAATGCAAATTCTGATTCCATAGGGTTGGGTGGAGTAAGATGCTGCATTTCTAGGAAGTACCCAGGTGACACATAGACACATATATATGTATATATAATTTATATACATTCCTTTTTTAATATTCTTTTCCATTATGGTTTATCACAGGGTATTGAATATAGTTCTCTGTGCTCTACAGTAGGACCTTGTTTTATCCATTCTATACATAAAAGTTTACGTCTGCTGACCCCAACCTCCCACTCCACCCCTCCCCTTGGCAACCACCAGTCTGTTGTCTATGTCCGTAATTCTGTTTCTGTTTCATAGATAGGCTCATTTGTGTCTTACTTTAGATTCCACATATAAGTGATGTCATATGGATTGTCTATTGATAACTTTCATAAATGGCACCATGGGTAAGCCATGAAAAACCTGAGGCTACCAGAAGCCTGGAGAGAGGGCTAGTACAGATCCTTCCTTAGTGCTTTTAGAGGGAGCATGACCCTCTGATACCTTGACTTTGACCTTATATCCTCCAAAATCATGAGATAATAAATTCTGCTGTTCTCAGTCACTCAGTTTGTGATACCTTGTTATAGCAGCCCTAGGACACTAATAGACCATGGTATGGCCATCCATCACCCACATCTACATACCCTTGACCTTGTCAAACTTAGAATCCTGGAATCATATGAAATCTGAAATTTGATCTTTGAACTCGCTGACCACGACTTCTTGTGTTTCCAGCATTTTGCTTGGTTATTCCCCCTGAACCTTTCCTTTGACCAGACTTGACCCCTCTACATTTGCCAATTGATTTCCTTCCAAGGTTCACTTCCTTCTCTCTATAGTCAATTGCCCATAACCCTTCGTTTTAACTATTCCCTTTCTAATAATTGCATTTTCTTTCTCTTGATGTTCTCTTGCTCTTTTTGACACACTCTAATCCTGAATTAACAGCAGGGTTTTTTTGTTTGTGTTTTAATGCTCTTTTACTTAACTGCTAAGTAGAGCAAGGAGATAAACTGCATAAGCCTGGATAATTTTTGTTTCCAGTATTTTATTTTGGATAAAGTGTATATACAGTGAGAAGCATAAATCCTACACATATAATCTGCTAAGTTTTGACAAGTGTGTTCATATTCCTATCACAACATAAATATATTTAAAAACTCAAAATGTTTCCCTTGTCATAATTCCTTTTCAACAACCACAACCTGGTCACTCTGAGGCCACCAGATATTGTTTTGCATCCAGGACTTTCTTTTCCCACAAAGAAAAAGAAATGAAAGCCATCCATTTATGTATATCAGTAGCTCAATCCTTTCTATGCAGAATAGTAGGGCTTTGTATAAATACGAAATAGTTTGATGCACATTCGTGTTGTTTCCAGGTTTGACTATGATGAACAAAGTTTCCATGAACATTCTGAGCATACAAGCCTTTGTGTGGACATATGTTTTTATCAGTTGGATAAATAACTAGGAGTACAATTTCTGTGTGGTATGGTGCTTCTTGACTTTATAAGAAATTTCTACATCTTTTCCAAAGAGATTGTAGCATTTTACATTACCACTAACAATAGACAAGAGTCAGAGTCGCTAAGCATTCGTGAAAATATTTGGTGCTTTCAGTGTTTATAGTTTTAGGTATCTTAGTGGATGTACAAAATGTATCTCATTGTGATTATAATTCATAAATCTGAATATTGTGCTCAGTAACTGGGTCCTCAACCCTGCCTGGAAAACACTGTGATTTTTGTTAATGTGACATTTTGTTAATGTCAAAGTAGCACACGTTGCTGGCCGCCTCCCACAGAATCCATCCAACAGACATAGGCTATGAAGTACTGGAAGACATGGGGAGAGGCAGCAAGAATCTAACAAACTGATAAAACTAGTGGGAACCCCTCCACCAAATGCCCTGTCACTGCAGCTAAAAAGTTAATTACCTGCACACAATCTTTCTTCATCTATACGATTTTAATTGAAGAGGTGTTCCTCTTCAGGCAAACTCATAGACCACGCAGTATGTCTTGGTGGCTCCCTTAGAGGGGAACTCTTTAGATTTTTGTATTAATATATGTAATATATGTAGTAAAATATCTACACATACATGTATTTATTGCTTTAAGCAAAATTTGTGTTTTTATGGGAAACAAATATTCATTGCTATTATGGAAAATGGCAAAAGGAAATGACAAATATAAAACAACCATTGAGGCAAAGAGACTGTTCATGTGTGAGACTGTATTTAAATAATTAATCAGTGAGCCCACTCTTTTTTTCTTTTTAATTTTTATAGGAGTATAGTTGCTTTCCAATGTTGTGTTAATTTCTACTGTACAGCAAAGTGAATCAGCTCTATGTATACATATATCCCCTCTTTTTTGGATTTCCTTCCCATCTAGGTCACTGCAGAGCATTGAGTAGGGTTCCCTGAGCTATAGGTTAGGTTAGTGAGCCCAATCTTGATCAGGTAACTGGAGAAAAAAGATCTTATATTATTTCTATACAATAAAAAGATGTCCTATGAATTTTGTAAATAGTCCAAACATTTTCAATAACATTTGCTTGGAAATATGTTACTGGCAGTCAAGACATATTATTTAAACATATTTCAAAATATTTATGCATCCCTGCAATACTTTGGTGGTGTCTATATAGCAAGGCTGAACTGATGACTTTGCTAATCTTTACCTTTTGTGTGATTTCCCCAGGTGTCTGAGATTTTTACAGGCATTGTGATTTGTGTTATTTATATAGTGTCTGAGATTATAAAACCATCCCAGGAAAAAAATAAAATAAAGTAACCAAACAAAAACAAAATTGTCTTGCTGTGAAAATTGAGATTTTTGACAATGGTATTATGTGTTGCCTCCTTCTATGTTTGCTTCCAAATTATATACTGTCACTTTGATTAAATAGGTAAAATATATCCGTCAGGTATCTATGATTTTATTTAATCACATGATCAAATCAACTCTGTAATTTTACCGATGTTGTCTTTTATAATCAGCTTTTACAGCGGAATAAGTAAATAATGAGTAAATGATTTGGAATCTCTTACACCTGAAACTGTGGTTCAGATTTGCTACAGGGCCTGCCTCAAATTATGTTTTTCAGCCTCAGGTCATTGCTCTTGGAATCTCTGAGCCCTTCAGGCACCCCTATGGGTGATTTTAAGTTACTGCAGGGAGTTGAGGGGCTTGGCTAGGAAGGGAGTGTCTTAGGACAGGGGTTAATATAGGATGAAGGAGGTTCAGGTTTTGAACTTGGGAAGACTGAAGGACTCGAGAGCTGAAGGAAGACAGAAGGTAGTCAAAAGGAGTAACAAGGAACAGGGGATGGGAGAGGTCTCAGATGAGCTGGTTTGGGGAGATTTCATGTTTCCCAAAGAGGCCATGAAGTTGCAAATTACCCTTTGTCAAATTATTCTATTTTGGAGATATTGGCCCAAAGTAGTGCCATAGTGGTGGAACATAGAGTCAGTAAAGAAAGAGTGTGTGTAAGGGGGGCTGCACTGTGGGATGAGAATTACCCATGGGATTAGATCAGAGAAAGGAACAGAACAGGCTTCGCAAAAGAGCTGGGAAGATTCCTGCTCAATAGAAAAAAGTCAGGAGGTGTCCTACTCAATGGAAAGACTCAAGTACTTAAGCCAAGGAAACATCCATCCAGGAAGATGCTTTCTGACACAGAAATGAGCAGGGAGGAGTTTCACTCAAAAGAAAGTCAGAGATTAATCCCCACTCAAGAAGACCCAAGAACTCTTCCATCCAGGAAATTCTCCCTCACACAGAAGTTCTAAATCTGTCTTCTAAAGTGAGACCCAAATCTCCTCTATTCCATCATTGCTGCTGATTTTCAAACTTTTGTTGTAATTGCACACTTCACGAAAACCAACTTAAAATAATATATTTAGGAATGAAATGGAAATAAATGCAGTTTATCTCAAAAGAAGTGTGTATAGAAGTTTTAAATGTATCTAAAACATTGTATTAGTACCGTGATTAAACCATGCTATAGCTCAACTAACTCTTCCTGAGTTCTGGCTATCAATTCCTATATCTGCTCCAAATGCATCAGTCTCCCAAATCTGATCATGTAAATTCAGACAAATCTTTTAATCTACTAATTACATAATTTAATAGTATCAAAATAGCAACATATTTTAAAATCAGTAACTTTAAAACTTTCCTTTTCTAAAAACCTAAAGGGTGGAAACTAAAAACCCTTGAAGAACAAGGAAAATTTTAAAATTAAGGTAATTGATAAATTCTATAATAAATATCTTCATTTAAAAAGATTAGTTTTATTTCCTCTTAGCATAAAATACTCATTTAACTTTATATGTATACATAAAATATGATATAAAATTTAACAATGTTTTCCTTCGAATGTTGAGTTTTTTGTTTTTGTTGTTTTTTGCGGTATGCGGGCCTCTCACTGTTGTGGCCTCTCCCGTCAGGCTCCGGACGCGCAGGCCCAGCGGCCATGGCTCACGGGCCCAGCCGCTCCGTGGCACGTGGGATCCTCCCGGACCTGGGCAGGAACCCGTGTCCTCTGCATCGGCAGGTGGACTCTCAACCACTGCGCCACCAGAGAAGCCCTGTTGAGTTTTTTAATGAATGAATAAAAAGATTCTACATTTTTTTTCAGAATGATGATTTTTAAACAATTCTTTGAAATCCATATTGCTTCTAATTGTAGGCTAAAATACTAGTACATCTTTTAATCTTGTTTCACACCCTAAGAGAAAATTGATTTGAGAAATTACTTTTCATATATTAGTGGCATTGATCATTTCTGATTTGTGTTTTTAAAATTTTTCTCTATGATTCTTAGAGTCTAAATGTTGCTGATAAATAGCATAATGAATTGTTAAAAACACTGGCATATTTTTATGATGAGTAGCATCCATGCTACTGACCACCATAACTGGTATTTCTTCTAATGCTCAATCAATGACTAGAAAAATAAATATATTTCCAATAAATAGCATGTAAAGATTTCACGAATTGAAAAGTCATATTGAGTAACTCTCATAAGTGTTAGAATTATCTTTTTCTCCAGAACTTTTCCTTTCTTAGAAATATTACAGATGCAAGGAGTCAATCTTCATTATCATGCAGTGTGATTTCACCTACTTTTAATGAAAATTTGTTTCACTGTAGTTCATTACAAAGCTGATTTTCAACATTTTTGCAATTCTATTGATTCTTCGTGAAACCATGTCATTGTCTAATGGAATAGAATAAATTATTTCATTTAGATTTCTTTCCATCACCACACTAATAATGTATTGCACAGCAAGTAAGATTAATTATTCTCTAATATTATGTGACTTACAATATTTTCTTATCATTAATCTTATTCAACAAATAATAACACCATAAAATCAGAACACTATCACAATTAGAAGACTTTTAATCATAGTGGAGTGAATAACATGGCTTCAATATTTCTAATAAACATGGGAAATAATATATATAGATAAAATGTTGTGTTAGCATGTTTATTTGTAAAGCGTCCACTTAATTTTCATGCATTTGTTGCAATAGTAGTAAAGAATATATGTTAGCAGAGTAGGGCATTAGTACCTTCAATTTCATGTGGATATTAAAATTAAATTCCAAGCCCTTAAATGAAGGTTTTTACCGCTTTTACTGCAGCTACTCAAACTATTACTCTGTGACAAAATGTAAACCTGAAATAAATAATAGACACGATGTGAATGCTACAGCTACAAATATATATGAAACGCAGTATGTACACTTTTTTCCTGCGATATCTAATCTGTTATCAATCTTACCCATTATCATTTTCACCTGAATCATTGCATAGTATCATCCATATCTATACTTAGCATGTTTTATGTTTCTTCTAGGTTCTCGAACATACGGAATACAGCTAAATAACTTTTAATGCCTTTGTCTACTATCATCTCCGTCATTTCTAGATTCATTTTGATTGATTTTTCTCCCTGCTAAGAGTTTTATTTCCTTGTTTCTTTGAATGCCTGCTAAGTTATGATTGAAAGCTAACCATTTTGAATTCTAACGTATGCTGGATATTTACGTTCCTACAGCTATCTCTCAGGTTTAATCTAGTATTTTGTTAAATTACTTAGAGTTTGATCCTTTGGGGTTTTCTGCGTTTGTTAGTTGATACAAGATCAATGTTTTGGGCGAGTTTCCCTCACTACTGTCGTAAAACCCTGTGTATATACTATCAAATATCCCATGGTCATGAGGTGGGCCACACAGCTATGTTTTGAGCATTGGGTATTGTTTCTATCTGTTTAAATGGAGTTCTCTCCAGTCTCAGTTTCCTCACATAGTTTCTCCTGGCCTGTGCTATACTAGTTTCCTCAGCATGTGCTGACATGACTGAGCCCCTCTGCCGATTTCTTGTGTCTCCTCTGTGCTGCTCTTTCTTTGGTACTCAGTCCTGTGAACTCTGACCACCTTGGACTCCTCAAACGCCCATTTCCCTCTCCTCAACTCAGGGTCAATATTCCTGCACCAGGGCTTGGAAACTCTCTTGAATCAATTAGCTCAGGCAAATGTAGGGCACACCTTCTTTGTTTCCTGTGTTCCTTTACGCCAAGCTTGATTTTAAAAAATTACTAATGTGCCTTGAAGATCTTTTCACATCAGCAGAGATGAATCACTATCATTCTTTTAAATAACGCTGTTGTAGTGCATCCTGTTGTTTTCCTTATTGAAAATGCTTCATTGAATATCTTTAATCTATGGCTTGCTGAAGGTTTTCAAGATACACAGTACAAGGAATATTTAGTTCAGTTTATACGGTGGTGGATATTTTCAAATTGACGTGCGTAGGATTTCCACCAGTTTACAGTGTATATTAACAAACTGTGAGGAATAAGTATTTTCAGTTACCATTGTTTGTCTGTTACTTAAGTGGTAGTTTAATGCTATCAGGCACAAGTGTATCTGTACCCTGCTTCTGCCAGTTACTAGCTAACTTGGCAAAAGCTTTAACCTCACTGAATCTTAGTTTCTTTTCTCTTTAATCAATGTGAAAAGAGTACTCTATTCATTGGTTGAAAGACAATGTATAAAGAGTTTATTTAAAACAATCCTTGGAACATTGTAAACCCCGATTCAATGAGAGTTTATATAATTATCATTATTATCATTATATAGTAATATTATTATGTATTGCTATTATTAAAATGGTTTTAGGTTAATGCCAGTAACTTTTGGCTTTTGGAGATCTACACGGATGTGTAACATTGGCGTCTGTAGCTGTCATCCGCTGATGCCTTTTCTTATAAATCTACTTTTCCCTCTTTTCTGAGGAACAAAAAAAAACTTTTTTGTCTTAGTAAATTTAAGAACAGTTCAAATTGAGTATGACATCCCTGAGACTTTACAAAATTTCATCTTGTGCAGGAGTTACTAAGTCACCAACTGATGTGAAAAATTTGAACTGGTGAGTTCTGTTCTTTCAGGTGGAGAATGTCTTACACTGAAGTAGTTGCGTGTGAACTGTAAGTGATGTCTCGAGACAGATGCAGGTGACAAAATGTGTCCCATGACTCATGGCACACCTGGACTGACACAATAAGGGTAATGAGAAGGATACAGTAAACTTTTCTACCCTTTCTGAACGCTGAAGAGAGTATTAGAAAAGCTACACTCTGGTTTTTCCATGTGTTTAAGTCAAAGTGTTTCAATTTAGTCTTGTTCAGAAGCTCAAAGCTAATTATACTATTACACACTGGACACACAAGCACAAATCTTGATCAGAAAAGGGTTTCACTCATCAATATGCATGACGGTATTGAGGTGATACGGCAGGCGCTAAGGAGCCTCTATCAGCCTTGTCTTATTATCCTCAAGAAAAATACAAATAGCTCCAAGGAGAATAGGGAAACCCGGTTAGAAATGTCAGAGTGGAATATATGACTGAATTTGGAAGATTAAATTCTGCCAAATTACCAGTAATTCGAAAGAAACAGATTTACTGAGATTCAGATATTCTGGTTCTGGTTCGCTCTCTTGTGACAAATGATGCCTTTTTATTTTGACTATAACTCAAAAAAGGTTCAAGTTGCTCCAGGGAAAGTGAGTATAAGATCATCTATTTAAGTTAATAGCATATGGGAGAGTAATAAGATATAACAGAGCAGATCAATTAATTGTTTTCAACTCAACATAGAATACAGTTTATTTCACTTTTGATTTAGCTAAAATGCCTGGAACAAATTAGCTTTGCCATGGTTCGTTCTTCTCTTTTAATACAAAACATAGCCAAGGCAATTGAAAAATTAGGAATTTGTAATTAATTCTATAAATTTAAAATGTAATAAGACTCAACATTGCTCAGTGTCCTGTTGATAACTAACCCTCAATTGAAAATCAAATCAAAATTGGAGACTGTCTATGTTGTTTGCATTATTATACATATTTTGGGGATATATTATTTAAACATGTAGCAGAAGAGAATTTTGCTGGTAATGGGACTTCTTTACTTACCTGAATTAATATTTTGAAAACAGTAATCATTAAGGAAGAATTTATGTCTCATAGGAAGAATCTCATGATAGATTCTAAACTGCAAATTATTTTGAGTTTAGAATCATTTTACTTTTGTTCCCATCATTTACGATACACGTTTTTCCTATATTTACAAATCCTTGGGGTCATTTTGAAGTTGGCAAAAAACATCTTAGCAGTATTTTTTACTCAAAACAATAAAACAAATAAATATCCCTAAGGACTCTTTCCACAGTTAAATTATCGAAATGCATATGGGAATTTATCAGGGCATCAGGGTGGAACAATCCAGGGGAAATGAGTTACATTCCCAACTACACTGGGTCCAATTTTTTATAGTGTTCATTGCAATATCTGGTTTTGTTCCAGGAAAAGAAGAGGTATTAAAATTGCTTGGAATGAGTAACCACACATTGCCCAAGTATGTTTAAGAACATACTAAGTTGTGAAGCACTTGATTAACTTGCAGAAAAACTTGGTTGGGTATTCTATGTGTGCTCTAAGCAGAAGTGCAGCCCCCCCGACAGAAGGTAAAAGCCCACCGATGGCACTGGTGAGCAGATGGCAGTCATCACACTCGGCTCTGGTTCACTCACTCAGGGGTGCTACTGTCCTTCCTGCTTTGTGTGCAAGTTGTGTTTCATTTAGCAAACCCCAAAAAGGTAGTTCAATCAGCAGGCCAGAATAAAGAGATGGGGGTTCTTCTTTATTACTTTTGCTTCAAATATCATGTTATTAATTTTTTCTCTAAGTGAAGAAAGATAACGTGCTCATTTCCTTTCCTTTTATCAATAACACTAACACTAGGGCAGAGGATTTAGTGACTTCTTTCTTTCCTAAGGGTGCAAATGTCACAAATTATAAGTAAGTTAAGACAATAGAAGAAGGAAGAAGGAAAGAGAATATTTTCTCATGTTTTATCCTTTCATTTCTATATTGAGCTAGTCCTTTAAAATGCTTTATATATACTAAACAAACAAAAATATAAATATAATATTAATTCATGAATATTTTCTATGATATATAATTTCTATTTAATATATTATGAAGACTGATTTTATTCTGTGGTATTACTGAAAATAGCAAGCAGAGGGTGTTTTCTTTGCTTTGGACATGTACCAAAATTAAATCCTTCCATTACAAGAAACTTAGTGAATTCCTGCCAACCCCCAAAGAAATCAATGATGTGTAAACTTGTAGTCATGGCTGTTAACACAAAAGACAGAGATTTAGAGAACACATGCGGTATTGCAGTAATTCATTGTTTTGAAAAGAAAATTGTTAAAAACTTTGTACTAAGGGAAAATGGATTGGCAGGGGATTTATGTTCTTCATAGACAAAGAGTTTTCAGTGATTATATAGACATTAATGCCTCTCCACCTTGTGATGGGCATCTTGAAGTCCCACTCAAAAGAACAATTAATTTACATTCCCACCAACAGTGCAGGAAGGTTCTTTTTCCAGCACACCCTCTCCAGCATTTATTGTTTGTAGATTTTTTGATGATGAGAATTCTGACTGGCGCTAGGTGGGACCTCATTGTGGTTTTAATTTGCATTTCTCTAATAATTAGTGATGTTGAGCATCTTTTCATGTGCCTCTTGGCCATCTGTATGTCTTCTTTGGTGAAATGTCTATTTAGGTCTTCCACCAAGACTTAGACATAGAGAATGGACTTGAGGACATGGTGGGGCAGGGAGGGGGAAGGTGGGGTGAAGTGAGAGTAGCAGAGACATATATACACTACTGAATGTAAAATAGCTAGTGGGAAGCAGCAGCATAGCACAGGGAGATCAGCTCGGTGCTTTGTGACCACCTAGAGGGGCGGGATAGGGAGGCTCAAGAGGGAGACGGTATGTGGATATATGTATGCATATGACTAATTCACTTTGTTGTACAACAGAAACTAACACAGTATTGTGAGGAAAATTATACTCCAGTAAAGATCTATTAAACAAAAATAAAACAAGGTTTCATGTGGACACATTAAAAAAAAATTAAATAGTGTGATAAAGATTAACTCACTCTCAGAGTGTTGGAAACTTTATCCTTTTAAAATTTAAATTTATGACATTTTAAAAGACTATTAAAACAAAGTTTTTGAAGAAAAATATTTTGCAAGTTACTTTCTACAAAACCAAAGGAGTGTTGTCATATTTGACTCTATCCTAAAATGTATTTTTTCCATAATGCGTCATAATTGAAAAAGTGAGACAAATATTTTCTTATGGGATATGCAACAATATTAAAAATTAGCCCTTAAGTGGTTTTGTATCATTGTTTGCATGCACGGATATATAAATTGCAAAGGTAAATAAGTAGAAAACAATTACTATAATCATTTGTCTTTGTTCAAACAACAGACGGAATCTGGGGACTATGTTGGTATTTTATCTGTTGTCAGTGTAACAGAGAGAGGCACATGGGTGATATACGTGCCATATGATAAAATAAAGAATAATGGGTGAAGATTCAGAGCAATGCTTTGGAGACTGATTGCTTGGGATCAGATTTTAACATTTCTTGACTACATGACAGTAGGCAAATTACATTCTTTACATTTCTTAGTTTCTTCAACAGTAAATGGGGCTTCAAAGGGCCCCTTTATAGAGGAACACTGTATGGAGTAATGTATGGTGCATAGCGACCTCTCAATAAGTTGTAGATATTTATAATATCAACGTGGTATATATTTTTGGCATCAAATGGTCCTATTCCAGTCTTATGCTACTGAGGATATTCTATAATTAGGTGCAATGGTGTATAGTGATTTAAATACACAGTGGGTCACACATATAATAGGAATTCAGATGACATGGAAATAATACCTTGCCCTTTCTGGTGTCTTTTCAACCCATTAACAATTAATGATATCATTAAAGACTCAAAATAATGATAAGACAAAAGCTGAAACAGAAAGGCAAAAGTTGTAAGGACGGATCAAGGAGAAAATAATTATTTGGCCCATTAAGTGTTGTGCCTTCCCCAGAGCGTAACTGAACCCAGGTTCTGCTTCTCTCTGCTCATTAGCCAATAATTCAAGAGGCAAGTTTCAGTGGAAAGGAAAGGTGCTTTAATCAGAGAAGCTGGCAAGCTGGGGAGAAGGTGGACTTGTGTAACCAAACCAACTCTGAAGATCCTGCTCAGCCATGACAGTTGTTTTTTGTGTTTGTTTGTTTTTTTTTGCGGTACGCGGGCCTCTCACTGTTGTGGCCTCTCCCGTTGCAGAGCACAGGCTCCGGACGCGCAGGCTCAGCGGCCATGGCTCACGGGCCCAGCCGCTCCGCGTCATGTGGGATCTTCCCACACGGGGCACGAACCCGTGTCCCCTGCATCGGCAGGCAGACTCTCAACCACTGCGCCACCAGGGAAGCCCCATGACAGTTTTTAAAGGGAAAAAAGGGGGAAAATCTCAGTGAATCATAGAGAGAGGAAGTTGGGTTCTCCATCATTCTCCATCGCATACAAGCTGGCTGACTCTCTCTTCAGATGTTATCTTGCCCAAGTGATCTGCCGGCAGGATTCCTTAGGGGGCTGCTGAGGGTAGAGAGCTAGTCATTTGTTAACTAATTAATTCTTCATTCTTCTTTTTATCTTGGAAAAGAATCAGCAGGTTAGGCAAGGTAAGGCATGGTGTGCATTCAGGAGAGCATAAATCCGGGGTTAGTTTCAATTGCTTAGTCGTCTCATTCCTATAATTAGGTTTTTAAGGTGAGAGGGGGACAGAAATGGGTAGACAGGGAAAGGGCAAAAGAGCTGTGTTCAAGAAGACTTGAAATAGGGAAAGGGAGGTTATGATAAGAAAATGTAGCCTTTATTTTTTAAATTATTTTTTATTTGATATAGTTGCTTTAAAATGTTGTGTTAGTTTCTACTGTACAGCAAAATGAATCAGCTACACATGTACATATATGCCCTCTTTTTTGGATTTCCTTCCCATTTAGGTCACCTCAGTGAATCAAGTAGAGTTCCCTGTGCTCTACAGTACGTTCTCACTAGCTGTCTGCTTTATACATAGTATCAATAGTGTATGTATTTCAATCCCAATCTCCTAATTCTTCCTACCCCCTTTCCCTCTTGGTGTCCATAAATTTGTTCTCTACATCTGTGTCTCTATTTGTGCTTTGCAAATAAGATCATCTATAACATTTTTCTAGATTCCACATATATGTGTTAATATATGATATTTGTTTTTCTCTTTCTGACTTACTTCACTCTGTATGACAGACTCTAGGTCCATCCACATCTACACAAATGACCGAATTTTATTCTTTTTATGGCTGAGTAATATTCCACTGTATATATGTGCCACATCTTCTTTATCCATTCATCTGTTGATGGACATTTAGGTTGCTTCCATGTCCTGGCTATTGTAAATAGAGCTGCAATGAATATTGTGGTACATGACTCTTTTTGAATTATGGTTTTCTCAGGGTATATGCCCCATAGTGGGATTGCTGAGTCGTATGGTAGTTCTATTTTTAGTTTTTTAAGGAACCTCCATACTGTTCTCCATAATGGCTGTATCAATTTACATTCAAGTTATGACTTTAACCTTGATTTCTGCAGTTTCACATGTATTTACTTGAGTGTGTGTGTACACACAGGTGTGTGTGTGTTTGTATCTAGTTCTAGGCAATTTATCACATCTATTTGTTTGTGTATCCACTGCCACAGGAAATACAGAGAACAATTTCATCTTTACAAGGATCCCTCACATTACCTTTTCCTAATTGTATCTTCTTTCTCCCCACTCCTAACTCCATCCCTAATAATTGACAACAACTAATCATATCTGCATTTCTATATATTTTTTTCATTTCAAAAATGTTACCTAGGGCTTCCCTGGTGGCGCAGTGGTTGAGAGTACGCCTGCCGATGCAGGGGGCACGGGTTCGTGCCCCGGTCTGGGAGGATCCCACATGCCGTGGAGCGGCTGGGCCCGTGAGCCATGGCCGCTGAGCCTGCACGTCCGGAGCCTGTGCTCCGCAACGGGAGAGGCCACAGCAGTGAGAGGCCCGCGTACCGCAAAAAAAAGAAAAGCATTTATTCTTGAAATAATGTCAGCCCAAAAGAAGAATGTATTTACTTAGATGGAGTTAAGAGTACTGGCCCTGGTAATATTTTCAGCTGTGTTTGTTGCCATTTTTGCCCTAGATTTGTATGCAGTCTTTTATCTTTTCTTCGAGGCATGCACTCAGTTTTATTGTGCTGGATATATTCTTTATTTCATTCAATTTCACTTTTTAATGTTTTCTTGCAGACTTCATGGAAACTAGTAAATAAATGCAACAGAAAAACACACTCCTTTGACTTACCTAAATCTTCTGAAGGACAGTGCAAATTTCTACTTAAAGAGTATGAAAACAAAATAAATAAACACATAAAATCAAGTAAAACTTTCATCAACTAAATTCAATGAAAAGTCTTGTTCATAATGTGCATTGAATTAACCCAACTAACATGTGATTCCCTCTGACTAGTTTAAAAGCTAGTAGCTATGGATAAGCTCTATAATGTATAATTTGAGATAAATATACTCTGTCCCCATTTTTCAAATAGAAGGGTACTTTCTTTTCTCTAAATGTGAATATATAATTTTTATGTTTCTCTTTTTTAAGTAATTGTATTACTTTATGAATATACTAGGTAAGTAATTAATAGCATTAAGAACTAATTTTGGACATTTAAAAAAATCAACCTAATATTATCTCAAACCTCTTAAGTTCTTCATTTTTAACAATGCTACATATTGTGTAGCATTTATAACAAAATATAGTATATATCTAAAGAAATGATTGACATATTGTCTCATCTAAGTCCTCTACATGGCCAATGCCCTCTGAGCTTCTCTTCCACACTGCTGTGCCCTGGGGTTCTGTGGACACACCAACTGCAGAAGTTACAGAAATCCTCTCATTCTTCCCATCCAGAGCTAACACGGTCTCACAAAATCTGAGACCATTCACCTCTCCCAAAGTCAACAACCTCTCCCTTTCCAGTTGATAAACTACCTGACTCAAATCACTCTAGGTTTTTAACAAAAGCAGCTTTTGCTGCTAAAGATGGGCAAAGATGTAGGCAGAGCTACACACCCCCCATTATAAGCCTAAACCTCAAAAAGCTGATCATTACACAAGAACATAATGTCCTGATTGACATAATATAATCGTCACCCAAAATAAACCTTCAGTGCTCACACCTGCTCATTTCCCTAATATAGTCCGACTCATTTTGATCTGGGTGTAAGCTCTCTCTATCAGTTGATGCTTACATTCTGTGAATCTTCTATGTTTTGAACAGCTTGCAGCTAGCTACTGGAGTAAATTAGAATACAATAAAACTGGATTGCTTATATGCCTGCTTACAGTATCAAGACTGAGTTTTTGCTTTGTTTCTTATATGAATTAGCTAAGTGCCAATAAACTGTATTGCGATACAGTTTCAGATGCATTAATACCATTTTTATGCAAACATCAGTTATCAAACAAAATTACTTTTGTTTTGAACTTGATTTTCCAAACAACAGAATATCAAGGTGTAGATCATAAAGCCATTATTATCTTTTGATTTTAGATACTTATATTTATGATCATTAAGTTTATAATACCTCAGTGATATTAAAACAGACTTGTTGAAAAACATAATTAAGATAAATGTCCTGTAAGAACGGGAATTTACCAATTATGTATGAAGCAATTTGGATTTGTGAATGAAATGTATAATCCCAGAAATTGTCACAGCATCTTCACAATGAAAATAAGCAAGTTCATAGCCAAAATGTAATTCTTTAATTCTTGACCAAGGGACTAGTAAAAATAAATGGAAGTGGGAGGGAATATTTCATTCTTCCTTGTAAGCAAACCCTTTTGACATTGTTTACAAAATCCAAGCTGGGATATAGTCCATTGTAATAGGTTATTACAAATAGTTGTAAACCAATCAAATAATATTATGGTTGGGCCTTGAACAATACTGGGGTTAGGAGCAACAGCGCTTGCACTGGTGAAAATCTGCCTACAATTTAGATTCTCCTCCTTATGTGTGGTTCTGCATCCATGGACTGAACCAACAACAGATCATGTAGTACTGTAGTATGTATTTAGTGATAAAAATATCTCTGTATAAGTGGAGCAGTGCAGTTCAAACCCTGATTCTTCAAGGGTCCACTGTATTTCAAGATTTGGGGCATCAAATATAAATTTAACAAACATAGAAATGGCTAAAAATTAATATTAATAACAAAAATAGAATGAATTAAATTTTAGTGCATATTTTATAATTATGAATTATCTATTGCCTAATAACAAATTACTCTAAAACTTTGTGGCTTAAAAAAGCATACATTTATTATCTCACAGATTCTGTGGTCAGTAAACTGTGCACAATTTAGTTGGATGCCTCTAACTTGGAGTATCTCCTATTCACTCAAAATAAGAACTGAGATTGAAAGAGAGCAAGCACGATGAAAGTCAAAGTCTTTCTGTAATCAAATTTCAAAGGAGAGCTTCAATCACTTTTGCCATATTCTCTTCCTTACAAGACAGACCACAAGGTCCAGCTCAGAGTCAAAGGGAGAAGAGGACACAAGGATGTGAATACCATGAAGCACAGGTCATCAGGGTCCATTTTAGAGGCTGTCTGCCAAAATTCATTTGTATATTTATGTACACATAATTGTCTATTATTAAAAAATTTAAAAATCTCTCCCTAAAGCCACATGCATTTATTACTTTACATATGCATATATATATATACTTCCATTTCACAGTAAAAAAAATGATGTGGGCTAAATGACCACCTAATAAATATTAGCTAAAGTTAAATCAATGCCATTTCCACTCATATCTAAGCTGAACCAAATCTATTTTAGAAATACACCTTAGTGGAAAAATGGTGTTCCATTTTTCTACATGCTAGGGACTTCCCTGGTGGCATGGTGGTTTAGAATCCGCCTGCCAATACAGAGGACACGGGTTCAATCCCTGCTCTGGGAAGATCCCACATGCGGCGGAGCAACTAAACCCATGCGCCACAACTCCTAAGCCTGCGCTCTAGAGCCCGCGAGCCACAACTACTGAGTCCACGCGCCACAACTACTGAAGCCCGCGCGCCTAGAGCTCGTGCTCTGCAGCAATAGAAGCCACCGCAATGAGAAGCCCGCGCACCGCAAGGAAGAGTAACCCCCGCTCACCGCAACTAGAGAAAGCCCCCGCGCAGCAACGAAGACCCAAAGCAGCCAAAATAAATAAATAAAAATATTTTTCTGCATGCTAGACCAGCTGATTTGATATCATAGTCAACAAGGGAAAAGCTAACATCACAAGTAATCTCTGCACATGGTTTAGTTTCTAATAAAAGGATGCTATACAAACTTGAACACTTTTTTGGTTTCTAATTATGTTATTTTGCCACTTTTGTTTCCACTTCTGTTTTCTTATGAACAAGAAGAAAGCATATGTAAATGCTTCTGTTAACTCCTGAAGAGGAGAAGGGTCCACAGTGATGCACTAAACGTTGGGATTTGAATCGGCCTCGCATCAGTCATGCTGCAGAGGACTTTCCTGAATATTCTACGTGGTTGTCCTGAGTACTGCTGACATTCAAACAACAAACAGCCACCACTACACTAAAAGGAGATACTAAGTAGAATTAAGTACCGTCCAAAAGATCAATGCATATCTTTTGAATAATACAAAACTCCACAGAGCCTAAAACATAAAAATAAAGAAGTAATGAATATTCTCCTTTGAATAGTGGGACCTGGATAGACAGTCTGTGAAGATGACAGGCTGAGCACACGTCCATGCCTCTTCCCTTTCCTAAGTTCCTCTCTTGAGTGATAACTGCAAAAGGAAGCTGGCAGACCCTGAACTTCACATTTAATCTGGATCTTCATATGTGAGAGCAGCCGACTAACCCAAGAGCCCTACACAAGCTCCCATTCACCTGGTAGTGTGAACTATTTTCAGACTTCTAAGGATTGCCATTGGTAACAATCATTAAGTATATTTATGGAAACGCTTAGAGTTCATTTAACAATGTGTCAAGTGAATTAGGAAAAAGAACCCACAATTAAAGTAAAAAAAGATGACACAAAAGAGTAAACCCTCAACCTTGAAATATATAAATGAGGTGATGATAATGCAACTGAAAATTGATAATATATTTTGTAAAACTATTACAATAGTTTTCTTGTTTATGAGATAAGAGGTGTGATTTTGGGGGAATCATCCTGGAAATTTGCTTTCTTTAGCAAGCCCAAATGATTTTGTAAATCATCTCTAACTCTGAAATGATTCCCCTTAAATTTACACTACTTATAGTAGATTCACTTTTTCTGGAACTGAGTATTGTTCCAAATATAAAAGTGATTGCTTCATAATATGTATATTTATGGGTGTGTGTGTGTGTGTGTGTGTGTGTGTGTGTGCACATGTGTGATGAGTGTTGAACGCATGATTGTCCTGGTGATGTGATGGACTTTTGACTGGAAGTGAAATGCTTTAATAAGTTAAGGAAATTCTCTCTAAGTTGTACATTCAAAATATTTTTCTCTTTAAAAGTATAGGTAATGATCATAGTGATCATAAGACCCAATCAATCATCATAACATCCAAACATTCTATGAATTAAAATTATTTCTATGTGTGCTCATAAGGTAATCATAATAAGAGAAAAAATACTTTGCCAGAAAAGAATTTATAAGAATCAATTCTTTAAAAAATTATACCTCTTATAACAACTTATTACTTTAAAAGTTAAATACCGATTTTATCAGATTGGGTTTTATCTTAAATTATTCTTATATAAATAGTGTCTTAGTGATATTAAAGTTATCGCATCAGCCAAGTGTGCAATTTCAACCTTTAAAATTCAAACATATGCACAAATATGCTATTGCTGGTAATGCAGCGACATTAAGTCTCTGCAATCTTTAGAAGTAAAAGCGTGGTATTTTTTAGGATTTCATTAAGCAAACTTTGGGTAACAGAAACATTTTATTTTTCATAAATAATTTCAGGAAAGTTGAGTGTCTTCATTTTAAAGTGTCTCTCTCCCACAATAGATTGATGAGATGATTGATAGATTGTGGAGGTCAGATAGAGATGAGTAAAATATTAAAATCGGAGTTAATACTGAATTTAGACTCATACACATTGTTTTAATGTTTAGTTTTGTTTATAGGTTTGTTTCTCTTTCGCAGTATTGGTGATAGAATTAGTGTCAAAAAGAGAGGAAAATTAATTGTTTCATAGAGTGTTCATTTAATATCAAAAAAACAATGGAAACACTCCACTGACGACTATAAAATAAAGATTTTAAAGATAATCATATCTAATTTCTACCTGTACACTCTTGAACATATGCTTGTTAAATATTCTTAAAGAATAATTAAGAAATAATATACAACTTGGGTCTACTTTTATAGAATATGTAACCCTTGATGCAATTTGAAATGACTAATAGTGATCTATATATTTACAATTTACCATGTTTTCTCATTGTCAGATAATAAGAAAACTAAGCATCAGAAAAACTTCCATTACCAACAAAAACACAGTTTTCATGAGACTCAATGAAACCCTGAGTCACTGACCTGCCACTGCCTTTAGGAAAGGTTGGAGTGAGGCAAACAAGGGATGGACTTAATGGACTAATTAGTGCCACGTCCTGCAGGAGCGACCCTCAACAACAGCTCCTCATTTCCCCAAATAAGTCCTGGGAAGAAAGGACTGGGGCACATTTGTGCAACTAATTCTTCATCTTTCTTTGTTCTGTAGATTCACTAAATAGGCCTCTTCGCTGTACATCCATTTCTGCAAGTGATCTCATGATTTCATTTTGGAACTCTCATGTTTTCTTCATGTCTTAATCCTGACATTTTAAACTTTAATATACAATCAATATACCTTAAAATTCTTAGTGGTCCTTGCTGAAATATGGGCTTAGGAGAAGAGTGGCTCATTTTGGATAATTTTGCATTTTCAAATTTATTTATATTAAATTAAGCTAACAATGAGCATGTGCTTTTTTATTATTAAAATAAAACCTTAAACTATTTAAAGTTCAAAATTGATATAAACGTTTTTATATACATGAAATTTGTTATATTTTAACATTAAACATGGATCTGCCTCTCAGTTTGTAATTATTCACAGGATGACTTTTGATTAAAGAAAACAATTAGAATCAATTTCTAAATCTCCTATAAAATTGTTTTCTTCAATATATCTGGACTTGTCAAGTTTTAAACATAACTACGTGATATGAATAAACTACCAGTGGACATATCACAATCACTGGCAGAGCAATTGACCAAACCCAGATCCTGGGTTTTTGATCCTGTTTATTTTTCCCAGACAGTTAAGAAAAAAAATCTCCTTTTATAATCTTTGAGTCATTTTATCATATTACATATTGCATCAGCTAGGTAGTAAGCATTAGTCAACAAAAGAGAAATGATTCTAGATATTTCGAAAAGAGGACATTTAGTATGAGAAACCAGTAGAAAAAGTGTGGAGATGACTGACTGGGAAAAAAGAAAATGAAGTAACCGAAAGTTTATTAATAGCAGGAAATATCTACTCCCCTTTATTCTGGGAGAGTCTCTCATTTGCTGCTGCCCTTCTAGTACCATGTGGGACACTATAAATATTAGGTAGGGTCACCTGAACAAGGCTGGAACTTCTAAGAATGAGATGCCTAGGACTGGCTGCTATCACAGAAGAAACATCCTAGGAGTGAGGCTGGGACCAGCAGGGATACATTAACATCTGGCTCTGGGGAGATGCTCTGAGCTGGGGATGCTACAAAGGACCGGAATCTCCTGGATTCGGCTGTATCTGCTGCTGCTGGACGGGCACTACCAAAACTAAGTTGAAACAGAAAGAGTACTCTCCCTCTTCCTAATCTCCAGCACTCTGAGACTTACCTTCCTTTGGCAGGGTCACCCAGAAGCCAAATGCCAAGAACTTGTGGATATAACATTGTGAGGGTCCTAGTTTCCAAATAATATGTAGCATTAAATAGAAGAGTGGAAATGGGGCCCCTGAGTTCCCGAACGTAAGAAATATCTGTTCAATCATTAAACAAAACCTTTGGAGACCATGGTGCTTTCATAAGAGCTTCACAAAACTAGAATTCTAACTGTGTACCTTTTCATTTGTTACTATTATAGAAACTCAACACACTTAATACCATTACTTTTAAAAAAGACATAATTCAATTGCTGGCTTGTCATTAGATTATTTTTTGAGAAATGATGTACTTCTGAAAGCATTGCAAAGTAATTTTCTTTGAAAATTATTTATATATTGATGGAATATTAGGAGAATGAGTTTAAAAACATACTATGAAATGCTGCTTCATAATCTAAATTATTCTGCTTTATATGTTACTGTGTGACAAGACCTATGCAAAATGATTTTAAGGTTAATGCTTCAGACTATTATTACCCCCAAAAATGTTGTGACATTAACGGTAAAACAAATTTGATTATTCTTTACTCATGAAAAAATAAAATGTGTGTTATTTTTTGAATTATTGATAAAAATAATATCAGATATCGAGTATTAATTCATTTTTTTCCACACTCAAAATGGAAGTACCAAACTATCAGTTGAAATTGATCAATATAAATAGAAAAAATAAACTATTAATTCACTGTAATATACATATTGAAATGGAAGAGATATTCATGTACTATATCTTACAGGAACATTGTTTCCAATGAATGCTGGTTACATATGGAATGTGGATACTTGAACGGCAATGTCTCAGCAGTATGTTTGCTTAGAGGAAGTTTAATGATACTGCATAATAGGAGACCCTTTTTTCAAATATGACTACATGCAGGAGGTGACTTCCCACCTATTGAGTTTTAAATGATTTTCTTATTGTTCAACATGCAGAACAAAGCACAGTGTGCCTTAGGAGAGCCAGAGGCTGTAGCATCAGAAGACCATAGTTGTTAGCCCGTAACATGGGCAGCCAGAATTTCAGAGCATGCACTGGAGAGAAGAAAATTTCCTATGGAAGTCAATGTGCAGACACCTTGAACACGAAGATTCTTTTTGGGATCATAAGGAAATATCACCAATTTCAAGTCATTAGTAAAAAGGGCCAGAAAAAGAGGTACCAAATAAGCATCACCCAAATAGAATCCCGAGGTTTCACTGTAAGGGGTACTCTTCTCTTGGATCAGTAGTTAAACACTATTTCGAGTTCTTTAATGAGCAGAAAATACTGATGTTTATGAGAGCCACTGTGTTTTCTTTATATGTAATAAACTTATTCACAGTTCTCACAAACGCTATTTTAAACTATAATCCCAAATAAAATAATCATCTATGCAGTATGCTTATACCTGCAGATCTGCATTGGCTCTGAGATTTGTCTTAACCTGAGCTTATTTCTATGTAGATATGTCCAATATATGAATAAAGTGTTTAATTTTTTACAGGCTTCTATATTTTATATGGCTTCAGCAAATTATGAAAACAAAAATAGTTTTAATTACAAAAGTTTTATCAATAAGGATTAAATCATTCAAGTGTCTGCTGAGTTTTGTATCAACAGTGTATTCTTACTATAAAGATTATAGGGTAAAAATTCAACATGTGCTAATAAAAGAGAGTGATCACAGGTGACTTTAAATTAATATCACTATGAAATACAACTGCTCTAACCATACCCGAGGCCTTGAGTGAATTCAGGACGGTGTGTATCCAGACCGAACCAGAACTAGGTGTAAAATAGTGAAAAACTCACTTTTATTGTTCTAAGCTACTGAGAGTCCAGGGTGGTTTGTTACCTCTGCTTAACCTTACCTAATCAGAAGGTTAAATCCAGTAATATATTCTTTGCAAAAAATAGACTAATATACAAATCTTTGTATTAATTTCATTAGGAAGATGGGGCAAGAAAGTAAGAATGGAGATAATAATAATGTCAAGCAAATGTAAGTTCAAGTAAAAAACAATAATGAAAATAGAAAGAATATATAAGTATATTATATGTATAATGATGATGAGATGTATGATGAACATATGATAATAAACCTCAATGTGCATAAGATGTGAAACAAACACCTAAATCAAAAATAATTAGACATTTAAGGTTATCTTAATAAAATATGTTTTTATGTGAAGTAGGAGATCTCATTATCCTTGAGACCTAATAATAATAATAATAAATTAAAATTAAAAATTGTTATACAGAGCATTTAATAAAGTGATCAAATAGACACACAAAAATCTTCACAATATTTCAATCCAGTATAAATTGAATATCAAAATGAAGCAAATTTTTCACATGGAAAGGAAGTTTTCTGGTTTTAATATTCAATGTATACTGGATTAAAATATCTTGAGGGCTTCCCTGGTGACGCAGTGGTTGAGAGTCCGCCTGCCAATGCAGGGGACGCGGGTTCGTGCCCTGGTCCGGGAAGATCCCACATGCTGCGGAGCAGCTGGGCCTGTGAGCCATGGCCGCTGGGCCTGCGCATCTGGAGCCTGTGCTCCGCAACGGGAGAGGCCACAGCAGTGAGAGGCCCGCGTACCAGGGGAAAAAAAAAAAAAAAAAAAAATCTTGATTGGGTTCTGCTGGCTAAACTTTAGATTATTTGCCTTTTTATTCATGGATGCGATTTATTTTTATGTACTAATTTTATGTGAAAATAGTTGCCTGACTATGTACTGAATGTATACCAGATATGGTTTCAAATATTGTAACATTCTCTGTACGTATATTTGATTACTCTCTTAAATGCTTTTTCTTTGGTTGGAAAGACAATATTATAAAAATATAAATTCTCAGAAAATGTCTATCCATTAAATTAAACTACACTGTATATCCCCCAAGAGTTACACTGTTATTTTTGTTTTTCTGAATTCTGTTAACTATTCTTGAATTTCATCTGAAAGAACAAATTTTTTAGTGTAGCCAAGAAAAGGATACTAAAGTATAACAATGACTGGAGAATATCTCATTAGAGGAGCACACTATGGGCTCACTGTAATTAAATCAATATTTTACTAGACTAGGAAGAAATTAATAACCCACTAGACCTCATTATACAGGAGAATAATTAAAATGTGATAAGTTGATGTGAAATATATTATTTAATTAATGGTTCAGGTATATCTTGCCATCATCTGATTTTTTTAAAAAGATAAGTACTCATCTCACAGTATTTTAAAAATAAAATTCATATGGAAATAGTCTTAAAAAACATCAATATGTGTACCCTAAAAGTGAATAAAAATACATACACATTCCAGAAGTAGAAGAGACATACTTAATCAAGACTTTAAAATCAGGAACTCAAAAACAAATTTCATTTACGTATGAATGGGTACCCAAAATTCCATACATAAATATAATATAAAAGTTAATAAAATATTATTTGGCAGTTATTATTAAAATGTATTTCTAAAGGGCAAAGATCTCTGATAACAAGCAAACATGGAAAGAAAGTACGTGCACTCCAACAGAAAAATGACTGAAAATTATAGTGTATACAAAGCAGGTAGAGTTTAGTAGACATTAAAAAGTATGACTAAGTGGATTGATACATAGCACGTATGGATTTCCATCTCATGCTATTGCACGAGAATAAAAAGTTCCAAGAGGGCCAAAAGTATGCAATGATATGTTATGTTTGAACACAATAACAGAAATTTCTCTCCTATATGCTTATGACTGTTTACCTATTTACAAATATACATGCCTCTACAGGGTTATCTGATCATAAAAATACAATTCCAAAGTATAAACATCAAGGTGTTAAGAATGAGGACAGATGTTGAGATACAGAGTGGAAGATAAGAGAGGAAAGAAAGTGGGAGTGGAGAAATAAGAAAGAAATAAGTCATTAAAAATAAAAATAACTGCTTAAAGGTAAGAATACAGTTGCATTTATGCATTTAGAAAAAGTCATGCATGGATGTGTCTTTATGCAAAACAAATTACAATTGAAGCAACTGAAAGGTAAAAGGAAACTTAGCTTTAAGAAATATATGCACATACACACTGAAATTTATCTGTTTAACTTTGAAAGAAATCAAGGTTTTAGATGGAAAAGGCATTGTCATGATGCCACCAAAATCACCCTTCCACGGTCCATTTTGGGCATTTCTCTTCCACTATAATGCTCTTGCTTGCTGAATGCAGAAACAGCCCCAAATCTTTCTTTATGTAGTGCTTCAGGTAACTAATAACAATGGACAGGTTTAATCCCTCTCAGCCCTTCTGGATTAACGCAACTCTGACTCAAATGTCTCAGTTCTCTGGAGCAAGCTGACATGATGAGCATCAAAAGATAAACTGGGGAAAAACTTAATTTCACATCTAAAATATTTTATTTTTAATTCAGCGTTAATGAAAAATGTTGTATCTAACCTTGGAGGAGATATTCCTCTTCTCTAAACTTTGTTATTCATAAATTCTTTTAGGTCTCTGCTATCACACTCTGCCTTCATGATATAAAAGTTAAATATTCTGCATAGAATATATGCTTATTTATGGCCATTAGCTAAAAGCATATTGTAAATACTCAGTGGGATTCTCATAGTTAAGTCGAGATCTGCAGCATTTTTTCTCCCTTGATCATTTTATTTACGTGACTTGGCACATTATCTTTTTCCGTCCTAATAGGCCATTCTACAAAATTCAGTGTATGTCCATTATAGCACTTGATTAAAAGTACACTGACCCCCATTAGTCCCACCGAGCCCTAGAGAATCATGCAGTGTTCTACATCATTAAAGTTTAGGTCACAATCTCAAATTTTTATGACTCAAGGTAAACTCCAAGCTGTGAGAACCTGATGAGAGCAAGATACTAAAAATTGAAGCAGCAATATAACAAGGAACATTAAATGCATTAATGAACAAACATAACCGTAGAAACTTTTAGGAACCAGGAATAGATCTCCATAAAATAAAATGAAGAACCATTACAGGTAAAGACAAAGGGTTTTCAGTGGAGCCAGAATAATATAAGTACCAGTAAACTACCCAAGATTATTTGAGATTATTTTTTTTAGGCCTAGTAATAAACTCAGGAGAAAAAAGGAAACTATCTCATTTGGTACCTTGTAAATTCTGTTGTTGTTTGCTTGTTTAAATTTCAATGTGTTACATTTTGAATCTGCATATCTAGGTATGTGAAATACTTAATTTAATACATTTTAATATTTGAAAGAATGAGTTAATAGATAAAAACAAAACTACAGGGCCTCCTTGGTGGCGCAGTGGTTGAGAGTCCGCCTGCCGATGCAAGGGACACGGGTTCGTGCCCCGGTCCGGGAAGATCCCACATGCTGCGGAGCGGCTGGGCCCGTGAGCCATGGCCGCTGAGCCTGCGCGTCCGGAGCCTGTGCTCCGCAACGGGAGAGGCCACAGCGGTGAGAGGCCCGCGTACCGCAAAAAATAAAAAAACTACATATTTTGATTTCTTATTTGACATTTTGCCATCTATACTGCAAATTATTTAAACAGGAGACAAAGCAAGCAAACAGCCAACTATAATCTTACAGCACTAATTTATTGTAGAATCGTAATTTTCTAAGCCCTAAGTTGAAACTCAAATATAATTCGTAAGTCTCAGAGAATTTAACAGCTATAAAACTTTTGTTTTGAATAATTGTTGTCTGTTAAATAAACACATTAAAATCTGAAGTTTTTGATACTCCATTTGTTGAATACTCTGATTAACACCTTTCAATTGATTTTTTGTAATGCAACAAATATTAGCTTATTTAAAAAAATAATTTTAAAACTTTTAGGATACATAGATTTGTTTTAAAAACTGAGAATTTTAAGAATCAATGATTCTAACATTTCTTAATTCAGTTGATACCAGGTAAGGAACAGCATGTACTAAATTCTGCTAAAATACATATATAAATATATCTTTATTCAACATTGGCTTTATTGCAAGAAAATTTTGATCCTGATATCTTATAGTGTATATATGTAAAAATATTGATAATCTTTGACCATAAGATCTTGTATTTGATTGTCAGATATCATAGTTTCGATGTATTTCAAATATTTATGTACCACAACCAATTTCAAGAATAGGTATTTTTCATTTGGTTAGAATATTGTTTATATCATGATGCTGTGCTCCACCATAATTTGTATTTGTATTATCATTACAAACAAAAATAATTCATCTTTTTTAAAATTTAGAATTTATACTACAGTCATTTGATCTATTTGGAAAGTCATGATGGTGTTTCTTCAGGTTTGCATCTTCTGGTTTCCATATTGTCAGTAAAATGACTGTGTCATTTTTTTGATTTTTTTGTTTTTAGATTCCAGTTCTAATAAAACATCAAAATATCTTATGATCACTCTCATTAAAATTGTATTAGTCCATGCATAAAATCTTGCATCAGTTCTGCTATATCACTAATGGAATATTATCTCTATTTGCTTGTCTTGTTTTGGAATATTTTTGAAATTGGCAAAAAACATATTCCAGGTGTCATTGTTCTCCATCAGTTCTTCTGATATTAAACTTCAGTACAGTGGTTATGAAGAATGATGCATATTGCAGTTGTCTAAAGACTTAAAAAAAAAGCCTACTAGTGGTACTGAATTCTTTATTCCAGAGAGAGCCAAGTTCAACAATATGAATCAGTGAAGGTAAAGTAAACCAGTAGAAATCCCTTGAACTGAAGCACGTACAAACAGAAAAAAGGCTAAAAAAGAAAAGAAAAAAAAAAAACCAACAGAGAACATAGCATCTAAGGTCTGTGGGACCATATCAAATGGTGTAACAGACACATAATTGGAATGCATAAGTAGATTCCACATATACAAATATAGAATGGACAGAATAATAAATATTGAAATAAATAACAAATAAAATTCCCAGAACTGAAGACAAACACCAAACCACAGGTCTAAGACACTCAGAGAATAGCAAAGAAGATGAATATTAAGATGAACTAGGAAAACTGTCATATCCTATTGAATTGCTGAAACCAAAACCAAATACAAAGAGGAAATCTATCAGAAAAGAAACCCAAATAAACAAAAACAAAATTATCAGAAACCATGAAAACACGAAAACATTAAATAACATCTTAAAAGTCTTGTAGTAGGGGGTGAGTTACCTCAGAATTCTACACCCTGTAATAATATCCTTAAGAAATGAAGGGGAAATAGTACGTTGCTCAGAAAAACAAAACTGAGGATCCACACAATAAAATTGTATAAAATGTTGAAATTAAGCCTAATTCTATTATGTATACCAACAAGGATGAATGGGACAAATATTGAGAAATAGGATTCAAAAGAAAATAATACTACTCTGTGATTCCTTTCAAAGAAATTATAAAAAAGACAAAACTAAACCACGGTGCTACAATCCAGAATAGGAGAGGAGCTTGGTGACTGGCAGAGTGCATTGGTTAGGTCCCTAGAGTGCTAGTCACACTATTTTTCCTGAAGTGTGCTATTTACCCGCTAAATGCACATATACCATATACTCTATGCCCTGATTTAGTACAATAATGTATATTGCTTTAATGTTTTAAAAATTTAAATAAAGTTTTCAACATATTTTTCCAATTTCTGTAATTTGTTTCTTGTATACCATGCCTTTCCTTACAAAGTGTATGTGCTAATGTACATGTGTGTTTTAAAGAAGTATATCCTTCAATCAGTCTTTCAGTATGTTTTTTTTTGCGGTACGCGGGCCTCTCACTGTTGTGGCTTCTCCCGTTGCGGAGCACAGGCTCCGGACGCGCAGGCTCAGCGGCCATGGCTCACGGGCCCAGCCGCTCCGTGGCATGTGGGATCTTCCCGGACAGGGGCAAGAACCCGTGTCCCCTGCATCAGCAGACGGACTCTCAACCACTGCGCCACCAGGGAAGCCGTAGTATGTTTTTTTTTTTAATGTAAAATATTTGGCTGTAAGCATGTCTGAAAAAATGTTTTTTATTATTCCTGAATGGATATTCCATGTGCATAAGATAGAATGTTTCCTGCCATTTTTTTCTCAGTAGTTTCAAGTCCTTATTACATTCCCTTCTGTCTCTTACAGTTACTAATGAACAGTTTAATTATAATTGGATTTTCTGTCTTTTGAAGGTTATCGGGTCTTTTCAATCTAGTTAAATTACTTTGTCCTCTAATTTTTGATGCATTGTAGTTGCATTTTAGTTTGTTCTGAAATAAAAATTAATATCAAAAAATAATCCTAAATAGTACTTTCTAGGTAAATTGGATACCAAGAGTCTACTGTATTCGGGATAATACATAGTCAGTCATACAAGCCATAACTGGCTTGATTGAGTTTCTTATCATTATTCAGTATATCTATAATGGCCCCTCATGTTGAGTTTGAAAGTTTAACTCCTGTTATTCTGTTGAGCTCAAATTGATTCTACAGTTTCCTATTAACACACCTAAAACACTGAAGTGGATTCAACTTATCACTTGGCATTTTAGTATTCCTGGGCATATAGTTTTTAAAAAAATTGCAGTATAAGTTATATACTGCATTTCACACAATGAAACACCTTGTATGTATACACTGATCTCCTAATATTTACTGTTCTAGGCCCCTTACCAACCAGCAATACTATTCCCCACTGCTTCTGAATCTATTTTCACTTGGGTGGTTTTATTTCCAAACAAGCTAGATAACTAGATGCACTGTCCAAAGCTCTGCTCAGTGGAGAACTTCTCGTATTCACTGTCTTTTAGGGATACTCCCTGATATAAGCAAGTGTTTCATGTTGGTTTATACCCAAATATTCAGTCGACCCATCACTGATTAGTCTCTGTCTCTTTGTTCATTCTCTAGCTTGTCAAAAGAGACACCCTGTGTGCTCAAAGGTAAAGTAAGGGAGAAGTGACAATGGAGCTGACCATTTCATTGACACAGGTGTTATTGCTCCTGCTTGTGTGTTACCCTGGAAGTACCACTTCCAAATTACAATGGATTGCTGCTGCATGCCCCTGACATCATGACTTGGTGAGTAGATTGAAATCAACATTTGATGGATAGCTTGAACTGTGTGATCACTTAGTATCTTAAAGTCAAATGTTTCCTTTCTACTAAGACTTAACAGTACGAAAACAGAGCTAGTTGTCAAATGTTAAGCAATTCTCTATTGTAGAAATAAAGGCCACGTTCCAGTTCTCTAGTGAGCTTACATTTTGATTCTCTTTAGGGGCTTGGCATAAATGTTTCATGATATTCTGTACCATTAAGACAGCATTAATCCTTAGAACTTCAGGAAACATGGCCCAATTAACAAGGCTGCTTACTCTGCAGATGGGACCCCGGTAGACCATTTTTATATTCTTGACTCATTTCAAAACCTTTACCTTTGTGTACCATGTGGTAAATTGTCAGGAGACTGTGGAATATGTGTTCTCTACTAAGGAAAGTGGCAAGAAAAAAATTAGTATGAAGCAAGAGAGCAGGGGAATACGTGTTACCTATCAAAGTTGAGATTCCATATACAGTTTCCAAGTAAAAGAAGGGCACTAGCCTTCGACTGAAAAAAGGGGACATTTTTGCAGGCCAAGGAGTATTTCAAGGAAATCTGAAATTTCCAAGTTTCTGAGTCCAACCACTCAGATGATTCTCATCCCATAGATCAGGATTCTGCTCTTTTTCAGTCATAGCTCTGATTTTGGCGTTGCAGACTTGCTAAATTTGGAATTAAACTTTACTAGAAGCTCATCTACACCTAGTTAATCCCAGTCTTTGATCCTGGATCCTGCAGAATTTCCTGCTCTCTGCTGCTGCTGAGAATCCCTTAATATGTTGCTAAGGAAAATCTCTGGCTTTCTCATTTAGCTTTAAGTTGACGATTAATCACTGTCTTCCTTTATTGTGCTTCTTGAACCCATCAATTGCTCCCAGTAAGGGTTATACAATTCCATCATACTTTCTCATTTATTTCTGGTATGACCAGAAAACATAGTTGGTATAATTTCATATTTTTAACTAAATAAATAGAATATCTGAAGGAAAATAATCAGCAGATGGGCTTTCACAGTGAAGATCTGAAAAAAATCCCCACTGCCTCTGGTGAAGGAAGGGAAGAGTAAGCATTGTGAAGTATGCCCATATTTTACTCATAACAAAGGCCTGTTTTCCAGAGAAAAAAATTTGCCAGAGCCTTAGCCTCAGTAAGCGAACAATATTCTTCCCACTCTGGCCCCCTGCAGCTTTCCTGTTGCACCTAGAAAATGGTGGCATGGGGGAGAAACACATAGAAAACAAGGGGTTGATGCTTAAAGAAAATAGACTGCAGACTGGGAAGGCTGTAGGAGAAAGAGAAAAATATATATACACTAATAGAAAAATGCTTGTGAAGGTCATAGTCCCAAGACATAGGCTCAATAAGAGACTTAGATATCATTGGAAGATTATAGAGCACACCCAAACCTTACCATCACATGAAAAGGGCTCTGCTATAATAAATGTGGATTACAGATGAAATTGCTGAAACACACAGACAAATTTTAAGGAGAAGTACACAGGGAAACCCAGAGTCAAGACAGAATACAGGAAAAAAAGTATATTAGAGGAATCTGAAGCCTCATGCACCCATAACTACAATATTAAGCATAGCATAAGTTCTTGCCAGTTTAACAAAAATTCCTACACTAAAGGCCTATTTATCTCAGTTCCTGTAACCTGATTTAACATGTCTGGATTTCAACAAAAAAATATAACAGGTCTGGATTTCAAAAAAAAAAAAAGAAAAGGGGGGTGACAAAGGTCAAAAAATAAAAAGTAGCTTGAAAAGACAAGACAACATCAGCACCAGATTCAGCTATAACATTGATATTGGAATTATCAGATAGGGAATTTAAGATAACTATGATTAGTATGTGAAGAGCTTTGCAGAAAAAGTGGAGGACATGCAAGGAGAAATGAGAAATTAAAGCAGAGAGATGGAAAATCTATGAAGGAATCAAAATGGAATACTAGAAATAAAAAACATAGTAAGAGAAGTGAAGAATGTCTTTGATGGACTCATCAGTAGACTTGACACAACTAAGAAAATATAAGTGAACTAGAAGATTGGCCAGTAAAAACTGCCCAAACTGAAATGTAAAGATAAAAACAGTGGGAAAAATAAAAATAGAGAACTTCCAAGAACTGTGGAGCTAATGTTAAATTTAATGCTACAGTAAGTGAAACACAGGGTTGTTTTTTAAGCTGGTAAAAATGTTCTGTGGGATATATTATGGTGGATGCACGACACTATGCCTTTGCAACACTGATAAAAATCTATTGCATAAAGAGTGATCTTTAATGGAAATAAATAAAATAGAGACACACTGCCCCTCACACACAAAATAATACAAAAGATCAATAAATCTAAGAGAGCAGAAAACTAGAGAGAGCCTCCCTCAGTGGCTGATGTTTTGAAAAGATAAACAAAATTGATAAACTTTTAGCCAGGCTCATGAAGAACAAAAAGAGAAAGAGTCCAAATAAATAAAATTGAAATGAAAGGAAAGAAATTACAACTGATATCACAGAAATACAATCATAAAAGAATACTACAAACAGTTATATGCCAACAAATTGAACAACATACATAAATTTCTAGAAAAATACAGTCTTCCAAGACTGAATCAGGTGAAATAGAAAGGTTAAATAGATGAATTGCCAGTAATGAAATTGAATCACTAATCAAAAAACTCCCAGCAAACAAAAGTTTAGGACCAGATGGCTTCACAGGAGAATTCTACCAAACATTTAGAGAAGAATTAATACCTACCCTTCTTAAACTAGTCCAAAATATTGAAGAGGTGGGAACACTTCCAAACAAGGCCAGCATTACCCTGATACTAAAACCAGAGAAAGACACACACACACACACACACACACACACAGAAAATTACAGGCCAATATCCCTGATGAAAAGTGAAAATTCTCAACAAAATATTAGCAAACTATATTCAACAATGCATAAAAGGATTATACATCATGATCAAGCAGGATTTATTCCAGGGATGCAACGATAGTTCAATATCTTCAAATCAATTCATATATTGCTCCATATTGACAAACTGAAGAATAAAAAGCATATGATTATCTCAATAGATGCAGAAAAATCTTTTGACAAAATTCAATGTAAGTTCCATTTATGATAAAAATTCTCAACAAAGTTGGTATAGAGTGGACGTAGCTCAACATAAAAAAGGCCATTTATGACAAAACCGCAGCTAACATCATGCTCAATGATGAAAAGCTGAAAAGTTTTCCTCTAATTCATGTAGATTCTATGCACAGAAATCCCTCCTCCATATGTGTGGCCTGTGCATAGTGACTTTCTTCCATAGAGTAAAATGTGAAGAGAGGTGAATAGTAAACTTACAGTGGAGAAATCTAGCTACACTATTCAGCCAGATGATCACAGTCAAAACCAATAATGATGAGCCATGTCCTCTCGGTATGATTTAATGAAAATTATACTTCACCTCTCTTGTCTTCCTCCACAAAATCCATAACTGCACTCTAGTCATGAAAAAAAGTCAGAATAATTCCAATAAAGAGGCATGCAATAAAACAGCTGGCCCGTACTCCTCAAAACAGTCAAAGTCATCGAAAACAAGGAAAGTCTGGTAAACTGTTATAGCCAAAAGAAGTCTAGGGAAGCAATATTGTATCCTGGCTGGGATCTCATAACTGAAAAATGAACATTAGGTAAAATATAAATAAATATGTATAAACTATGGATTCTAGCCAAAGATAATGTATCAATATTAGTTCATAATTGTGATAAGTATATTATTATAAGATATAGATAGAAGGGAAACTGGTCTCACGGTATTTGAGAGCTCTCAGTACTATTTTCAAAACTTTTCTGTAATTCTAAAACTATTCTAAAGTGGAACATTCATTCAAAATAAATCTATACTACCTTTAGATATATTGAAAAAAATACAATGATATCGAGAGCATAAATAAACTTTTTCTTGTTTGGGATATTTCAAAAAACTATAGCTAAAGCATTAATGTTGGAATAGAAAGAATAAACACCAAAGGCTAAAAGGCAGAGTGATATATGCAGTTATTTTATTTAAAATAAGAGAGAATGATTATATGTGTATGAATCTCTGATATCTCTGTTGGCAGGAGTTGGTACAGCAGATGGGCATGCACTAATTGTTCTATCCTTTCTACCATTTGTTCCATTTGTTCTAATTATCATGCGTTCAAAAAAATTGTGAGTGGTACCAGGAGGTACACTGAGGGTTCTCAATGCTAGTTTTCTATTCCAATACATTTCTATTTGTAAGCAGAAGAATTTAATAACAATCACTTAAAACTTTAATCTCTAGAATGTAAAACAGAAAATTAGAGTGCATCCTTTCCCGCCACTCTCCACAAGCTACCCAAGAAAAGGAAGTACTTTATATATGTGAAGATTGTGGTTTATAAAAATGAATCTGAATATTCTCAACAAAACATCCATTCAAAGGACTACAAACTCTAAACTCTAAAAATGGCTAAAACTTGTGAATAATGTTAATAAAAATTGTTTTTGATGAAGGAAACATGAATCAAAATAAACTGCCTTTTGGAACACAGAATGTTAATAGATATTTTAAAACTAGGTAAACAGGTGAAAAAACATAGAGAAAAATGCATCTTCATGCATCAATTCCATTAATATAAGTGCAAAAAAATTGGAAATTAATTTTGAAATTCATAGTTTGGATCTTAAATATCTTGTATTAGTCAGGGAATAGTCAATAAAACAGAAACCATACTAGGTATTTAAAATGATCGATTTAATATAAGGAATTGTTTACAGAGACAAGAAGGCTAAAAAGCAAAAGTAAATAGGACAGAGAATGTAAGTGCAGGGTGCAGTATCACCCTAAAGACAGGAAAACAAAAAGGACCAGGATGAGTTCCCAGAAATCAGGAGATTGAATAAGGGGTAATTTGCAATTCACATATTTTAGGAATGGGTCATCTAAACATTCTGTACCTCAGGACTTCAGTGGAGTTCTGTGAAATGTTTTTGCTCAGACATCAGAGGAAGGAATATTTTAAGAGGCACAGTTTCAACCCTCTAGGGTTGAAAGAGCTGTTTCAACCCTCTAGGTCAACTTGCTGGTACTGAGGACCTTCCAACTCTGGGTAATGCTGGCAGGAATATAGAAAAGGAAAGATGTCATTCTCCTTGCCTCCTAACTTCCAGTTTTCTTCTAGTGACTCCAAAGTGCAATAAAAATTAAACTGACAAAAATGTATGGGCAATGTAGTTTCCTGAGTTCCAGTTCCTGCATCAGAGTATAAAATGTGGATTTGGAGCTGTAGACAGTAATCATAAATCAATCCATATCTAAAAGTCTGTTAAAATAAATTATAAACAAAGATGCAAAATGTACATTTTATTATGATAGTTATGCTGGAAACAACATAAATGTGTATCCATCATAGTATTCGTACATAAGCATAACATAAAATCATAACAAAATCTCAAAAAGAAGTCTCCATACATTTCAGTGTTTTGTGGGGGGTTTTTTTGTGTTTTTTTTTTTTCTTTTCAGTTTTCTCTGCCATTGCTTGTGTGTCATGATAATTCCGTCTATACATCTTTCAGAGCTGATCTTTCCAAAGTGAGCCAGAAACATGTGCTGAGTCTCTTTGAAACAAGAAATCTCAAATAACATATTTTCTTATGAAAATATATTACTTAGATTATAGAACAGGTAGCATTTGGAAAAGTCAAATATGACTGGAAGATGCTCAGAGCACAAGCTGACTTAGCAGTCAAGATTTATTTCTTTTTATTTTAAATACTTGATTGTGAAACAGATATCTACAAAAATGTAAATTTATTTTGGATATTTATAGGGCTATGGAATAGATAAGATATTTTGCGAAGCAACTGATCAGAGGTGAAGGTGATGTCACAAGAATAGAAAATCATAAACAGAAGGGAGAGAAAAATGAGTTTAGAGAACAGCCTCTGGCGCTCTTTTATCAAGTAGGAGAACGTGAAGCCAAAAGAGTATATCGGAGAAATTTAAAATGTGGAGACATTTTTAAAAATGCTGCTACGTGTTGCAGTTGTAATTCTGATAAAGAACTAATGATAAAATAAATAGCATTGAAGTTAGTAATATCCTTAATTACATCAACAGATCTGAAAATTAATTAACATGAAAATACTAGAATAACAATGACACACTATTATGATAAAATGAAAAAATACTATCTAGTAGCTCATCATGTAGGCATACTTGTCTAAAATTGTAAAACCTTTTAGTACATAATAAAAGTCTCAAGAAAATGCCATTCAATGTTAATGTAGAGTGATGTTTCAAGTCCTGAAAATGTACTCAATTTGAAAGTATGGAAAACTACATTCACTCACTATGAACTGCTCTTAGATTTTACTAATTAGCGAGTATTTTGACAGGTGTTATACTACTAAGTGTTTTGGGACACCCTTTGCTTTATGCTTTGGGAGTTCTGTTTAGCATGATGAATTTAAATAGTTATTCTCAACTAGCATATTTTTTATCCCTTTAAAGTACATCTCATAAATTAAAAGCGGTGGGTGTATTATAAAATCTAATTCGCTTTCAAGCTTCCTGTCAGGTTTGTTTTTCTACTAGTAGTGAGAAAACTTGCCTCGTATAGGTAATACACCTCTCTTCAAGTTTTGCAGAGAACACTACAGAATCCCTAACATTAAAGCTGGATATTTCTGAAAGTACATTGAGTCTTTCAAGTCGTTAGGGGAGGATTTAGTGTAATAGAGCTGAATTCACTGAATTTCAGGCATTGGTGGCTTATTGCAGTTAGTACAATGTAATTAACACTCAGGGAGTCGTTTATACACCTGGAAGGATCTAACCCATTGCCTACTTAATTGACATGATTTTTTAAAGAGAGATGGAGCACCCTAATATTTATTTGAAAAGAAAATTGGGATCAAATTACCTCTTCAAGGTCAGAGAAAAAATTAATTACTGAAGTAAGTCTTGAATTTTTGTTTCGTTCTCAGTGTTTCACTTAGGATAAAAATCATTATTATGATGTGAACCTATGTGAGTATAATTCTGGTCTTTGTTTTAGGTTGGACTTTCAAAAGATGCAGGTTAATATACTATACAACCCTAAAGTTATACAGTGCATTTGTCATTTATATAAGGGTCACATGATAAGGTAGGCAAGTTATGCAAATATCACAGTCAGATTACCCTTGAGCAATCTCTGTGGAAGTTGCCACCAAAGAGACTTCCTCTCAAGAATCCAACATACTTTCAATATTAGAAAATATTCTTCTCTTGAGTACTAGGTTAATTTTAGGTTAATTTTAGGAATACTAGGCTTAATTTTAGGAACTGTGAAAATTGTACAGCATTAAACACTAGAACCACGCTCACTGTGGCATGTTCCAACTTTGAAGGTCAAGGAGAACTTCAGTCAACTGAGAGTAAGGAAGGGTAATTGCACAGAAACATTCTAACTAAATTCTAGGCAGAATAGCCTCCTCCCAGGATACCTGAGACAGATGAACCATTTCACTTCTAGGACAGTGGTACCAAACCTTGCCATGAAAGCAAGGAAAACAGGCTATACACATTCTTACAGCCTGAGTGTGGGCTACACTGACAGGATGGAATGGCAGGGGGTCACAGACATACATGGAATCCACACTCACTCAGCAGCTATTTCCACAGGTCTTGACCATGAATTCAAAGGTTAAGGAAAAGGCAGGAGACCTAGGCCAGCCCTGCCTTGTGGTACAAGGACACAAAACTCAGTCTGCTCCCCAGGCTCTACACTCATACGATGGTAAAGCCATATACTGTTGGAGCAGCAAGGAATACTCCTGTTCTGGATCCCTGACAAAGATTCACTGCTGTTGAAGGAGAGGTAAAAGCAAAAGCCATCTGCTCCTGGAGCAGGGGAGAGAAAGGCCCTGCTTCATCACAAGTCTTTCAGCAAATGACAAGCAAGTAAGGCACTTAGCACTGTGGGAGGGATAAGGCAAAAGTTCTCTGGGAGAAGGATTATAGAAAAAGCCACCTGACCCAGTGAGTGAGGCAGGGACACCAATTAGACCAAAGATCCTGTACTGATACAAATCAGGAGTCTGTGATCATGGGGGAGCAGGTGGGGGGCAGGACACTCACTCTCACAATAAACCTCCATAGACATGAAGCAAATTTAATTAAATTTAAGGCAAAATTTAATTCTGGAGGACGTAGGAGAAAACTTAGAAAGCCCACGCCCATGGCAGGCACACAGGGCTTTCCTAAGACTGAGCTGAAGAGGAGAATTCAGAGATTATAAAAATAAGAAACAGTTGTGCTGCTTGGGAAGGGACCAGTCCAGGAAGCATGGGGAAAAGCTCTTTGACACTTCAGATCCTACATAAGTCACAAGGTAGCAGCAGAGATTATCTGAGTGTTAGATCAGAAAGACATATTCATCTATACAGTCATGATTAAGATGCTAAAGAATCTGGTGAAAAACTTGGCAACAGGTATAGACAGATGGGAAATTTCAGTGAAGCATTTGAAAGTATAACAAAGGGTTAAATATGAATGCTAAATGATACATAATCTATTACATAAAGCATATTTATAGAGGATAGCACAGGTACAGTATTCCTTCAAAAGGTTTCTCAAGACTTAAAAGTTTACCAAAATCCTCAGAGTAAATAAAAGAATAAATCCATAGAGTTTGATAGGCCAATAATAATTATACAAACTTAAAAACAAAGATACAAAAGAGAGTACAAAAGAGAACAAAAAATCCAGGGACTGTGGGACAATATTACAACTATTGTACCAAATAAAGAAGAAAATGATGCCTGTAAAATTTCTACATTTAATGCACGATAGCAACACACAGATAGAAGGGTCTCAGAGAACCCCAAGCGAAGAATATTTTTTTAAAAAATGCATTATAGTTAAGCCTCTGAAAACCAAATATAAGGAAAAATTTTAAAAAACAGTGGAAAAAAACTTTACATATAGAGAAACAGATCTAAGAATACAGCAGACTTTTCACGTGAAATTTCCGAAGCCAGAAGACAATAGAAGGTCCTCTTTCACATACTGAAAATACAAACTGTGAACCCAGAATTGCCCATTCCTCTAAAGTACCTTTCAAAAATCTTGGCAAAATATGAGTTTTTTCAGAGGAAAAAAAGTAGAAAAGTCTACTGCCAGCAGACCTGCTATGGAAAAAAAAAAGTTAAACAAAGGTTTTTTAGGCAGAAGGAAATTTAAATAGATGGATCTATTATAATGTGGATCTTGAAAAAGAAATGAAGAGAGCTGAAAATGGGAAGACAATACACGTGAACCATTTTATTTATTTCTGATATTTTTAAAGATAATACACTGTCTTAAAATAGTAGAAAAATATTTTGTGGTTAAAATAACAATTTTAGCAATGTAACTTGGAGATTAAAGTATGTGTGAGGATATGGGGAGGAACTGATAGTACAATGTTTTCTACTCTAAATTAAGTGGTATTGACTTTTTTTTGACAAGAATGTTTCATATTACAGAGATGTGTTGTGAAACCTAGAGCAAGCAATTAAAAATAAATAGGTTTAAATAATAATTCAGTAGTGGAGACAAAATTAGCATAACAAAAATGTGCAGGGGATGAGAAAAAAAGCTAAGAAAAAAATGGTACATCTAATCTCAATTATAGTGATAACTAAGTTAAATACTAATAGACTAAATGTCACTATTAAGAGACAAAGATAGTCAAGGTTTTTTTTTTTAAAGAAAGAAGACCCAGTTCCTCAGGAAAAACATTTTAATATCGTTATGGATAAACCAAAAAGAAAAAACTGCAATCATGTAAACACTAAAAACAAAACAAAACAAAAAACCCTCTCAGAGTATCAATATTTGTATCAGACAGAGTAGACTTGAAGACAATTAATATTACAAGGTATATTGAGGAATATTATATATTAATCAAATTGTCAAATTACAAGTGTACATAATAATCCCCTCCTTGCTTTAAGCTTATAAACTCTATTGTTTTATATATATTTCATTGCTTATCTACTTAATTCCCCTCTTCTTTTTAATTCAGCTTTTTTAACCTATGGTATTTCCTGCTGTTTTATAGACAGATAGGCAGACACACACACAAACGTACACACACGCAGACACACGGTGACAATTTAAACAAAAAATACTTTCACTTAAAGTAGACTTTCTCAAACTGTTCAACCTTTTTCATACTTATCTCAACTTCCAGATTTCACTTTATTGATAAATGACTCATCGTGGCTGACAACTTTCATAATGGGGGAAATTTAAAAGATATTTGTGGTTATTCCCTAGAAGCCATATTCTTCACGCCTGACTCATCATTACATACCAAATCATAGTGACCTGATTTGTTAAATGCTTCTAAATGCTTCTAAAAACTGAGAATAAATCCTTCAGCATTTTGGTGAGTTTATACTCCAGCAAAGTCCTTTGAATATGGTAGCCATTCTATGAACAGCCATTTAAGAATAGCTATTAAAAACAAACAAGCAAAAAGAAAGGATGCTTTAAAGATGAGTGTTCTAAAGCCTTACTATTAAAAAGTACAAGGATGTCAGGGGAGATGTGATACCTCAAATATTATCTCAGGAATTTTGAGGGTTATAATTGAAATTATAATTTGAAAGTAATAATAAGGTAAATAAAATATTAAACTGAATAGTGGAAAAATTGTATTTTCATTTTCAATCAATATTAGACTTAATCACAAAGTTAGTTAGCTCATAGAATTTATAACACATCTTTACATATATTAACATACAAGTTAACATAAATTCTATATATTTATTATATATTATTAGTCTTGATTTATATTCAAGGAAACTGAAGTTTAATGTATATCTAATACTTAGTGCTGAAAACACACCCTTGGTATGACTCTGAATGCACTTACCTTTTTATTAGACCATATTGCTATTTCCATTAGATATAAAGCCAGTTCTCATTTTTGTATTTGTAATTTGAAAAAAAGGACAACTCTTAAAATATGGGCATATTAAAATGTTACACTTTTTAACACTTTGAAAAGAACATGTCTTTATTAAGAGGAAGGCAGCTCTAAGAAACATGCCAATCATTTGTCTTATGTCCGTAAGTTTGTTACAGTTGTACTTTCACAGATATATAAAATTAAAAAAAAATTAACATTAATAAGTAGTAAATAGTATGAAATAGAACTTTGGAAAAGAGCCACGATAGTTTACCAACTATGACGTGTTTTCATAAGTACTATAGATTACTCTCTCTAAATAACCTTCTGCCACCTTTCGAGAAGTACTTCCTTTATACACCTGCCTATCAATGCTAGCCTCCCAGTCACCAAACGTATTTAACAGTAACAATTTTTGTCTGTCTTCAGTTGAATTGACCTTCATACAGACTGTTTATCCTTCAAACTACTCTATTTCCAGGATCTAATTAGACACACACACATTCAAGTCTATGACCACAGCTTTTAATGATCTTATTCTTTCCACCTCCCCAGCACTTGGTACCTCACGCTTTACCTCATATCATCTCTGCTTCAATTATTCCTGCTTATCAGAATCCAAAACCACCTCTTCTATTCTGCTACACTCTGAAAATAACTGATTCTCCTAGTTCATTGTAAAATCATTTAAAATGTCATTCTTTACATTCTCCATTCTATCCATCAATTACTTTGTAATTCCCAACTCATTGCATTCCAGTTTCTGCTTTACTACACTATTGAAATTAATTTTCTCAGGCTACTCATTTATTTCTTAATTATCTCTGCATTGTCCATATCTCAAGGTATTGTGAAATAAAAACAGGCAAATGGAATGTTACTCAGGAATATAGATATAAACAGTAGAGTTATATAAAAGATAGACATCCTTTATTTAAAAACATTTTTGGTTTTTCCAAATGAGAAACTGTATGTTTTAAATTGCTATGGACTGAGTCTAAAATATTTTTCTATTATTTATAAGGAGAGAAAAAAAGTGGTGGCAATTTAGATTCAATGATCATTGTTTGATAAAAATTGAGATAGTTATAAAACAAAGAAGGATCTAATGTGTTAAATTTAATTAAGAGTTCAAATAATATATCAATTTAAAGATACTTAAATGTAGTCTGAATTGGTCAAATTTTACTTTGGAGAAAGCTGTGTCAACAGAAGAACTAACGGTACATACAAGTTGTTTCTATAGGTGTGCTAATATATAGATTATATATCAAGTAGGTTAAAAAGTGAAATCTACCAAGAGAACACAGGGTAAGTAACATCAAGTTTTAGTTTTGCCTCCAGCTGGAAGGGTGCTCCCCAAATGTGGTTGTGTACAATCAGGGTGAAAAAGATAATCCACTGTAAAGTAAGAAAAACTTACTCAAATTTCTATTTTCTCTACATAGATATTAAAAAGAAAATAAGTCCAGCTTATTAAATTACATGAAACTGTTTAAAATATATACACACCTCTGTAGTTATCTCTACATATGTGTATTCATTTGATATGTACACCTATTCAATTACTATCTGTATTTCTATAACAATAACTTCAGCTCTCTAATGAATAGTGGTTGTTGATATTTTTATTCTTTCTTAGATTTCACTGATTTCAGAAAAATTGCAGTTTATCAGTAACTGGACATTTGGATATAGATTATATTACATTGTTACTACATAAATGTAAAAGGATTATTTTAAGAAATAACTACTAAGAACACTAAGAATAAAAACACAACAAGCAACAAGCAAATGAAGGACTCAGCTTCTTCTACACTCACATAAATTCTCCTCAACAGCTTGTGATAAGGAGAAATAGTAATTATATAATTGACAATAAAGCAATAAAAATCAATATTAGAAGTAAGATTATTAAAAAACTTGCATTTTTCTTTTTTTTAATTTTTATTGAAGTATAGTTGATACTTCAATAAAATGTTGCTGTAGTTTCTGGTGTACAGAAAAGAGATTCAGTTATACATACATATATATTTATTTTTTCATATTCTTTTCCCTTACAGGTTATTACAAAATATTGAGTATAGTTCCTTGTGCTGTACAATAGGTCCTTGTTGGTTTTCTATTTTACATATAATAGTGTATATCTGTTAATCCCAAACTCCTAATTTATCCCTTTTCTCCTTTCCCCTTTGGTAACCATAAGTTTGTTTTCTAAATCTGCCATTCTGTTTCTGTTTTGTATAAAAGTTCACTTGTATAATATTTTTTCTTTTAGATTCCACATATAAGCAATTTGCAGCAGAATTTATAATAGCTAAGACATGGAAGCAACCTAAATGTCATTGACAGATAAATGGATAAAGAAGATGTGGGATATATATGTGTATATATATTTATTTATTTATACACATATATGAACAATGGAATATTACTCAGCCATAAAAAAGTAATGAAATAATGTCATTTGCAGCAACATGGATGGATCTAGAGATTATCATGCTAAGTGAAGTAAGCCAGGCTTTTTTTTTTAACAGTGATAAACTATATGTGTATGTGGCGTTCAGGTATTAGCTTAGTATGGAAATTCTATTATTTTTTAATTCATATTTTGTTTTTATTTTTTAAAACACATAACATTTTAGCATAATGGTACAGGCAGATGGTGTACAGTACAAGTGTTTCATATGTGTTTCTAACGCTGAAAACATTTTACTGATAATTGAGTGACATGAAAATTTGAGAGATTATTTAATTAAAGTGTTATTCTTATTGTTGTCAAATGTACACATTTTTTTAAGAAGCACAAAGGTAATAGATAAGAAATTCAGTGAAGACTTAACCATGTTCTTCACTGTGAAAGAGAGAGCTTGAAACCAATAAATATCGTAGATCTAATTAGCAAAAGATTTATAAATATACAATGGACAATTTATGGCACATTCAAGAGTTTTTAAATAATTTAATTGAAATTGAATGTCTGTTGTCCTAAATTTATAGTGTGTCATTTAGAGTGCATATTGAACTGAAGGATGGACAATTCGTTGATATCTTCTATGACAAGGTATTCAACTTGAATCCTCTGAATTACAGAGCAGTGAGTCTCACATATTAAGCAAACTCACAGAATCTATAATTGAGGGAAGAGCCATGAAGTGAAAGGAAGCATTTATTAAATGACAAGGAAATGATTTTTTGAGAGAAAATCACATTTGGTATTTTTAGCAAGCTCATAGATTTGTTAGCAAAAGTTGCAGCATAGCAAGATGATTCTTATCCAATTCCCATTGCCCTTTCTTCCTGTCTTAGTTGGGAAGCAATGTGCCAGCTAGATAATCACTTAGCCAAGCTCCTTGCAGCTAAGGATGGCTATTCCGTTTTACCAGTAAGATGATAAGTGGAATGCTGCTGAGTAACTTTGGGAAATTATTTGTAAGAAAACTTGGGGTTGAGACATCACTGATTGCTCTGTATCAAAGGCAGGGGAGAATCCAAAAGAATATTTTACTGATAATCATATTTTATAGACGGTTATTGATGTACCTGGTACCATTCTTAAGTTCTTTTTTTGGTAGGGGGGCTTTCCTTGGATTGAGAATCTATAGATTTATCAGAATTCAGTACATTCACAAGATGACAGAAATGAAGAAGAAGGTCAATATTCTAAGACTGGCAGAGAGAAGAGACAAATAAACTGGTTTATTAAAGGGATTTTTTACAGCAACCATTTCCAGCTTCCATATACAGCTTCCATATATTGTAATGTGAGATATAAAATAGATCCTTTATCTGTTTAGTCCACCAAAAGTTTACGTTTCGTTACTTGCAGCTGGTTCTGTTTTTGTATGTAATAAAAGAATGGTTTATGGTAAGCACTTCATGGGAAGTATTTGCATATTCAAAGAATACTCAATTTGAAGCTCTCCAATTTCTACACATTCCTAGACAACACATGCACTAGTCACATTGAATTGCCCTGTGCTTGTCATTTAATGTCCTCTTTGTCATTTATATTCAATATAGCATGTCAGATTCAATATAAATCTGTTCTCGATATTTTCTCCAAAGACACAAATATCATGTTTTCCTGGCTGATCATGTTTTGCTGTTGTTGTTGTTTAATGCTTATCATATTATCTTCTTATTTGTTCTTTTCACCTGTAAGTTCCTAAAAGGCAATATATTGTATTTGCATGTAACTTTATTACACTTTCATAGTAGTTAGTTGTAAGAAAATGTTAAAAGAATACAGAAATGGCACTTTCATTATTTTTATACCAGGGAGAGCTACAGGCTTATTTTTTCTTAACTGTGAATGTGTTTAACTGAAAGAAGGACTTAGAAAAGCATCTAAAATAAATGTGAGATCAAAAGAACAAAGAACAAAAGAAAGTCAACTGCTCAAGGGCTTTTTTTCCTCCCAAGGGCTTTTTTATACTCTGTAAATTTTGGTTTAGCAAAAATTTGGGCTTGATTAACTATTTCCTTTCCCATGTTAGGGAAGTTTTCAACTATAATGTCTTCAAATATTTTCTCAGTCCCTTTCTTTTTCTCTTCTTATTCTGGAACCCCTATAATTCGAATGTTGGTGCATTTAATGTTGTCCCAGAGGTCTCTGAGACTGTCCTCCGTTCTTTTCATTCTTTTTTCTTTATTCTGCTCTGCAGTAGTTATTTCCACCATTTTATCTTCCAGGTTACTTATCCGTTCTTCTGCCTCAGTTATTCTGCTATTGATCCCATCTAGAGTATTTTTAATTTCATTTATTGTGCTGTTCATCATTGCTTGTTTCATCTTTAGTTCTTCTAGGTCCTTGTTAAATGTTTCTTGTATTTTCTCCATTCTATTTCCAAGATTTTGGATCATCTTTATTATCATTACTCTGAATTCTTTTTCAGGTAGACTGCCTATTTCCTCTTCATTTGTTAGGTCTGGTGGGTTTCTATCTTGCTCCTTCATCTGCTGTTTGTTTTTCTGTCTTCTCATTTTGCTTATCTTACTGTGTTTGGGGTCTCCTTTTTGCAGGCTGCAGGTTCGTAGTTCCCGTTGTTTTTGGTGTCTGTCCCCAGTAGCTAAAGTTGGTTCAGTGGGTTGTGTAGGCTTCCTGGTGGAAGGGACTAGTGCCTGTGTTCTGGTGGATGAGGCTGGATCTTGTCTTTCTGGTGGGCAGGTCCACGTCTGGTGGTGTTTTGGGGTGTCTGTGGACTTATGATTTTAGGCAGCCTCTCTGCTAATGGGTGGGGTTGTGTTCTTGTCTTGCTAGTTGTTTGGCATTTGGTGTCCAGCCCTGTAGCTTGCTGGTCGTTGAGTGAAGCTGGGTGTTGGTGTTGAGATGGAGATCTCTGGGAGATTTTTGCCATTTGATATTATGTGGCACTGGGAGGTCTCTTGCGGACCAGTGTCCTGAAGTTGGCTCTCCCACCTCAGAGGCACAGCACTGACTCCTGGCTGCAGCACCAAGAGCCTTTCATCCACACGGATCAGAATAAAAGGGAGAAAAAGTAGAAAGAAAGAGGATAAAAGAAAATAAAAAGTAAGGTAAAATAAAATAGTCATTAAAATAAAAAATAATTATTAAGAAAAAAACTTTTTAAGTTAAAAAAAACAAAAACAAAAACAAAACGGACGGATAGAACCCTAGGACAAATAGTGAAAGCAAAGCTATACAGACAAAATCTCACACAGAAGCACACACATACACACTCACAAAAAGAGGAAACGGGAAAAAAATCATAAATCTTGCTCTCAAAGTCCCCCTCCTCAATTTGGGATGATTGGTTGTCTATTCATGTATTCCACAGATGCAGGGCACATCAAGTTGATTGTGGCACTTTAATCCGCTGCTCCTGAGGCTGCTGGGAGAGATTTCCCTTTCTCTTCTTCGTTCTCACAGCTCACAGGGGTTCAGTTTTGGATTTGGCCCCGCCTCTGCATATGGGTCGCCGGAGGGCGTCTGTTCTTCGCTCAGACAGGACGGGGTTAAAGGAGCCGCTGAGTCGGGGGCTCTGGCTCACGCAGGCCGGGGGCAGGGAGGGGCACGCAGTGTGGGGCGAGCCTGCGGTGGCAGAGGCCGGCGTGACGTTGCGCCAGCCTGAGGCGCGCCGTGCGTTCTCCCGGGGAAGTTGTCCCTGCATCCCGGGACCCTGGCAGTGGCGGGCTGCACAGGCTCCCCGGAAGGGGGGTGTGGATAGTGACCTGTGCTCGCACACAGGCTTCTTGGTGGTGGCAGCAGCGGCCTTAGCGTTAATGTCAGTCGTTGGGGTGCGCGCTGTTAACCCCCGGCTTGTGGCCGTCTCTGGAGCTCCTTTAAGAAGCGATCTTAATCCCCTCTCCTTGCGCACCAGGAAACAAAAATACCAGCATTTCTTAAGTAAATAAGTGCTGTCCATAAAGGTTATTAAATCTTTTGTATCCTACAAGACCCCCAAATATATAAAGATAAACAATGTCACCTACGCCAACGCTGCTATTATTTTTATTGAATAAAATATGTGATCTTGCTCTACTTCATTAAAATGAAAAGCTGCTCTGCAAAAGAAATTGTCAGGAGAATGAGAAGACAAGCCACAGACTGAGAGACAATATTTGCAAAAGGCACATCTGATAAAGGGTTGCTATTCAAAATATACAAAGTACTCTTAAAACTCAACAATAAGAAAGCAAACAAAAAAATGGACCTTCAGGGACACCTCACAAAGGAAGATACATAGACAGGAATAAGCATGTGAAAAGATGTTCCCTATCATATGTCATAAGAAGAATGCAAATTAAGACAACAATGAGATGCCACTACACACTATTAGAATGGCCAAAATCTAGAACACTGACAACACCAAATGCTGGTGCAGATGTGGAGCAACAGGAATTCACATTCACTGCTGGGGGAAATGTAAAATGGTACAGCCACTCCAGAAGACAGGAAAAGGAAGAAAAACGTATATAAGTATCTAAGGAGATGGCATGAGTTTAGTTTAATTTCAGTAAACCTTGAGTACATTTACTTTTCCCGAAATCAGCATTCTGGGTCAGTGAATATTAGTATCCCACTGTAAAATAAAGGAGATAATTTAGTTTTCCATCTTTGATTTCAAGGTGTAATTTTATATAAAGGACATTAAAAACCTAAAGCCATTTTTAAAGCAAGGCAATTCATAAATTTCTTTTGAAGGTTAGTTGTAAACATAGAGTAAAACCTCATCAATTTCAATAATTCAAGGAGAAGCTTTTTTAAAGTCAGCCTGGAAATTATGTTGGCAAAATGTTGCCTATAATAATTCCTCCTGGACTTACTCTAATAAATAAATATGAATCATGCAATTATCACATTGTTTGTATGCAAATGAATCCTGCTAAAATGTTTAAAAATGATTAAACAAGTTCAATATTCTGTTTTTTCCCTCTGGCACTGTTGAGAAATACCTATTAAAATCTGAAAAAGTTACACAATTTTTCTAGGGCTTAGTTTACTCATTTGCAAAAGGGGCTGAAGCTTGATGATTTCTAATTCCATTTCACATCTACCCAGTTATTTTCTGTGATTTACTACATTCTTTAAAATTTAAAATTACTTTGAGAAGACGTTTCAAATTACATGAAAATAAATGCTTGGGTTACTTGTTTTGTGTCATCTCCCTGCCCACCCCCCACTCCAAGGAGAATAAATAATAAACAACCTGGGTGATGTAGTCACCTGCCATAGCATGATTCTCTGTTCATGCGGTACATATGTACTCAGCGGCTGGACTCTGCTTATTTGAGCCACCTGGCCAAGGAGGCAGCTACTGTGTTTCAAGACAAAACATGAGTCAACCTGGAACTCAGCTCTCAAGTTGTATGTTGTGTGACCTTATGGATGAACACCAGGGCCATCATTTATAAAGCAGGATTGGGAGTGGTGAACAATAAAATCTACTTTACTGTTTTGTTTGGGTTTTTTTGTTTTGCACAGGTTAAAGAAAAGTGCTTTGCATTTGGATGTACTCAATGACAATTAGATTTTTTTATCTGTATTCAGAAGAGTAATTCAGACACCTGTGTTAGGACTTCTTGCCTCAGTATACATAAGAGAATTGAGACACTGCAATTGTTTCAATATTTCTTCTCCTATCCACTGAGAATTAGAAAAAAATAAAGGGATAAATCTAAAAAAACTTATCTAAGTGTTAGCTTACTAAAAACACTTTAAAGCATGAAAAATTTTGAGTGTGATAACACAACTTAATATGAAGACAAACTAGATATAGGCCATAAATGTACTGCAAACATTTAAAAAATGTTACTATTCCCAGACTATACTTATTTTATATTATTTTTACTTATTTTTTACATTGCTTTGCACCCAGTGCTTAACATAATGTCTTGCAATAAAATGTATCTAATATGTATTTCTTGAATGAATAGAATGAACAAATGAATAGGTATGAGGGTAAAACAATATAGTAACATTATAAATTATATACAATAAGTTGATGAGACTGAGACAATGAGATGATAAGAGATTTCAAATTCCAATCTACTCATTTCAGAAGAGAAAATGAAGAGCAGAGCTTTTAGTTAAGATTGCCAGGGTCACACTCAAACATAACTACCAAATTAAAACACTGGTCTTCCAATGTCAATACTATTTTATTCATTTAATTTTATTATAAAATATTACACATACAGAAAATGCACATAAAATGTTCAGTATAATGAGTAATGATGAAAGAAATATCTTTGGAATTATCAGATAAGTACAGAAGTGGAATACTGTCAGCACTTTAGAAGCCACTCATGTCCTATCACATATACAATACCAGCTCCCCACAAGTAACCAATATTCTACCATTTTTTGCTATTACTTTCTTGTTTCTATCATAGTTTTACCAAGTATCAATGTATCCCTAAAGAGCATAGATCTTTTTTTTCTAGGATTTAATAGCACATAAATAGATATATACAGTATATTGTTTCGTGTTTATCTTCTTTCACTCACTATTATGTATGTTTGCCAGTTTCATACATGTTTTGGCTCACAGCTCCTATGTATACTTCCTACTTGCTGTATGTCATACAGCAAAGAGTTATATATATATTCTTTTTCAGATTCTTTTCCATTATAGGTTATTACAAGATACTGAATATAGTTTCCTGTGCTATACAATAGGGCCTTGTTGTTGATCTATTTTACATATAGTAGTGTGTATCTGTTAATCCCATACTTCTAATTTATCCCTCTCGACCCCCTTTCCCATTTGGTAACCATAAGTTTGTTTTCTGTCTGTGAGTCTAGTTCTTTTTGGTAAATAAGTTCATTTGATTCCACATATAAGTGATATGATATTTGTCTTTCTCTGTCTGACTTACTTTACTTAATATGACAATATCTAGGTCCATCCATGTTGCTGCAAACAGCATTATTTCATTCTTTTTTATGGCTGAGTAATAGTCCATTGTATATAAGACAGGTTGTTGCTTTAGTTGAAGACCCTGACACCTGGCTGTCCTGCTCTCCTTCTTCAGCTTAACTGAGGTCTTGACAGCTCTATATCTGTTACATAAATGGAATCAATAATTAATAACCTTCACAAAAGAAAACACTAGGCCTAGATGATGTTGCTGGTGAATCTACTGCACATTTATGAAAGAAATAACACAACCTCTCCACAATATCCAGAAAACAGATGCAGAGGAAACACTCCTTAATTCATTTATGAAAGGAAAATCACAGACCAATGCCACTCATGAACTTAGACATGAAAAGCCTCAATAAAATAACAGCAAGTTGAATTAAACAATAAACACAAACAAAATTATACCCCATGAAGAAATAGAATTCATTTCAGGAATGCAGGTGTCTTCAACTGGAGTTTCTTTGGGGCCTTTGGCTGAGGTCTCTACCCAGACCTCCTTATTAGGGGGAAGTCAATATTTAAAATTAATAATGTAGCTCACCTTATCAATGGGCTAATAAAGAAAATCATATGATCATATCAATTGACACACAAAAAAGCATTTGACAAAACCCAACACCAATTCATTAAAAAGATCTTGAAAACCTAGGATAGAGAACTTCTTTGACTTAGGAATATTTAAACAAAACTTCCAGCTAACTACATACATAATGATGGAAAGACTAAACACTTTCCCACTTAGACTGGGAAGAAGACAGGATGTCCTTTCTTGTCACTCTTATCTGTCAACATAGTACTGAAAGTTCTACCTAGTGCAATAAGATAAAAAATATATACATACAGTTTATACAGAAAGAGAGGTGTATATATATATATATATATATATATATATATCTAGCAGGCGCCATATTGTCTATGTAGAAAACCCCAAGGAATCTATAAGAAAAGCTCTGTAACTAATAAGTGAGCATAACAAGGTTGTAGGATACATGATCAGTATGCAAAAGTTGATTGTCTTCCTATATATCACCAACGAACAACTGGAATTTGAAATTGCAAAAACAATACCATTTGCATGAAGAAGTGAAATATTAATATTTATGTATAAACCTGACAAAACCTATGTAGGATTGATGTGTGGAAAGCTATAAAAATCTGCTAAGAAAAATCAAATAAATGAAGATACACTGGAATACTTAATACTGTAAAGATGCCAATTGTTCCCAGCTTGATTTATAGATTAAACACATTTCCAATCACTATATCAGCAAGCTATTGTGCAGATCTTAACAAAATGATTAAAAGTTTTACATGGTAAGGAAAAGATCTAGAATAGTCAACCTAATACTAAAGAAGAAAAACTACACTGGAGGACTCATTCTACCCAATTTCAAGCCTAAACATAAAATTACAATGATAGAGACAACATGGAACGAACAAAAGAACGGACACATAGATAACAGACTAGAAAGCCCAGAAATGGACCACAGGGCTACAGTTATCTGAGTTTTGAAAAATGTGCACAGACAATTCAATAGAGAAAGAATAGCTTTTCAACAAATGGCGCTTGGAAAATTGGATGTACATAAGCAAAAAACTTGACATCAACAAAGCCTTACAATTTACAGAAAAATTGATTGAAATTACAGTCCCAAATGCAAAACGTACAACTCTAAACTTTATAGAATAAAACAGAGGAGAAAATCTATGTGACCTTTGTTTTGGTGATGAGTTTTCAGATACAACATTAGCAGCACAGTCCATGAAAGAAGTTATTTATAAATTGAACTTCATTAAAATTAAAATTGTGTGCTCTCTCTATATAGAAGATTCTGTTAAGAGAATGAAAAGACAAGCCAGTATGAACTCACATATGTTATACTTTGGTTTATGATGCAATTCATTATCATCATCATTATTATTCTTACTATTGTTACTATTATTATTATTATTATTTTGCTCAAATTTTCCCATAGTTGGCATTGGGTGCTCTTTCAGTCGACTCTTGTGTCCTTTTGAGATACCCTTATTATTTAATTTGTTTAGTACTTCCTCACTTTCTGACAATACAAGTTGCTCCAAGCTCATGTTGTATATTTCTTGCCCCAGTCCTATAATCAGCCATTTTTCCAAGGAAAATTGGACCTTTTATTGGAGAATGGTATTAGAAGCCAAGATCTGGGTGTTAGATGTGTTCCTTGCTACTGAGGTGTTATTGCTTCTAGGTCCTCTCAGCTGATTGAGTAATGATGTATGTGTGTATACTAACCTTTGTATATACGCATAGTAAATATTTCTATATGAAACTATCTATATCCTTATTCAGCTAAACTTGAATCCACAGTGATTTCTCTCTTATCAATTACCACACAGATCTAGGGGGATCTAGCCTAATTCTCTTGCTTTCTTTGAACTACCACTACAACAGTTAGAAATCTTGCTCCCATCATCTTCTTTCCATTACAGTGGAATATGCATAATAGTGTATTATAGGGGAAATTCATATAGAGTTCATATAGGGAATTTTAAAAAACAGGGTATTTGGGGAAGGTTCATACAGGGAAAACTTGGTGTATGATATGTGGAAATTCTCTGCCTGGTCTCCTAAACTTTTCTGTAAATCTAAAACTATTGCAAAATTAAAAAAGAATGGGCATTATTATATACTTAGCTTTCTACATTTATTCTTAACAATTTGAACATATTCCAAGGTTATTATATATTCTTAGAAAAGGTATTATTAGGTGGAAGTATAACATTCTTTTTGAAAACTATAATATAATTTCCTAATGTGATTTTCATGCTTTTAAATACTTGTTTTAAATTTTGTGGTATTATATGAAACAATCTAATGAATATTTGTAAGTATATAGCTTTGAGCATAATTTATATTATATCATTTCACTAACTTTTTGGAAGTAGAAATAACTGAATAAGATATGTGAACATTGTATATATACACATTTTTTAACATATATATTATTTTTTAAAGAAAGTTTGTGTTTATTCCAACTTTATCTGAGGTTAATGCGAATTTCTGCCTAATTTGCCCTGGAAAATACTATTTATCATCCTTATTACGTGTTTGCATACTTTGTAGCTTATGTAATTTAATTTTCAATGTTTGGTTGTATCAATGAAGTTGATCAATTTTTCTATATTCATCAGCCATTTCTAGTCCTATTACTATTTACTGCATCTTTTAAATCTTTATCCGTTTCTCACTCTGTTGTTACTTAATGAAAATTGCTCTATTGCTTCTTAATAAGTTTTTCCAGAGCTTTTATTTTATTAATGCAGTTTTAATTTTCTCAGAGAACTTTCATTTAAGTAAGATTTTCACATTGGTTAATACAATTAAGCATAATCTCTTACAAACAAAGGAAAAGGTAAAGTAATCTAATAAAATTGGTGTCAAATTATTGAGGTTTATTTAATTACACTCTATTCGGAAGCATAATGTTTTACATTTAACCAATTTTACACTTTACAAAGGGTTTTTAAATCCATTGTATTTTACAGAATTGCATAATGTCAAGTTAGATCTCATTCCCAAACTAAACTTTGTCAGTAACTAACAACTTGTGTATTTCCGCTGGGCCTCTGTTTTCTCTTTTTAAAAAGATAGTGTGTATTTAACAGTACCTACACCCTAGGCTTACTGGAAAGATAAAATTAAAAAACAAACAAATAAGTACCTTTCTCATATAGAAAGCTATTCGTGATACTGCAGCTGATACTATGATGACTGCGATAGAATGTCTAACGTCCTTGCACAAGAATGCTTACAATGTGACTGTAATGTACACAAGACAGTCATTTTATGATTAATATACAAAACTAAAACTTGTAGTGCTTGGGTGACTGTCCGTCTCCTAGCTTGTAAGTATCAGAATGCTGAGGAGACACTGGTTTTCTAGCCTCTGTTTTGTGCCTTTTGCCTCCCCCACAGTCCCAGATAATATACCTCTGAGCCAGTGCTATCTTTGAAGATAAGCTGCTCATGGATTATTCGTATGACCATAGCTTCTTATTCTGTTGCTGCTTAAATAATCAGGCCCCCAAAATGTAAAATTCTTTATTTAGAGGTCTGTACTATGTGATTTCTAACCTATTTAACATTTTCAGCAGTTACCTCATTGATAACATGGCAGATTCCTGTCAAATCTGCAGAAGATTCTTACCTCTGAGAGATGGCTATCAATTTGGTGAGTGACAGAATCAAGATACAATGCATTTTTTAAGAGGTGGAAAACCAATATCAATTGCTACAGAACAATATAAGCAATATAACAACATACATATTCTGCAAAATAATATTGTATTTGTAAATATATAAGAGCGGAGTAAAGTAAGATTAGTCGCAAGAATTGGATATGGGAACAACAACAAAAAAACTTGTATACTGACTATCATTGTTTTAAGTAACGTGACAATATGAGGTGCTGCTAAAACATAAAACTAAGGCAATGTTACTGGTTAGAAATTTTAAAAATTGTGTGAAATCTGTATTAGGGAAGTTGATATGATTGAGGGTGATAATATCACTTGTAAGATACATTATTGCTTGTTAGGTAAGATGTGATAGTGAAAAATTGATAAAATGGAGTGAGCTTGGAATACTCTATGATCTCAAAACCTCGATATATAAACTTAATAAAATAAACTAGGTCTTTTTGATATACAAAGAATAGACCTTTAGTATGTTCTAAATATTTTAAGATTTACAAATATGGTGATGTTGCAATCATTGCCCTTTAAAGTGATTACAGGTGGGAAAGTTAAATGTCCAGAAAGAAAGTCACTGCAGCGTTGTAACCAGGAACACAGACACTGGACCCCACAGCATAGGTTTGAATCTGGCCCTTCTGTTTACTATGTTATCAGTTTCGTTGGGCTCTTAGCACCTGGAGGCCATCTGAATTAAACAGACAAAAAGCTCATTACATTTTTGAGAGGACTATATTTTCTAACTACCTGAAAGAAAATAGAAAACTATTGAAGACCTAAAACAAAATTTGTATCCCCAGGTGTCTAGGTCCATACTGTGGGCTAAAAATTTCTTCAGAACCCACAAAATACACATTTCACAAATCCCTTCAGGTAGAGCAAAGAGGATATAAAAAAGGAACAACTTGCAGGAGGGCAGAGTCAGGGCCTTCCAGGAACAAGGGAGCTACATCCCAGGGGGAGGCCTCCATCCCCACTTAATTGCCCAAAGACATCTCAGAATTACTATAGACCAAGTGCTTAATTTCCTCTTCACTTATCTGAATACAGGAATTTATTGTAATCATATAATCCCCATTCCACCTATGGAATTTGAATGTATGAGGAGAAAGAGAGCTCATCCTTTTATTGCATAGGTTTCTAGATCAAGGGGAACCACTTGGGTCTGATAAAGACATAGCTGAGCATCCTTCAGAGCTCCTGAAATTAAAATTGGATACCATGATGTTTTTACTGGACTGAACTTTTGGGTTGTCTCCTTCGGGGAGTGGGTGAGTATATATTGCCTATGGGAGAACTGAATATTTATTGATAAAAGGTAGATTGTCGCAACTATACTTCAACCAGAAAAAGAAAAATAATTCCAACATGGAAAATATCTGAAAGAAAAAACATGGTAGATTGTCTGCGGAAATAATGCATTCATCAGATATTTTTAACTCTGCCTTCTGGGTACATGGATGAACTTCCTAGCTTCCTTAACCCTGAGTGGTGCCCAATATATGATATGTGTATTAAGATATGAATATTACTTCTGGGTGAAAATATTTAATTGCTGGTTTGAGATCCTTCAGAGATCTCAGTTGCTCTGGCACGGCAACCAGAAACATTCAAGGTGAAGACTGCTTCATCACCCGAAAGAAACTCAGTGAGCACAGACACCTCCCAACTGGTGGGAGACAGGCAGTGTGTGCAGAAAGGAGTCTTTGCTGTTCTAAGCCACTCATTGAGATTCTGGCATTCCTACATGCCAGAGCATAATCCAGCCTGTGCTGACTGATACAGGCAAAATAACAAAGAAAATGATAGATAATAAATAGAGAGATAGCTCACTAGGTAGTAGATAGATCTGATATAGGTATATCTAGATGTGTATATTTATATATCTACATATATATACATCACATGTACAGATATATATTTAGTTTGATATGAATTTATTTTTGTGTTTATGCAAGTATGTGTATATAGTATAGATATAGTAAATATATATATCTATTATATATAAATATATATTATATATATATATATATAAGATGGAGAAATTCTAGTATATTTATAGCTAGTCTGAGTTATTTACTAGAAAGAAAAAATAGAGTCTGGAGAAAGACTATAAAACTTGTAGAATTGTGCCTTGCAGAGGAGGGAGGGAAAGGAATCTAAAGTATGAGTGTGGACACCAGCTTTTATAGAAGTCTGGGCAGCTTATTCACAATAACAGAACAAAACTGGAAGGGCAGAGAAAAGTGGTGAGTTATCGACCAGGCAACAACTGCAGAGAAGACAGGAGGGCCTTGATAAGAACAGTAAATATAGAGCAAGAATTGTCCAAGAAAAAACGTGCTGGGTAAATTTCAGAAGTTTGTAAAAACGATTTCTATATAGATAATGAAATACTTGAAGGTGTCTCTGAATTTCTAGTACAGGTGACTGAAATTTGTAACATTACTGATTTAGGCTGAACACAAAGGAAAGACAGGTCCCCTTAGGAGAGAGGCAGGGCTAGAGGTGTGTGTGGAAATCAACCCCTAGTGTGAAGAATGCTGGCTGAGCAAAACAAAATAATCAGGTTTTACTGAAGGTAAACTAAAATTAACACTATTCATTAGCACCAAGCAAATAACAATAAATTTCCATAATAATCTCCATGAAATGAATACATTTTATTTCTATAGGTTTTACTTCTTTAAACTTATGATCATTGTACAGACAAACCAATGAATAGATTAATCTAAATATGTAAATTATTTCCCAGGCTCGTTTTACTTAATTCACCTTTTTTCCCCTAATACTCAGAACAAGCACAGAAGAGAAGGATTATGTTTCTCATTTTAATGAAAAATAAAAGGAGATGGAGGTTAGGTGTTTTGCCCAGTTCACACAGTTAATAAAAAGCAGAGGTGAATTTCAAGCCCTGGCCTGAATAATTCTGGATCTCATGGTTGTTAACAAGACACTATGCTACCAAATGTCTTACAATACTTTTTTTTTTGATCATTAAGCAAAGGCTCCCTTGTACAAGTTTTAGCCATCTCTTCCACCTTGATCATCAGTCACAAGTATCTGCAAGGTTCTGTAGCGCTCTGCAAACTGGCACATGCCTTACTGGTTAAGATAGTCTTCATCTAACCCCTCCAAGAGGAATACTTCACATCATGTGACAAGGCAGCTACTTTCTCCATAGTATCTTCAGTCTTAGCCCTGCAGTCCTGTTGGAAGCAGCTGCTTATATAGATATTAAAGCTAAGACTATGTAGTGAACAGATTTGATCATGTTCATGAAGCTATCTTGTTCAACTGTCATAATAAATAATGACTGTATAATGTTCAGATAATGGGTTTGTAAGACGTAATAGACCTGACCATTTGTGGTCTGGATCTTTATGCCTTACTATACCATAATTGGCTGTTTAAAAAATGGAATTCTTTTAATCTCATCATAACCACTAACACACATGCATTTTACATCGTAAAGTGTGAAGAACCATTTACCATAAATCTCATTTGAGAATTGGGAACCCACAATACACCCGAAAAGATTTATATAGATAAGCTGCATTCCTATTTCCAGATGAAGAACACATTTTTAATTATACCACGCAGAAATATATGCCTTTAAATTGCAACTGTATGTGGACTTGTAGACAAAGTAACAGATATAAGAAGAGTTTTCTTTTTTATCTACAAAACTACAAAAAATATATTTTTGAAGTCAGTCAAATAAATCATAAATTAAAATGGAAACACAAAGAAAAATGAGCTACTTGAATGGACAGGTCAACGATGGAAACTTTCGATAGAGAACCTTCAAAATGGCAGAGGAGTAAGATGTGGAGATCACCTTCCTCCCCCAAAATACATCAAAAATACATCTACAAGTGGAACAACTCCTACAGAACACCTACTGAATGATGGCAGAGACCTCAGATTTCCCCAAAGGCAAGAAAATCCCCACGTACTTGAGTCGGGCAAAAAAAAAAAAAAAAAAAGAAAAAAACAGAGACAAAAGAATAGGGACGGGGGGCTTCCCTGGTGGCACAGTGGTTGAGAGTCCTCCTGCCAATGCAGGGGACATGGGTTTGTGCCCCGGTCCAGGAGGATCCCACATGCCACAGAGTGGCTGGGCCCTTGAGCCATGGCCGCTGAGCCTGCGTGTCCGGAGCCTGTGCTCCGCAACGGGAGAGGCCACAACAGTGAAAGGCCCGCGTACCGCAAAAAAACAAAAAACAAAACCAAAAACAAAACAAAAACAAAGAATAGGGATGGGACCTGCAACTCTGAGAGGGAGCTTTGAAGGAGGAAAAGTTTCCACACACTAGGAAGCCACTTCACTGGTGCAGATGGGGGTGGGGAAGCTTGGGAGCCACAGAGGAGAGCACTGGAGCATGAAGGGCAAAGCAGAGAGATTCCCGCACAGAGGATCGGTGCCAACCAGTACTCACCAGCCGGAGAGGCTTGTCTGCTCACCCGCCGGGGCGGGCGGGGGCTGGGAGCTGAGGCTCGGGCTTCGGAGGTCAGATTCCAGGGAAAGGACTGGGGTTGGCTGAGTGAACAAACACAGCCTGAAGGGGGTTATGCACCACAGCTAGCAGGGAGGGCATCTGGGAAAATGTCTGGAACTGCCTAAGAGGCAAGAAACCACTGTTTCAGGGTGTGCGAGGAGAGGGGATTCAGAACACCACCTAAACGAGCTCCAGAGACGGGCGCAAGCCGCGGCTATCAGGACAGACCCCAGAGACGGCCACGAGAAACTAAGGCCGCTGCTGCCGCCACCAAGAAGCCTGTGTGCAAGCACATGTCATTCTCCACAACCCCCTTCCGGGGAGCCTGTGCAGCCTGCCACTGCCAAGGTCCTGGGATACAGGGACAACTTCCCTGGGAGAACACACGACACGCCCCAGGCTGGTGCAACGTCACACCAGCCTCTGCCGCCGCAGGCCCGCCCCGCACTCCGTGCCCCTCCCTCCCCCACGGCCTGAGTGAGCCAGAGCCCCCGAATCAGCGGCTCCTTTAACCCCGTCCTGTCTGAGCGAAGAACAGACGCCCTCCGGCGACCCACATGCAGAGGCGGGGCCAAATCCAAAGCTGAGCCCCTGGGAGCTGTCTGAACAAAGAAGAGAAAGGGAAATCTCTCCCCGCAGCCTCAGGAGCAGCGGATTAAAGCTCCACAATCAACTTGATGTACCCTGCATCTGTGGAATACCTGAATAGACAACGAATCATCCCAGAATCGAGATGGTGGGCTTTGGGTACAACTGTAGACTTGGGGTTTACTTTCTGTATCTAATTTGTTCCTGGTTTTAAGTTTCTCTCAGTTTAGTATTCAGACCTTATTATCATTGGTAAATTTATTGATTTGGTTGTTCTCTTCTTTTATATATATATATTTATCCTTTTTATCTTCTTTTTGTGGGTGTGTATGTTTATGCTTCTTTGTGTTATTTTGTCTATATAGCTTTGCTTTTACCATTTGTCCTAGGGTTGTGTCTTTTTTTTTTTTTGTATAGTTTTAAGCACTTGTTATCATTGGTGAATTTGTTTATTGGTTGGTTGCTCTCTTCTTTCTTTCTTACTTCTTATATTTTTATTACTTTTTATTTTTAATAATTTATTTTTTATTTTAATTATTTTATTTTACTTATTTTCTTTCTTTTTTTTTTTTTCTCCCTTTTCTTCCAGCTGTGTGGCTCACAGGGTCTTGGTGCTCTGGCCAGGTATCAGGCCTGAGCCTCTGAGTTGAGAGAGCCAAGTTCAGGACAGTGGACCACCAGAGACCTCCCAGCCCCACGTAATATCAAAAGGTAAAAACTCTCCCAGAGATCTCCATCTCAACACTAAGACGCAGCTCCACTCAATGACCAGTAAGCTACAGTGCAGGACACCCCATACCAAATAAAGAGCAAGACAGGAACACAACCCCACCCATCAGCAGAGAGGATGCCTAAAATCATCATAAGGTCACAGACACCCCAAAACACACCACTGGACTCGGTCCTGCCCACCAGAAAGACAAGATCCAGACTTAACCACCAGAACACAGGCACCAGTGTCCTCCACAAGGAAGCCTACACAACCCACTGAACCAAACTTACCCACTGGGGGCAGATGCCAAAAACAAAGCGAACTACAAACCAGCAGCGTGTGAAAGGAAACCCCTAAATGCAGTAAGTGAAGCTAAATGAGAAGACAGAGAAACACACAGCAGATGAAGGAGCAAGATAAAAACCCACCAGACCTAACAAATGAAGAGGAAATAGGCAGTCTACCTGAAAAAGAATTCAGAGTTATGATAGTAAAGAGGATTCAAACTCTTGGAAATAGAATGGAGAAAATACAAGAAACATTTAACAAGGACCTAGGAGACCTAAAGAGCAAACAAACAATGATGAACAACACAATAGATGAAATTAGATATTCTCTAGACGGAATCAGTAGCAGAATAACTGAGGCAGAAGAACGGATAAGTGACCTGGAAGATAAAATAGTAGAAATAACTACCACAGAGCAGAATAAAGAAAAAAGAATGAAAATAATTGAGGACAGTCTCAGAGACTTCTGGGACAACATTAAATGCACCAACATTCAAACAATAGGGGTCCCAGAAGAAGAAGAGAAAAAGAAAGGGACTGAGAAAATATTTGAAGAGATTATAGTTGAAAACTTCCCTAATATGGGAAAGGAAAGAGTCAATCAAGTCCAGGAAGCACAGAGAGTCCCATACAGGATAAATCCAAGGAGAAACAAACCAAGACACATATGGATCAAACTATCAAAAATTAAATACAAAGAAAAAATATTAAAAGCAGCAAGGGAAAAACAACAAATAATATACAAGGGAATCCCCAGAAGGTTAACAGCTGATTTCACAGCAGAAACTTTGCAAGCCAGAGGGTGTGACAGAACATATTTAAGTGATGAAAGGGAAAAACCTACAACCAAGATTACACAGCAAGGATATCATTCAGATTTGAGGGAGAAACTAAAATTTTACAGACAAGCAAAAGCTAAGAGAATTCAGCACCACCAAACCAGCTTTACAACAAATGCCAAAGGAACTTCTCTACGCAGGAAACACAAGAGAAGGAAAAGACCTACAATAACAAACCCAAAACAATAAGAAATGGTAATAGGAACATACAGATCAAAAACTACCTTACATGTACATGGATTAAATGCTCCAACAAAAAGACACAGGCAAGCTGAATGGATACAAAAACAAGACCTGTATATATGCTGTCTACAAGAGACCCACTTCAGACCTAGGGACACATACAGACTGAAAGTAAGGGAATGGAAAAACATATACCACGCAAATGGAAATCAAAAGAAAGCTGGAGTAGCAATTCTCATATCAGACAAAATACACTTTAAAATAAAGACTATTACAAGAGATAAAGAAGGACACTACATAATGATCAAGGGATCAATCCAAGAAGATATAACAATTGTAAATATTTATGCACCCAACATAGAAGCACCTCAATACATAAGGCAAATGCTAACAGCCATAAAAGGGGAAATTGACAGTAACACAATCATAGTAGGGGACTTTAACACCCTACTTTCACCAATGGACAGATCGTCCAAAATGAAAATAAATGAAACACAAGCTTTAAATGATACATTAAACAAGATGAACTTAATTGATATTTATAGAACATTCCATCCCAAAACAACAGAATACACTTTCTTCTCAAGGGTTCATGGAACATTCTCCAGGATAGACCATATCTTGGATCACAAATCAAGACTTGGTAACTTTAAGAAAATTGGAATTGTATCAAGTAACTTTTCTGACCACAATGCTATGATACTAGATATCAATTACAGGAAAAAAATAGTAAAAAACTAGGAATACATGGAGGCTAAACAATACACTACTAAATAACCAAGATATCACTAAAGAAATCAAAGATGAAATTAAAAAAATAAGTAGGAACAAATGACAATGAAAACATGGCGACCAAAAAACCTATGGGATGCAGCAATTCTAAGTGGGAAGTTATTAGCAATATAATCCTACATCAAGAAACAAGAAACATATCAATAAAACAACCTAACATTACACCTAAAGCAGTTAGAGAAAGAAGAACAAAAACACCCCAAGGTTAGCAGAAGGAAAGAAATCATAAAGATCAGATCAGAAATAAATGAAAAAGAAATGAAGGAAATGACAACAAAGATCAATAAAACTAAAAGCTGGTTCTCTGAGAAGATAAACAAAATTGATAAACAATTAGCCAGACTCATCAAGAAAACAAGGGAGAAGACTCAAATCAACAGAATTAGAAATGAAAAAGGAGAAGTAACAACTGACACTGCAGAAATACAAAAGATCATGAGAGATTACTACAATCAACTAGATTCCAATAAAATGGATAACCTGGAAGAAATGGACAAATTCTTAGAAAAGCACGACCTTCTTAGACTGAACCAGGAAGAAATAGAAAATATACACAGACAAATCACAAGCACTGAAATTGAAACTGTGATTAAAAGTCTTCCAACAAACAAAAGCCTAGGACCAGATAGCTTCACAGGTGAATTCTATCAAACATTTAGAGAAGAGCTAACACCTATCCTTCTCAAATTCTTCCAAAATACAGCAGAGGGAGGAACACTCTCAAACTCATTCTACGAGGCCACCATCACCCTAATACCAAAACCAGAAAAAGATGTCACAAAAAAAGAAAACTACAGGCCAATATCACTGATGAACATAGATGCAAAAATCCTCAACAAAATACTAGCAAACAGAATCCAGCAGCACATTAAAAGGATCATACACCATGATCAAGTGGGGTTTATCCCAGGAATACAAGGATTCTTCAATATACACAAAACAATCAATGGGATAAACCACATTAACCAATTGAAGGAGAAAATCCATATGATCATCTCAATAGATGCAGAAAAAGCTTTCTACACCAATTTATGATAAAACCCTGAAGAAAGTAGGCATAGAGGGAACTTATGTCAACATAATAAAGTCTATATATGACAAACGCACAGCCAACATTTTTCTCAATCGTTAAAAACTGAAACCATTTTCACTAAGATCAGAAACAAGACAAGGTTGCCCACTCTCACCACTATTATTCAACGTAGTTTTGGAAGCTTTAGCCACAGCAATCAGAGAAGAAAAGGAAATAAAAGGAATCCAAATCGGAAAAGAAGTAAAGCTGTCACTGTTTGCAGATGACATGATATAATACATAGAGAATCCTAAAGATGCTACGAAAAAAAAACTAGTAGAGCTAATCAATGAATTTGGTAAAGTAGCAGGATACAAAATTAATGCACAGAAATCTCTTGCATTCCTATACACTAATGATGAAAAATCTGAAAGAGAAATTAAGGAAACACTCTCATTTACCACTGCAACAAAAAGAATAAAATACCTAGGAATAAATTTACCTAAGGAGGCAAAAGACCTGTATGCAGAAAACTATAAGACATTGATGAAAGAAATTAAAGATGATACAAACAGATGGAGAGATATACCATGTTCTTGGACTGGAAGAATCAACATTTTGAAAATGGCTATACTACCTAAAGCAATCTACAGATTCAATGCAATCCCTATCAAACTACCAATGGCATCTTTCACACAACCAGAACAAAAAATTTCACAATTTGTATGGAAACAGAAAAGACTCCAAATAGCCAAAACAGTCTTGAGGAAGAAAAATGGAGCTGGAGGAAACAGCCTCCCTGAGTTCAGACTATACTACAAAGCTAAAGTAATCAAGACAGTATGGTACTGGCACAAAAACAGAAATATTGATCAATGGAACAGGATAGTAACCCCAGAGGTAAACCCACACACATATGGTCACCTTATCTTTGATAAAGGAGGCAAGAATACACAGTGGAGAAAAGAGAGCCTCTTCAATTAGTGGTTCTGGGAATACTGCATGTAAAAGAATGAAATTAGAACACTCCTTAACACAATACACAAAACTAAACTCAAAATGGACTAAAGTCCTAAATATAAGGCCAGACACTATAAAAATCTTAGTGGAAAACATAGGCAGAACACTCTATGACATAAATCATAGCAAACAAAAATAAAAATAAACAAATGGGAACTAATGAAACTTAATAAGTTTTGCACGGCAAAGGAAACCATAAACAAGACGAAAAGGCAACCCTCAGAATGGGAGAAAGTATTTGCAAACCAAGAAAATGACAAAGGATTATTCTCCAAAACAGATAAGCAGCCCATGCATCTCAATATCAAAAGAGCAAACAGCCCAATCCAAAAATGGGCAGAAGACCTAAACAGACATTTCTACAAAGAAGATATACAGATTGCCAGTAAACACATGAAAGGTTGTTCAACATCACTCATTATTAGAGAAAGGCAAATCAAAACTACAGTGAGGTGTCACCTCACACCAGTCAGAATGGCCATCATCAAAAAATCTACAAACACGGCTTCCCTGGTGGCGCAGTGGTTGAGAATCTGCCTGCCAATGCAGGAGACACGGGTTCAGAGCCCTGGTCTGGGAAGATTCCACATGCCGCCGGGTAACTAGGCCCGTGAGCCACAATTACTGAGCCTGCGTGTCTGGAGCCTGTGCTCCGCAACGAGAGGTCACGATAGTGAGAGGCCCGCACACCGCGATGAGTGGCCCCCGCTTGCCACAACTAGAGAAAGCCCTCACACCGAAACGAAGACCCAACACAGTCATAAATAAAAATAAATAAATAAAACTTTAAAAAAAACTACAAATAATAAATATATGTAAATAGCTATATGTAAATTTCCATTTTGCAACTTTCTTATTTAAATGATAAAATAATTTTAGTAATATTTCATTCAAAATTAATTTTTGTAAATAATATTGTAAGTGTACTATTATCTTCTAATCATCTTCATGAAACTCCCCATCACATTTCAAATTTGCTGTACTAATTTTAATAAAGACCTGGGAAATTTTGATTCACATCACAAATGAAGATGGAGTAATGTAGGGTAGTCATTACTTAAAGACTGTTAAACTGTTTCCATGTCAAACAATTTTATTTATACCTCTGACTGTTTCAGTAGTCTCGATGCAGGTTGTTATCCACTAACACCGTCAAATCTGTTCTACTGTAATATGAATATCTAGAGTTAGCCTGATTTGATAAAGTGTGTCATTGTTATTCATGGAGGTTTTTGGTGTATTACTGAACTTGTTTTACTTTTTGAAGTGTAAAATACAACCAGATAAATACTAGAACCACCCTCTGTAAATATGCAGTTCAACAAATAACCACAAAGGAAATACCTGGGTTGACCACCACCCAGATCAAGAAATAAAATAGTACCATCACCTAGAAGACTCTTATTTGTCCATTTCCTAACATAATCTCCTAATCCCTTGCCAAATATTAACCCTACTTTTATCTGTCAAAGTAGTTTTGTTTTTCCTGTTTTTATATAAATCGTCATGCATTAATATTATTTTTTAAAATGTATTTATTCATGGGTATATCCTTGAGGACTACCTTCTTTGACTCAGCATTACAATTGTGATCCATCCATGTTTATGCATGTAGCTGTACTGCATTCATGTCTGTTGTTGTATGATATTCAGTGGTATGATATATTGCATTATTAACAATTCTTTTCCTAGAAATGTGATCTGTTTCTGATTTTGCTTATTATGAAAAATAATACCTGGAATAGTTTTGTTTATGCTTGGTGTACATAAACATGCATTTGTTTTGGGCATAATCCTGGAATTAGAATTGATGGATCAAGGGTATGTGTCCCTTCAAATCTAATATATACCTGAATTTCAAAGTAATTGTATCATTTTATATCCCCACTAGCAGTGTAGGAACGTTTACTTACTCCACATATTCTCTATTACTTGCTATTTTCAAAATGTTTGATCTTCACCCTTCTGATGAGCATGCAGTGGTATTTCATTATAGTTTTAAGTTGAAATTTCCTGACTACAAATGGTTGGTCAACTTTTCATATTTTCATTGACCTCAGATATCACCTTGAATAAAGCTCCTTTAAGATTTTTAAGGTTCTTTTTCTTTTCTTCTTTTCTTCTTTTCTTTCTTTCTTTCTTTCTTTCTTCTTTCAACATACACTTATTTTATTTTTGGACTTATTTAGAAAGAAGGTTTGAGATTTGTCTGTTCATAAGAAGCACTTATTCAAAACACTATGTAGAACATTTCTTCATGTCAAATTCATGAAAACACTGAGAGATTCCTGTTTGATTATATGTCAATTTTCTTTTTTTAACCTAAAATTAGGCTGACTGCCATTCTTATACCTTTCTACATTGGTTAGGCTCTTCAAGTGTTAAGGGAAGTCTTAGGTGGGAGCTCCCTCCTCAGTCAAGCAATGTACGTTATAATAGTTGCAATATTACCCCCTGATAAGCTGTTAAGTCTTCAAAGGCAAAAGTAAGTACCTTCCCTTTTAGAACAGACCATTATTTGGTGATGCTACTGGCAGAATCAAAATAAATCTGTCAAAATGGAAGAAATCTTACCTGCCACAAACCAGACTGAGGGCCTTATCTGAAATAAGTTGTAAAGTAGGCAGTGAGGAGGAGTTTGATTTCCTCATCAAAGAGGTGATACACTTTAAATCACAATTTATTCTTAGACAAAAGTCAGAATGCCATTCTAAGCAACACTAAAATCTTTTCTGTTATTTTGATGGAGAGCCCTAGACAGCTTATAAATCAGACATAAACTTGCTGCACTGAGGCAGGCCATGTACCCTTTCCATGTATCCAGTGTGCTATACAAGAACACAATGCCATCAATCTCCACAATCTGCAGTGTGCAAAGGTAAATGGCCAGTGCTTCATTCCCTCACTCAGATTTTTCATCTCAGATGCCAAGCCAGTAAAGTCTATAAAGAAAGCCTATACAGAGTCTTTTGTGCCTATTCTTTGTCAGTTCTTTGCAACTTTTATTACAAGCTCACTACCTTGCTCCTTGCTGCTTCTACAGCTATATTCATTATCTCTGCTTCCTAGCTACCAAGTGAGCTCCAAAAGTGTGGGTGCAGGAAGAGCAAACAGAGGTCTCAGTAGAATATCTGAGATGGAATAGCAGATACTTAACTGTAGTGACCATAGGTCCCAGTTTGCTGGAGACAGTTCTGATTTAGCTTGTGGTTCCAGTATCCCCTCTGGTTTACTCTCCTGGTCCCACCACTGTTCAGTCTGAAAAGTGAGGTGGTTTGAATCTGGGATTGCATTGCCTCCCTTGCCATAAACTATAATCTCTACTCTGACCCAGGGAGTAGATAGCATAGGGCAATTTCAGAGTATAATATCAAATTTATTCATTAGTTTATTAAATCATAATATGAATAACCATTTTTATGTAAACTGTGGATAATGGATTTCAACTGAATCTCTTTTACTTTCAACAATTTCCTGTTTCAGTTGACAGGAAACTGACACAGGAAGAAAGTTTTTCCTTGTGTTGTATGTGCTTCATTACCAATAGGAAAAAAAACCTATAAATTTCAGAGGAATCTATTCCTATTAATTGTTTGGTTACTTAAATTTTTATATTAACAGGCATGCTGAAATATTAAAGTCATAAAAATCTTGGATATCAAGTATATTTTAATTTTAGTTTTGAAATGCTGATATTGATAGTCACAGAAAAAGACCACCATTTTCTTAAAGATCCTTATTTCATTTGAAAAGTTAGTTATTACTATTTCAAATGTATGTAATTCACATAATTAATTACATATGTTATAGTGCCAAATAAAAACTAAACTATAGCCATCTATCTTTATATAAAAATAATGTTTAAAAACCCCACAAAATTAAACACTATAATTCCAGAAATTGGATAGTGTTTCTGTAGGTGTTTAATAAAATGTGTTATTTAACCATTAGGAAAACTATGATTATACAAGCTCAAAACATTTTAAATGAAAAACTGTACCTTGACCATTAACATTCAAAGATACTGAATTACCTATATCATTTAGTCATTTCTAAAATATGTTTAATATCTTTGGTCTTCTGTTGAATAATATATTTTCTTTTCCACTACAAAGTTTTAGTTTTCATTACTTATATGTCCAAGCCTGAGAAACCATGGTGTGCTGAAGATACAAGAGTATGAACAACTGTTTACTACACACCATTCAGAGAGTTGGTGGAGTCACCAAGCTGGAAGATGGACTTGGCCAAATCTTGCCCTTAATTCAAACCATGCTGCAGTCAGTGGCAGTGGCTTGTAACTTGGGCAAACATTAAACGTCATGTAGACTGTTGCTCTTTCTTCATTACAGTCCCTCAAACTTTGGTCTTTGAAAGTGCAAGGGAGCATGTTTCACATTCATCACATACACACTAAATAACCAAAGCTGTTCTGGCAGAAAGTCAGGGTCATGAAAAACTACCCTCTGAATACATAACCTCTTCTGATTCCTGAAACATATTTCCCAGGTTAAAAAAATGTTCCACTCATTTTTCTACCTGTATCTGTAGATACAGACCACCTTTCTGTGTGGTTTTGGGGGGTAGGTACATATTCCATTTCTATATATCTTATGACTTATGATACCACCTTCTGTGAGTCTTCTTGAAGCCCTTTCTCTTTTATACCCATCCCACATTTCTTTTGACATTTAGGCTGTGGCATCCTCAGCTTCAGGTTTTCCGTTCTGGTGGTGCCTCAGAGAAGGTCACTTCCCATGTTTGTGTCCTCCTCCTGTGCCTTCCCCAGCAGTGCTCTACTCTAACTTCCTAGTGTTTTTTGATAGAGGGCAGTGGAGGAGGAATTCTCTGTTTTCCTGAGTAAGCCACGTCATAAGCAGGCATGGGGTCCCTGGTGTCAGGGAGGGTGGTCTCCTAGGTGCCCTGGTGCTCTGAGGCTCTATTTCTAGATACCTCCTGCCTCTCTCCCAGAAGGACAATGTTCTGTATTTTAGTTCCTTTGCCCCAGCTGCACAGGACCCTAAGGACCAGTGTTTGTGACCTTCCCCCAAGGAAATTAAGACTTTTGTTCCACAGGATAGATGGAGAAGAATGGTTCAGGTCGACTTTCCTGATGCTGTCTCACTGGTTTCTGCCCCCACCCCCCAGGTCTAAAACACAAAGAATACTTTTTTGGAAGAAATTAGCAGTTGGTTTTAAAATGGTAGGAATTAACTTTTGCTTTATGTTTCAAATTAGGAACATTGTTCAAATTTGAAATGTAGGCTTCAATTAGCTATCCATCAAAGATAGCTATCAACTAAAGAATAGAGCTGGTATTAGTGCTGTATAAGGAATTCAAAAATATTACTTAATGGAAACACGATAGATTTATATTCCCAAACTACTCTATTAAGTAAAATTGCTCTGAGGAATTAGCATGTATGAATTATAGTCTAAAGTAGGCTGTGTTTTGGTAATTTAATTACATGAAACTACTAAAAGTGATAACCATGTTACAGCTTCTATCCTTTCTTGAAAACATAACAGTAAATAAAATATTTATTTTTTTCTGTAGGTACTAGACTCTTATCTAAATACAGGTTTTGCACACAAAAGAAATCTTGTCATTAGTCTTTTAAAAACTCTGTTTTGAGAGAATAAACAGAAGTGTCTTTAAACATTATTTACTCAACATGTAGTGAACAAATATTTAGGGAGAAACAACTATAAGTCACCTATTTTCTAGGTTGAGGTATTTAAATCAGTGCACAACAACCAAGTCAAAATCTCAACTCGTGTAACTTATTATATTCTAGTAGGAAGAAAGAAAGAAACAGCTAAATGTAGACTCTGATGTCAGATGTTGACAAGCACTATGAAGAAATATAAAGCAGAGTAAGAAGAGAAAGAGTGCTGAGTGGGAAGGGGTTCTATTTTAAATGCAGGTGTTACAGAACCAAACTTAGGTCAACTCTCCTGTGTGCAGTAAAGCCAACTACTGATACTGGTTGTGGTGAAGAAAAGTGCAGCATTTATTGCAGGGCACCAAGCAAGGAGAATGGACAACTCATTATCAAAAGACTTCAACTCCCCAGTCGCTTTCAGGGAAGGGGTTTTAATGGCAGTGGGGGCGGGGGGGGGCTGCAGGGTGTGTGATCAGTTCATGCACAGTTGTGGGATGACTGGCATCAAGGTGAAGTTTCAAGCATCATCATCCTTTGGTTTCAACCGGTCTAGGGTCTATGTGCTTGTGCTCAGCAGTTTTCATCTGGTGGGTCTGCTTCCTGTAAAAACAACTTACGAATGTGTGTCGTGCCTTTATCTGTATCTTTCAGGGAACTGGGAGTTCGGTGATTCTGCTATGTGGCCGATTTAAAGTCTAAATCATTACCAGTTTCCCCACCCTACAGCTGTTCTTTGTTTCTACATCTTCACATTCCTAATCATTAACTCTGGAGCAGCATTTAGAGACTCAGTGGAGGCCTGGGAGACTAAAGCAAAAGCCTTTTACTTCAAAGGACGGGGACACAGCGGCATGTATATGGCTTCACATGAATGATATTCACCTCTGGGACACTCTGAGGAGTTGGCGTTTGAAGAGGCATGAATGAAATGGTAGGCTAGACCAGGGGATCTGTTGAAAGAATGATCCAGGACAGAGGCTCAAAATGCAATGAGGCAGGGAGGTGAATGTGGCAGAATATGAGGAAAAAAGGATTTTAGAAGATTAAATATTAACTTGATCTTTGTAACAGCCCTATCACTTACTCTGTCTTACAGATGAGCAAACAAAGGCACACTAGTAATAGGACAAAGGTCATACATCTTGCAGATGCCTGAACTTGGATTTGAATCCATAGTCTTTGATAGCTACAACACTATGAACTGCTTACACACTAGTCTTTCTTTCTTTCTTTTTTTTAAGTTCTTAGTGGTTTTATTCAATTAAAAAAAAATTTTATTGGAGTACAATTGCTTTACAATGTTGTATTAGTTTCTGTTGTACAATGAAGTGAGTCAGCTATATGTATACATATATCCCCTCCCTCTTGGACTTTCCTCCCCCGACCATCCCACCCATCTAGGTCATCACAGAGCACTGAGCTGAGCTTCCTGTAATATTTGCAAATGAAGCAACAGACAAAGGATTAATCTCCAAAACATAAAAACACCCTATTCATTCTTTTCTTTCACCACTCACTAACTGCTTTTGTAAGGTCCCTGTTTAACTGGCGCCTCCACTACTAAGCTCATGACTTTCATACACTTGAAATATACACCATATTCATTATACTCTGTTCAATAGCCTCACACCCTTTCAGGTACAAAGATATATCTGAGACCTTTATACCTTTTCCATGAAACTAGCATCATCTTTCTCAACCAAAACTAGTATTTCTCACCAACTACTATATTTTTTAATCACCTCGTGCCTCTTATTTTGAAGGTTTATTTATTTGATTACTTTTCTTGCTTCTATTTATTTTAAGAAAAAAATGGGGGTTTTCCAAATTCCGAGCAGTAATCTAATTTTGACCAATAAGAAAAATATATAGGGGTAAATTTTTAAATAATAAACATATATTTGAGTTTTTTAGCATTCTGTGAAAAGAGGAAACATGATCATTCCTATGGTTCATTGTTCGTCAGATTAAAAAAAAACTAAAGGTGAAAGATTCATTTGGATGCTGTACTTAGGGTGTGTGTTTCATGGGCAGTGAATGAGGAGTGGCAGACAGGAGGAAGTGATTCTGGGATGCTGTGGGGTCATGAAAGAATATTAGGAAGAGCTATAAAGCAACCTTTGAGGGATTACAAATGAAAAATGTAAATAAGTTCATTTGTATCCTTTTTTTTTTAGATTCCACATATAAACAAAACATGATATTTGTCTTTCTGTGTCACAGATGCAGAAAACAAACTTATGATTACCAGGGGATAAGGGGGCGGGGGATAAACTGGAGATTGGGATTCACATATACACACTACTCTATATAAAACAGATAACTAATAAGGACCTACTGTATAGCCCAGGGGACTCTACTCAACTTTATACTCTACTTTATAAAGACCTACATGGGAAAAGAATCTAAAAAGAGTGGATATATGTATATGTATAACTAATTCACTTTGCTGTATACCTGAAACTACCACAAGATTGTAAAAAACAAAAATTTTTTTAAAAAATGAAACTTTAAAATTTGGTTCAGGCTGAAAGGCCTTCTCGGTAAAACTTGGCTTAAAAGGAAAGTGCTTTGGTTTAGGAAACCCGCCTAAGCATGTCTTTGCCATATGATCATAAGGCTGCTCTATCACGCAGTGGCCAATGGACATAGAAGAGACAGTTTCTGAAAGCTCAGAGACTGCTACGACCTACAAGCTTCAGTCGGATTTTCATCTAGATTGTGAGAAAAAGGGAGAAGCAAAGGTTGATGTTATATTGCCATCTCAACTGACAGGAGGGTGAAATAAGTTAAACAGCCTAACTTGACTGATTTCCCAACCTTTTCTACACTAAGTTTTAATCCGAAGTTTTCATCCCCTGACTCTATTCACTCCTGAGGATCTGAAGGAATACCTATTGATATCACTTGTGACAATCACCCATTAATATACAAATCTGTTAAAAAGTATTACATATTTATGCATGTTTATAGACAGACATGCCTATATAATAATGCTGGAGGATGTTTTCATAGCAGTAGTAAGAAAACAAGATACAATAATGTATTAAAAATGAGTTTTTGTTACATTTTTCCAACATAGTATAATCACTAGTGCATCAGTTATCTGTTGCTATGTAACACACCACTGCGAAACTTGTTTGTTTGAAATAATAAATGCTTCTTTAGCTCATGAATCACTGAGTCGCTGTGAAACTGGCAGGTCTGTGCTGGCCTTGGTTATGTACCCACCCCAGCAGTTAGCTGGACAGACTGATAACGTTTGGCTTTACTAACTCTCCGTGGGCTCTTCCACATGCGTTGCACCTTGTCTGAGATGAATCAGCTGACTGACCCCTGACTCTGCTCCATTTGGTCTGTCATCTTCCAGGAGTCTATTCTGGTCTTATTCATGTTGTTAAAGAGAAAACCACAGGCTCAAAAGTTGTCACTTGTGCTAAAGTCCAGGATACCAAACCTCAACTTAGTACCTAACCTAATTGCGGTTTTAACCTTCCCAGGAATGTAATTTTAATCAACCCGTCTGGAATTTTCTGGTCAGCACCAATAAGGTCATGTGTCACATGGGTCCTCTCCATCCCCAGAGGAAGAAAAGGCCATCTGTGTGATAAAACCCTTGTCATTCTCTTTCCCCCCAAAATAAAATGTCCTGGCTTAAAAATAGTTCTTTCTCTTCTTTTGCTAATAGCTCCCTTGCCCCACTCTACTTCCTATAAAAACTTTCCATTTTGTACAACCTCTTGGAGCACTCTTCTAGTTTCTAGGTGGGATGTTGCCTGATTCATGAATCCTTGAACAAAGGTAATTAGATCTTCCAGTTTAATTTGTTGAATTTTTTTTTTAACAGTATGGAGGCTTCAGGAGTCCAAGAAAGCAAGTAGAGACATGCAAGACCTCTTGAGGCTGAAGGTTGGAAGTAATATCACATCACTTGCTTCCCTTTTAGCCAAAGCCAGCCTAAATTCAAGGAGTAAGGAAAGAGTCTCTACCCCTTTAAAAAAGACCCGCAAAGGCCCTCTGCAAAGAGCATGGATGTAAGAAAGCACGAATAATTGTGGCTACCTTTTCAATCTACCACGAGTGACCTTAACATATCTGTAGAGAAACTATTAGCAAATTTCCTTAGCAACTTGCTGCTCTGTGGCTTTACAGAGGAACCAAGAGATTTTCATCTATTTCATTATAATATTAGAAACAATTTATTATATGAAGTTTCCAGTTGCTTGCATATAATTTCACTCTTCTGCTATCCCTGTGAAATACTTGAAAACTTGTACCCTTGGGTTTTGTCTCCTCTGGATGTTACTAACCTGCAATAGAATGTGTTCATTGCTACTCTAATGCAGCAGTTAATTGAATTTCAGTACTAGTCAACATTCACCAAGGTCATTGTGAGTCAGCTTCCACTTTGACAGGAATCTATTATCATCAAGAAACACCAAGCAATTAATCACTATATTTTAAGTTTGGTTCTTTTCATTTTTTCTCTGCTAACATCCTAATAAATGGAGACACATATCAAACCTTACAGTTATGAATTAGAATGTCTTTCCTAGTAGATGACTTATTGATGGCGAAGTGATTAACCTTTCATTAAAACTTGATATAAAATTCTTCCCTCCATATATCTGTGTTTATTACTCAAGCCCCAAAGGAGAATACATCAAACATAAGACAGCTTGGTTCTTTAAAACACTTTTGCAAGTCAGAGACTCATAAAATCTGTGATTTTCTAATTTCTCCTCCACTCCATCTACTTTATGATAAAAGGGAACAGGTTCCACACTCTCTTGAACTGTATCTTATTACCTACCTTCAGGATAGAGACATGGCGTTAACTAAGGTGGTATCCTATAATTCCCATGTAGCATCTACACAGAAAGGCATGACTCAATCTTTCATTTTGGTAGAATATTCTGTTTGGAATCAACATAGTGCACAACTTTGTAGAACTCTTCACAACCACTCTGACATAGTTGACACATACTGCATACGGTACCCATTTTTTAAGAACTGGATGTAAATGCGGTCTCACAATTAGTGTGACTAAGAGAAGTTATGTGTCTCTATACAGAGGAGCCTTTCAAGTCTCTGCCTATTTATTCCTTCAGATCCTCAGAGGCTGTGGTACTCTGATCACAGCGCAGCTGTTAACTCACACCGTCATCACCTTTTATCCTGTCTTGTGCTTTGACTCTGCTTATCTTTGATAAAATTCATTCTAAAGGCCAGCAAACTCCCCAGCTAAGAGTTCAGTGTTTTAAAGGCGTTCAGAGCTGCCTGCAGGGCCTGCTATGCTGCTTCCGTGGCTGGTGCCAGCACTGCACTGGTGACATCTGACAATGTCCATTAAAGGGCTGTCAGGCTGACACCAGGCTGCTGTGAATCTGCTTCACTGAGATGAACACAATCCCTCCCGCTTTGCTATAATCAGTTACATTAGTAAAAAGAAAGCTGTCTTACTTGCCAGACTTTAGAGAATCTTCGTGCTGTAACAGCACTGTATAAAACAACTCAAGAAAAGAAAACCTCAACTCTGATCACCGCTCTCTGCCCTTCCTGCCCCTCCTCCTGTTTACAGAAATGAGGCTGGGCCTGAGAACAATCTGAGTTTGGAATGCTAAGCTGTACTAGAATATGATGACAAAGCCAATGTTAAATGAAGAAACAAACAGATGTGCATTTTTCTTTCTGGGTGATTTCCTAGACTTTGCCAGTTGTAAAACCTAGATGACTTGAGACAATGCAAATAAGCTTTGGGAATGTATTAACTTTTTACTCAAGTCTTGATAATGAAAAGTAGTTGGAACTTTATGGCAGCTATTGAGACAACATCCCATTAGTAATTTTTTCCAGCTTTATTGAGATGTAATTAAGACTGTGTGTAAGTTTAAGGTGTACAAAGGGATGGTTTGATATACTTACATATTGGGAAATTAAGGATAATTCACACATTCATCACCACAAATAGTTACCATTTTTGCAGTGAGAACTTTTACGGTCTACTCTCTTAGCAACTTGCAAGTATGTAATACAGTGTCGTTACTATACTTGAAGTCTGGTAAATTCCAAAGGTGGAGTAAGACAAGGTCTTAAGAAGATCACTTGGCAAGAAAACTGTACTCCTGGGACCAGACACCAGGACCTGAAGAATACTCTTGGCTGGAAATTAGCTAAGGCGATTGTGAACACAAAGGGATAAAAATATTTTTCTTGAAAAGAGGGCTATAGGTTAAATAAACGGCAAAGCATGAATCTCCACGGTACAGAAGTAAAAATTGTCTAGGGACTCTATGAATAGAGAAATCCAGTGGCAATAGGAAATCAAGACGAAAAAGAATGAATGAACTCTCTTTAGAAAGTTTCCTAATGAAAATGGGACAAATTGTTCACAGAGATGTGGTGCTATGGCCCTATCAGCACTAGCTTACTGGGAGTACAAGACATGTATAAATTGAGAAGTTTAAAATATGTTATGAGGTAGATAAGCCAGAGATTGGCTGGCTACCCCACTAATACCATCTCTCTCATATCTCTAGCTCTACCTATTTCCATCTCTCTTTCTTAGGGGAACCATGATTTCATTTATCTCTCTCCTGGTGGACAAGATTTTCCAGAGGAAAATCATTATTCTAACCAATCCCATTCTCACTTGTGATAATAGTTTAGTGGCACCATATCTGTCCAATAAGACATGAGTAAGATTTACTGAAATGACCTACTTTTAGAAAAGTTTTCCTCAATATCATAAAGTTTTATACCCCCCCCTTAAAATTCCCACATTTTGTGCCACTTCCTTAGCACTTTAATGAAACTGTCTTAATTTTCCAAACTGAACCAACTGTTACCTCTCATGGGCAAGGATACTTAGAGCTATTGGGTACCTTGTGGTGTCAAATAGTTTCCGAGGCTTCTTTCTTTAAATGAGATGTAATTGACATATAAATTATATTAATTTTCAGGTGTATGACATAATGATTAGGTATTTGTATATACTGTGAAATGATCATCACAATAAGTCAAGTTGTTTAAAAAAATAAAAATGAACTCACAGATACAGACAAGAGATTGGTGGTTACCACAGGTGGAGGAGAGGAACAAAATGTGTGAAGCTGACCAGAGGTGCAAATTCTTATGCTTTTCACTTGGATTCTTCTCACTTAATGGCCATGTCATTAGGATCAATTCTAGAAAATGCTATAACATTCTTGAGAAAGTTGTCCTTGCAGAGTTTGCTAGACAGAAGAGGGGAAATCAAACAGCTTGTATTTAAGGATGGATTAAAATATATGGATTTAAAGACATTTAAAATATTAATTAGGAAGATACATTGTGTAGAGTTCAAGAGAGAAGAGAATTGTAAGTTGAAATCTTCATTTTTTTCCCTCTGTTTTTAAGAGTTAAATCAATCATCTGGGGTAGTCAATTTCTTTGTTGCCGAGAAAAATAGAAAGAAATGAAAGAGCTCCTTTCAACTTTTCTCATTGACAGCAAAGATCCTTCCTAATCCAAAGAATTATTGGAATAGCTTAAAGGTGGACAAATAAAAACTACCCTGAGGTCTTTGCTAACCTTACATGAATGGAGTCAAGTTTACCTTTGACAGAAATGATTCTGTGCAGAGGGAAAAGGCCAAGAGAGGTGTGCCAGATGAGCATTGCTTACCAACCTGGACCCCTGGGTTGGCTTTGAGCTCCATTTTCTTTTTTTTTTTAACATCTTCATTGGAGTATAATTGCTTTACAAAGGTGTGTTAGTTTCTGCTGTACAACAAAGTGAGTCAGCTATACATATACATATATCCCCGTATCCCCTCCCTCTTGCGTCTCCCTTCCACCCTCCCTATCCCACCCCTCTAGGTGGCCACAAAGCACCGAGCTGACCTCCCTGTGCTATGCATTTTGATGGTTGCAGTCACAACTCATTGAAGTTTCTGGAATTCCTAAGAAAAATCAAATATTTGGAATCACTGTCTTTTGATTTGCCCAAAGTTTAGGAAATATTTCTGATATCTGGCATTGTGCCATTAAAATTATCTCAGCTTTACCTAGCAAATAGGTAAATAGAGAGTTATATATCTATCTCTTACAGTTTTAGAATCATTTCCTCTTTTTCCATTTGCTAGCTTTGATCTACAGTAAGTGCCCTACGTACGAACTTTCAAGTTGTGAACTTTCAAAGATGCGAACGTGCGTTGTCATGTCCTATCACGTGTTAGTTCACCTGTCTGGTGTACATTGTCATGTGTGTGCATCCTCTACAAGTGTTTGTGCTTTTGCGTACAGTACTGTATACAGTAGAGTAGTACATTATCTTTATTTCAAGCCCAGGATGTCCAGAAGCAAGCATAAAATCAGCAGTGATGTAACTAGTACTTTTCAAGGTATTGTACTGTAAGATTAAAAATGTTTTCTTTACTTTCCATGTTTGTTTTTTACGTATTATTTGTGTGAAAAGACTTGTAAACCTATTACAGTACAATACTATATAGCTGATTGTGTTAGTTGGGTATATAGGCTAACTTTGTTGGACTTAGGAACAAATTGGACTTAGGAACGTGCTCTTGGAATGGAACTCGTTCGTTTGTAGGGGAGTTATTGTATAGGTTTCAGGTATGTATTTGGACATAGGATAGTGATAATACCACCAAGGTATTTTTTAAGACTGGATCCATCGGAACTCAAGAGTGGGGAGCAGCAAGGGTAATCAGTTGGACTGACTGGGAGATCAGATCACAGGGACATCAGAAGTGGACCCCAGAGGCAGAGTGGGAGTTCTGTCCACTGTCAAGAAGTCTCATTTACTCTGCTTCCTGATATCAGAACACGTTGCAAAGAGGCCTACATGATGAAATATGCAGACTAAAATTACTGCAAATCGAAGGCATTTTTTACCAAATAAAATTGTATTTGTCCAAAATTGTATTTGAATTGCTGCTCTGTCTACCTCCCATGAGCCTTTTTCAGTGCTTGCAGTAATAAAATCCCTTTATTTAATAGAATAGAGTTGTGCCACTGCATCTTGCTGGTTTACTTCAGGAACCTCAAAGAGGCTCAAATGATGAGGAAATTAAAAAGAGAAGGCCAGAAACTTTGCTGTTGTTTCACTGTTTGTTTTCCTTTAGACATTCACTGAGATATTATCGCTCAAGGGGGGCAGACCAAAAACTGAAGAAAGTGGTCAGATAGTGAGAGAGCTTTTAAGATATACCCCGTGGTCTGGGTGAAAAATAGCAGAAATGGGCAAGAACGTTCTCCCTGGATATGAACAGAACAAGGCAATTCTGACACCTAGGATCATTATTCCTGGGATCAGTATTCTTGGGAGCAGCATTCCTGTTGTAGACCAGGGGTTCCCAAACTTTCTCAGCTCACACAGTCCTTAGTGTATCAAGATTCTTTTCTTCATGGTGCCCCTCTTTCAAAAAATACGCCATTCAATTGCAGTGAAATAGTTTACCCAAACTTAGATTGATATACATAAAACAGAAACAGAAAATCTTAATTTCATTCTTAAATAACCACAATATCTTGTGACTGGATATATACTCTTGGCATTAGACCTTCAAATTCTGTTCCATGGTGATCGTGTACTTGGTTTTTAACACAGGAACTCCTGCAAACTCAGATTTGCAAAGACATGATGTCATGAAAAGTAATACAGGGTGAATTATGCTTAACCCTAAAGTATCATGAGATGTCTAATGTTGAGTAGTGCTGTTGAGCGTTACTTTGTTTCCTTTGAAAATGTAAGATGCTCCACTGCAACTGCGTGGGTTTGCTGTTAGAACCCAGGCACCTCGGGCACACAGTCTGGGAACTGCAGCGTAGATGGCGCCACCCTTACAGTGGATGGGAACCATGACAGCAACCAGGAGCTGTGTCTCCCAGGAGCTTTACTGTCAGATTGGTCTAGTGGCTGAGAGTTTTGATGCTAGAAAAGGAAAATCTACGTTGAATCCCAGCTCTGCCATTACTAGCTCCTTTGCCTTGAACTATTTATCTTTCTGCGCCTTAGTCTCCTCCTACATAGAATGAAAAATAATAAAAATCCATAGTACCTGTCTCATAAAGCTGTTATGAGTATCAAACTGAATCAAGCATACAAGGTTTCTTTTAAGTATATAGCAGATAATTCATGCAAGAAATTTCACTCACTACTATTATTATTGCCTAATCTCTCTCCAGAAATGTTAGGTTGACTATCGATTGTCACCAGTTCCTTGGCAACAATAGACATGTCATATACAAATATAAAGTTGAAATAAAGAATAACTTTTTAAAATTCTAAGTTACTCATAATAAATTTGGTGATTTAATGTGTAGTTGTGAGTTTTAACCTTATAGGAGTAAATTTTATTAGTAATTAAGATCTAAAATTATTTTTCCTGAATTAGATTTATTTTTCTAAACACCCCTTAGCTCATCTGATAGGATGAATTTTCATTAGAATGATTATCATATTCTGTGAAATTTTAATACTCCCAAAACATCTATGTCTTGCTTTAAACAGACATAAACACATATATACATATTTTGTTAGATGGCTAGGTTTCTTGCAATATAACACTCTATAGTATGATTACTGTGCTGGTATATCAATTAAAAAAAAACACACATTTAAGGCTTGCTATGTGCCAGACACTGTAATGCATCACAAATATTAACACATTCATATCTTATAACAACTTCAATAACTACTGAACACACTTTACAGTGTTAAGCTGGGGTTAAGTAGAGTCATTTGCTTTCTATAAAAGGCAAAAATCCAGACCGTGAAAACAACTGATGAGGGCTTCCCTGGTGGTGCAGTGGTTGAGAGTCCGCCTGCCGATGCAGGGGACGTGGGTTCATGCCCCGGTCCGGGAGGATCCCACATGCCGCGGAGCGGCTGGGCCCGTGAGCCATGGCCGCTGAGCCTGCGTGTCCGGAGCCTGTGCTCCGCAACGGGAGAGGCCACAACAGTGAGAGCCCCGTGTACCACAAAAAAAAAAAAAAAAAAAATGCTTCTAATGCCAAATATTGGAAGTAAAAAATCAAGGTCACATGAAATGATAACAAAAGTAGACAATTTTGCTTTTTAACTACTCAACTTTACATTGGATCACTTTTCCTTGACTGTGCTTAATAAAACTTACGGGGGTTCTTGCAAAATGTTATCATGAGCTTGTCCATTCTCAGTTTACCCCGTTTTTGTTTTTGCATTGAGAACGCCCATAACTTAGTATTAAGAAACTACTGCTCATTAGGCATAGTGCTAGTTTGATTCATATTATTTAATTTATTAAATCCTTAGATCGGTTATGTGATTACTAGTTCCATTTTATAAATGAGAAAAATGAAACTCTGATAGCTTAATTAAATAGTACACTTAAATTTTTATTGTTTAGGATTATCCTGAGTCAAAACAAATTCTTTAGGATACTATAGTGCAAATCTTATGCATGACAATATTTGTAGATAAAATTTAAATCATTGTACGAGGCAGCTTTTTGGGTTGTGGCAAGGACTCCTAAGATGTATCGTTAAATGGCCATTTTGTTCTTGGAACATGGTTATAATTTTGTGGCCTTGAAAAACAGAATTAAATTAAAAGAACCTCAGGGAGGTCATCTTATGTGTCTTCTACCTTCCAAGAAGCCTCTAAACTACCTTAATATGTGATCATCCATCATATTTCAAGACTCTACAGGGAAAGAGCAGCCGCAACTTTCTTCAAATTGCTGTTTCATTTTTTACCACCACTTACATTCAGGAAACATATCTTTGTGGTTATTCCAAAGTTCTCCCACTATTTCTTAAATCTCTTTTTTTAATTTTGCTCTCAGCGAACATGAAGAATAAATCTGTGAGCTGTACTTTTTCAGGTGTAGGGCAGGAGGTATTTTTTTATAAACAGGTTAAAATGTTTCCATTTCTTTACTTTCTTTTGTAAATCTTATATTCTAACCTCTTAATCTACTTTATGTCTCCATGTTAGATTTGTAATATCAGAAACCCAAAAGAGAAGAAAATTACTCACCAAATGTCTAAGTATAATAGATCACTTTAAGATTCTATTAAATATTTATATAACCATACACTTTCCTTCTCTCTCTTCCTCCCTGCTCCTCCCAGACTCCTGGTCTCTGTCTCCCTCTCTGTCTCTTGTTCTCACTCCCACACTTTGCCTTCTATGTAGGTATTCTCTACAAATATTCAAACAGTACATGACAATGATAACTGGTTTATTTAGTTTAAATTACAATTTTAATTAACAATAATAGTAACAGTAGCACTTGCTACATCAATGAGTAATTTATTTGGTACCCACTATATGTGACATATGTGTATGTTAGTTACTATATATACATTGTTTGTATTCTCACAATAAACTCTGCAAAATCACTGTTATTTGCCAAAATATATATGGATAGATACGAAGGTTCAGAGAAATTAACAAAATCGACTATGGCCATGCAGTTATTAATGCAGCCTGGATTTGACCCCTGGTATTTGTGAATATAATTTCCCTGAAGTAGCCATGTATTCAGAGGAGTGCTGGTAATCCTTGCTTCCTATAATGGAGGATAAGACTATTTAACATGGATCAAGTTTCTCCTCGAGGACAAGAAAACACAGGCAAACATATAATTTAAAGATTATTTAAAAGAATGAAAGAGTTAGCAATAAAATGGGGGATTTCTGGGCCATGACCTGAGGAAGAATGAGAGAGAGAGAGGAGAGAGAGAGAGGAAGGAAGAAAGGAAAGAAGGAAGGGAGGAAGGGAGGGGGGAGGGGGGGAGGGGGGGAGAGAGAGAGAGAGAGAGAAAGAAAGAAAGAAAGAAAGAAAAGAAAGAAAGAAAGAAAGAAAGAAAGAAAGAAAGAAAGAAAGAAAGAAAGAAAGAAAGAAAGAAAGAAAGAAATGAAGGAAGAAAGAAAGAGAGAAAGAAAAAAAGAAAGAAAGAGAGAAAGGGAAAAGAAAAATGTGATCCCAGTAATGAAGACATTTATACCAGGGAAGAAAGACCTTCAAAATAAATCTGTGTTTTTAGTCCGAGGGTCTAAACAGTAACCATGGTCTGAAAAATGTTGGGATTCTGATTAACCATCCAGTATGTTAACCTTCGATCCAAAGGTCTTTGCCATCAAAGTTAAGTTTCAACTGAACTAAAGCAGCCCATTTTAAGTTGTCTTCCAAAGCTTGAACTTAAAAATAAATCCTGAACTTGGATCTGTATGCTCTGAGGTTGCATCAGAAGCAAGCAAAACAAATCATCATTGAGATATAATCACACTAAAGAATAATAAACAGGTATAATTAGAAATATTTTTCCAATACAATGTATTGGAATTACAATTTTTCCAATACTCCAGTATGGAGTCAAAAATGACCAGGCACACAAAGAAACAAGACATTATGGTCAAGAATGAGCAGAATCCACAATTGAAATAGTCCCACATGAACTACAAATTCAATTTATGATGGCTATATTAGAAGATATAACAGTTAAACGTGAGTATTTTAATAACGTTCGAAAAGTTAAATTAAAAGGCATAAATATTTCAAAAATGAACTGATACGTATACACACAAAAACACGGTGATCAAAAGTAAGCACTTAATGGATGGGTTTTATAGCGGATTAAACAGAGATAAATGGAAAATTAATGAAGTGGGGGATCGGGACACAACACTATCTAAACTAAAGCATAAATAGAAAGAGAAGACTTGTGGGAACTCCCTGGTGGTCCAGTGGTTAGGACTTGGCAGGTTCACTGCTGGGGGACTGGGTTCGATCCCTGGTTGGGGAACCAAGTTCCCACAAACTGCACAGTGTGGCCAAAAAAGAAAAGAAAAGAAAAAAAAAGACTTGTCTTTAAAGCAAGTCTTAAAAATATCAAAGGACTAAAAGCATACCATGTATTTTCGCTGTACACATTGTAACTAGCTGAACATGTTCACATACTTGAATAATAAGAAATAAACTTAGAGATACTAAGTGTATCAAAGAAAAACCTTAATAGAAATAGGAAGACATTTGGAATTACAATATTATTCCTAAGAAGTTAAAAGGAGGGTGCAATCCACAACTCAATTTTGAAGACAGCGATACTTTTCTGTGAAAACCTAACAATGAGATTAGAAGAAAGGACAATTATATATCACTGTATATGAGAGATCAGCAAATTTTTTCTAAAAGACCCCTAACGTAAACATTTTAAACTTTCCAGGCTATACAGTCTCTGTTAAAACAATTCAAACCTGCTGTTGTATCAAGAAAGCAGCCCTAGAAGATATATAAACAAAAGGTGAGGTTGTGTTCCAGTCAATTTCATTTATAAAAATAAGTGTGGGGTGGGCTGAATTACACCCAGATGCCCTTAAGTGATGACTCCTGAACTTGAAGAAAAGAATGGCCATCAGTCACTATGGGGGAGATTGTAGAAAGAGCAGTTTATTAGGAATTAAGTTTTTGACATGTTGAGTATGAGCTGTCTATTTAACATCTTAATAGAGATATTGAGAATGCCCTGGGGTAAAATATTATGCACATCAGGAGGGGGGGTCTATCTGCATATTTAAATTGGCAGTCATTAGTATAAAAATGTGATACAATTCTGGGAAGTGTATAAACAGCTATTTTGCTCTCCAATCACTTTCCTTGTACCAGGGAAAATAAAGAAGGTAAATTAGTTGTTCAAATCTCCTTATGGATATAGTAATTGGAATCTTACTGGTAAATAAACAAACATTGTTTGTTGATCTAAAATTGATCAAAATTTGCTTACAGTATACCTATAATCTATGAATTTATATGAGTGGTCGCTGGAATATGTTATATAACTTATTTAGTTATCTTAACATTTATTAGTAATTTTTAATACTGGGTAATATTTCTGACTCATGTGAGTCTGAGTTGATGACGTGATCTTGTATATTATGTCTAATGCCATTACATAGGATCAGATTATTATAGGGTGGGTTTAGGCAGAGAAGAGAACCAAGAAGTGATATTCTTAAGGTACTCCAGTAGTAAAAGTCTTATAGAAGAGAGGGAAAGATGCAAAGAAGACTCATGGAGAACAGCCAATGAGGCAGGAGGAAATCCAAGGGGGCAGGCTAAGCTATAAGCCAAGTGAAGAAAGAGTATCAAAGAGGAGAGAGTGTTAATTGTGTCAAATGGCAGCTATAGGTACTGCAGTTTTGTGTAACACGTTAAGTACACTGGTGACCTCGGCAAGAAGAGCAGTTTTGGCTAAATGGCAAGGGTAAATCCTCAACCTGGGAGAGAATGTGAAATGCTCATTTCAAGGCAGTGAATGTTGACAACTATTTCGCACAGAGTTTTGCTGCAAAGGAGACCAAGGACTTTAGAGAAGAAGGGTCAAAAAGTTTTACTTAAGATAGGAAAAACTTAAAAATATATAGTTTTCTATGCTGATTGAAATAATCAATTAGAGGGAGAAGTTTTCAATGATGTAGAGAAGAGAATAATGTTGGAGCAATGCCTGAACAAGGAAGAGAAGAGGGGATCAAGGACATGGACTGAACAATGGGCATTAGGTAAACAAAGAGTTCATTTCTCACAAAGGGCAGAAAGTTTCTTCAAATGTGTACAGATGCTTGTATGTGAACAGATGTCCCAGAGAGAGTGTCCATATTCTTTTGTGTGCCTCAATTTTCCCAGTGAAGTCAGAAGCATGGTCTTTACATAAGAGTGTAGATGGGGTAGAGAATGTAGAAGGTTTTAGGAGAGAAAATAAAGTGTGAAATGATACTCTAGGACATTAGGAAAATAAATGGATTAGATAAATATAGTGCTGTTCTCCAGAAGCATTAAGAACGCTATTTTTCTTTTCGATCATGTATTTAAATAGGTATGCACATTTTCTTTAATCACAAAGAGTAACACTGGGTTGCAAGATAAAAGAAATCAGAGATTGAATTAAATCACGGTTCTTGTTTAGCCAATAGTAGGAAAAGGTGAGGCAGGTGCCTAGAATTCAAGGGTAGATGCAAAGGAATAGTTATAATGATTGACCACGAACTGAAGTAGGATGAGAGGGGTGAAAAGCACCGCCAGTGGTGAAGAAGCATAAAATTGTGGGATGGCCAATGATTTGGACATCCTGGTTGAATTAGGGAGCACATAAACAAACCTGGAAAGCTAAGAGATAGTGGCTAGGGACTTATGCATGAAATTGTGACTATATAAGGCATTGCAATTATAAGTAATGATGACACTTCAGTGGTGATTCTGGTGTTGAGTGGAGGAATTTATGGAACTAAATTCGAGTTGTTGGAAAGACTATATGTACACTGAAATAGACAAGAACTAATTTTGGAATTAGACAGTACTTTGAACAGAAGTTCAATTCATTTAGAAATTCCAGGGAATGACCAGGTATTGAGAGATGGGATGATAAATGACAGATTCGTAGATTAATCTGATGATAGGAGATTAGATTTTTTTTAGTGTGGGTGGAGGAAATTGATCTGGAAATTGTAAGTAATTAGGAACAAAAAACATGGCTATATCCAAGACCAGAGGCCAAAGTGTTGTGGCAGAAAAATGCCATCACTCCAGAAATGAACAGGAATCTCCTCTTGAGAGAAAGCCAGGTGAAAAGAATACTCAAGAAAATTGAGGATGTAGAACTATTTGCTGTTAATGGACCGTTGAATTCCAAAAGGATACAGTGAAAGATTTTATGTGGTAGGACATGGTGAGGAAAGAGAAGGAAGTAAGGTGTAGATACACAAATCAGAAAAACAATGAAAATACCTTACAATACTATTTTTGGTGATAATGTAGAGCAATACACTTTCTTAAACACTGCCATTAGGAGTATAAATAGGTATACCTACTCTGTAAAGAGCTAGATTCTGTCTGGGGATCTGGTAAATTTGCATATATAAATAACTCATGTGATAGCAATTCCATTCCTAGGAATATGTCCTGGAGAAATGCATGCAGGCGTGTGCCAAGAGACATGGAAAAAATATTCATAGCACCATTGTTTATAATTGCCCCGAATGAGAAAATCGCCATGTGCCCATCAATAGAAGGAATTAAACGTCTGTGATTCTTATCATAATAGTATGCCTAAAACTAACACAACATTGTAAATTAACTATATTTCAATTTAAAAAATTGTTAAAAAATAGCAACAACATGCCAAAATGAAAGTAGGTAAGAGTGAAGCTTTTAATCCCTGACCGTGTGTGATATTGTAAGCATGAGGCTAAACCCAGAAGAAACGCCTACTCCAAGTTCCATTTTCCGCCATGAGTCAGTGCACTGGTTCATCAGAACGGGGGTTGGGGCGGGGGGTCAGCTCATTGTCATGGGAGACAAAACCAAAGGCTCCTATGGTTTTATGGACCCTGAGGCTGGAGGGGGAAAGCAGGAAATATAAGAGCATGGCTGGCCAGCACGGCCTGAACCCTTGAGTTTCTCTCCAGAAACTGCAATTCATTGTCTCTGCATCAAGTAGAAAGGCCAGCTTTCCTTTCCCCTGAGACCTGCCAGGTAGAGCCTTTGTAATTGTCTATGGTCAGGCTAGAAAAATTACACTAGATTATTTGGCCAGGAGCCAGACTTCTCCAGAGCTATTCAGGGTATCAATTTCTCCTTGTATGAGTTTTGGTAGATTGTGTCTTTCAAGAAATTATTTGGTCCATCTCATCTAAGTTATCAAATTTGCAGGCATAGATTTGTTCAAAGTATTCCTTTATAACCCTTTAACTGTTCATGAGATCACTATTAATGACCTCTCTGTCATTTCTAACATTGCTAATGCGTATCCTTCTCATTTTCCTTGTTAGCCTGACTAAAGGCTTATTAATTCTATTGATTTTTTTCCATAAATTCATATTAGATAATGTTGGCTGCTGCTGTTTGGGTCACGTGCACCTTAAATGATTTTTCTGCCTCCTTGATCTAACAACACTGACGAGAAATGTAGAAGTTTCCAACTTTAACAGTGGATATGTCTCTTTCTCCTATCAATTTGGCCTCCTGTTTTGAAGCTGTGCTGCCAGGTACATAAACGTCTAGGATTGTGATGTATTTTTGGAGAACTGACATCTTAATCATTGTGTAATGGCCCATTTATCGCTGGTCATCCTCCATCTTCTGAAGTCTGATATGTCTGAAATTAATACAGATACTCCAGCTTTATTTGATTGTTCTCATGGTAAATATTTTTCCATGACATTTTTTACCCTATCAAGTCCACATATTTAAAGTGGGTTTCTTGTAGACAATATATAATTGGATCTTGTGTTTTATTTTATACACTCTAACAACGTCTGTCTTTTGTTTGGTGTAATTAGACCATTCATTTTAAAGTAACTGTTGATGTAGTTAGACTAATATCTGCCATATTTGTGTTTTCTATGGGTTATATTTGTCCTTTTTATATGATAGCATTTTAGGTCCTCTCTTAGCATATCAACTGTACTTTGAAAAATTTTTGGTGCTGTCCCAGAGTTTATAGTGAAGATTTTAAACTAATCTAAATCCACATTCAAATAGCACTGTACCACCTATACTGCAGGTGCTTTTCACCAGAGTATTTCCAGTTCCTTCCTCCCATCTCAAGTGACATTACTGACATTTGCTTTACTTATCTGTGCCCTATAACCACCTATACAGTAGTACTATTATTGCCTTAAACAAAGAGTTGTCTTTGGGATCAAATAAGAAAAAGAAATCTTTTTATATCCAGTTTTGGCTTCTCCAATGCTCTCCTTCTTATTTACCCAAGTTTCTGACCTTTGTCATTTTTCTTCTGCCTGAAGAATTTCTATCAAGATTTCTTGTGGGGCAGGTCTGCTGAAGATGAATTCCTTCATTATATTTTGTTTGAAAAAGAAATTATTTTACCTCACTTTGTAGGATAATTTTACTGAGTAGAAAATTCTAGTTTGGTGGTTTTTTCTTTCAACACATTAAATGTTTCAGCCTGTTCTCCTAGTTTCGAAGGAGGGGTTTATAGTAATTCTTATCCTCATTCCTCTATATTTAAAGTGCTTTATTTTTGGACCTGGATTTTACAATCTTTGCATTTGTTTTCCTACTGTTTGAATATACCTAGTTGTGTTACTCTTTGGTGGTTTTTGTTTAGTTTGTTTGTTTTGGTATTTATTCTGCTTGATGTTTTCTGTCCTTCTTGAATCTGTGGCTTGTTGTTCAATTACTCCAAATATTTCTTCTTTTTTCTCCTTCTGGCATTCCTATTCCACACATATTATACCTTTTGATATAGTCCCACAGTTCTTGGATGTTCTCTTTTATTCATGTATTTATCTCTTTGAATTCCAGTTTGCGATGTTTCTATTGACCTAGTTTCCAGCTCACTGATTCTTTCTCCAGCCATGAGAAAGCTGTTGCTTAGGGCATCAAAGGCATTTCTTCATTTCACTGTGTTTTTAATTTCTAGCACTTCCCTTTGATCCTGTCTTAGAGTTTCTATCTTTATGCTTACATTATGCATTTGTTCTTGCATGTTCTGTTTTCCATTATTTAGTGTATTGATCTTAGTCATTTTAATTTCCTGGTCTGATTCCAAAATCTGCCATATCTGAGTCTGGTTCTCATGTTCTCTTCATATTCTTGTGTTCTAGCTTGTCTTCTAATTTTGTGTTGAAAACTGGGCATATGTATCTAGTGATCGTGGGTCTTTCCTTAGCCAAACTTTAGTCAGGCTTCTCTGAATTCTCTTCCCAACTAGGTCTATATTTTGGACTTTCGTTGCCCAGTTTTAACAAGAATCCTGTCAAGTTTAGCCAGAATCCCCCACCCCCAATATCTGACCAAATTCTTCATCATCCCTACCATCCCTCTGGTGGTATCTGATTACCCTGGACTGCCTTCAACAAGGACCCTGTTAGGTTTAGCCATATACTTGATATTTCCTCTTAGTAACTTTCCATCCACCAACCAGCTGCCTGGCTATAAATTTCTAATTTTCCTTGTTGTATTCAAAGCTGAGTTTTTTTGTATTCTGAAGTCTCATTCCCTCTATCATGTTGGTCCTAAATATAATCTGTTTTTTATCATTTTAACTATTATGCAGCTCTGGTTTTCTTTGACACTGGTAACAGGAACTGAGTTAAATAGGCCTTTTAGTGCAAGATTTTCTGAAAACCTGGCCAGGTGTTAGGCTGTGTTGCTTTGTGCTGTGGTTTCCTCTGGTGTCCTTATTTTGTCATGTATCTTAGCTTTGTCTTCTAGAAGCACTCCTCCTCAGAAGGGGTCTCTGTTGTACAGCCTTTCCAGCTGTAATGCAGTGTTATACTGATAGCCTGTTAGTGTGGTGACAGGGATGTGAAAGGAGATTATTCTGTAATCTCTGAATTAAATCACAGTGCTTACGCGGCCCTGTGAATCAAGGCTATGACTTTCATAAGTATTTCTTCAGTGTTACCATGTTGCTCTGTGTTTTCCACTGACCTCTACTCTTTTCCCTGGGCACAGTGATCAAGGTCCATTCCCTTGAAGCCCTGACCCCTGTTGACTACTTTTTCCCTTTTAGTTGTAACAGGAAGGCTAAAAGGGCTTGGCTGGAAGGAATTCCCTTTCCCCAGCTGTTGTAAAACTTTGGCAAAATCCTTTCACTTGAATTCAGGCCTTTTCTATAGAGAAAATTTTTGGTAGATTTCACAGCGATTACCTTCCTTTCTACCTGTCAGAGCCAACAAGGGATCTTCCTTAGCTCTTTACCATGGGAACCTGGTGAGGTTCCTAGAGATAAACAAAAGTGTGGGGTCCCTTGAAGACAAAGTCCCCCCAGAAGTTTCTCACCCTCATAGTAATCTATATACAACCTCCAACAACCATCAAAGTTACCAGTTTAGTGTTCCCACCTCCTTAGGGCTCCAGTAGCTTCAATTCCAGGTGAGGAGATCAAGGTATTTCTCCCAGGATGTGCCAGTTTCTTCCTATTTTCATCTGGAAGGTCTTCACTGCAAATTGATTTCCCTGAGTCCAAGAAAAGTCACTGTTTTTTGGTTTCTCCAACTTTTTCTTATTGTAAAGATGTGTATGACAATCACCAAGCACCTTAAACAAAGCTTAACTTAATTTCTTCTTATAGATTACCTCCTGCTGATTCCATTTTGTTCACCCTCCCTATTTATTAACTTATTATTGTTTTCCTGTTTTGTTAATGTTTTTCTCTTTCCTGAAGTATTTTGATATCATCTATATCTCTCTAGATTTTTAAATTACCTATTGACTTATTTAGTTCAAAATTAACTTAATATTCATGAAACTAAGAGCATAGAATAGTACAACACTATAATGTCAACCCCGATTTCTGCACTCCCAGTGGGAAAGAGTCATATTGCATGTAAGTAAACACTTATCCATACAGCATGATTTCATTGACTTCTGGGAAGATACTCTAATTCCAAACTAACTTTTCTCCAACCGATATGTGAAATCCCTCTAACAGAGATCAATCTTTGATATGCCTCAGTGAGAAATAAGACTTCAAGTGTCTCCTTGGAGAAGTAATATCTTGAGTTCAATTCTTCTTGGGCAAAATTAAATAACAAGCCCTATGAAGACCGTAAGAGCTTGAAAGGGAAAAGTAATGGATCAGATAAGCTGAAAAAAAGTGAACGAAAACATAAACCTGGTGTGAAGAAACTTTGAATGTGTCCGAGTTCTCATTTAAAACACCAAGTCTATAGCTATATGAAGGAAAATGTCTTAGAGTTGAATCACAGAAAGCCAGGTAGAACTCACCCATAGGATGCTTGTCAATCACTGCCTGCTAGAAAATCGCCAGCAGTACTGAATAGAAATTCAGTAACCATTTCATCCCCATAGACAGAAAGAAACCAAGAGGGTAAGGCAATCACCCCATATCACAGAGGTAATTAGTAGCAAATACGGAACTAAAAAATATTCTCTTTTGCCAACATTTGGTTTTGCAATATACAGTAAAAAGTTATTCACTTTGCTGGGATTTTTAAATCAAATAATAATAATAAATCATAATAAAATCACAAAAGCAGAATGATATAAAATATACTTCTCATTTTAATGTTTGGGCTTTGAAAACTTAAAAAGCTAGATTTGTTTTCTGGCCTTGAATTACTTATCTTGCATAAAAACCTATTTCTAGATGATGGGCTGAGCATATAACTCAGCTTCCCCCTGCCTACCTAAGTGTGTAGTATTGATAGAAAAAACATATTTTTGAATACCTAAGGCTTTTGTGGAAAGCTGGAAATGAAATTCTTAGTGGACAAGAAATTTTGAGGGATATCGGGAATAAAGAAAATAAATTGCATATTATTGAATAGTAAAATCAAAGTGATAAGGGCTTGAGAGAAGAGTATGCATAATTAATATAGACTATCAGGGACCGAATTTATCTTCCCACTTGAAACAATAACAAAATAGACAATATACATAAAACAAATGTCGAGATAATAGACATTAGAAAATACAGGATAATATTCACTGAGAGAATAAAACAGAAGATAAACCATAGAATTGCTCATGGGACAGGGAGGAGAAATCCAGACTCTTGTAACTGCTCTAAATTAAGAAGATTGAAGCTGAAAGTCCAAACGGCTGCAGGAACTAAAGTTCACAGTGCAGAGATATGTGAGGGATTCTTCTCAAATGGATTTATAGGTTCAGGCAATCCCAGTGAAAAATCTTAGTAGATCAATTGGATAGTATAGAGAGTACAGAAATAGATTCACACAACTATTGTCAACTGATCTTTGACAATGGACGAAGAAATCTCAACGGAAAATTTCTTATCAATAAATAGTTCAGGGAAAGTTAGATTTCCATATACTGAAGAATGAACTTTGATCCATACCTTATACCTCATAGAAAATTTAAATCAAAATGGATCCTAGACCTAAATGTAAACCCCAAACTTTAAAACTTCTAGAAGAAAACATAGGAGAAAATCTTTGTGAGCATGATTTAAGGAAAGGATGTGTTAATATAGCACCAAATACATGATTAATAAAAGAAAAAATGGTAATTTGGAATTTAACTAAACTAAAACCTGCTACTTTTTGAAAAGACATTGTTAAAATGATAAAGCTATGCAACAGAGTAGAAGAAAACTTTGCAAATTTGACACTTGATAAAGGATTTTTATCTAGAATATACAAAGGACTTTTAATATTCAGTAATGAGAAAACAAACAATCCAATTAAAAATGGGCAAAATATTTCAACTGCAAGTCTAAAGTTTAAAGGGCTCACCATACCAACTAAGATGTGAGGTAATTCAACCGCCGATATACGCATATGAGAATGTAACATTGTACAATGCCTTTGGAAAGCATTTATGGGCCCATCTACACTAAAATATAGTGACATAAAGAAGAACAGCCGTAATCTTGGGATGGAGACCGTGAAGCAGTAGGTGGAAATACAAATGTGAGCAAACTTTTGGGGGTGACAGATGCGTTCATTATCTCGGCTGTAGTGATGGTTTAATATGTACTAAACATCGAAATGCACATTTTAACTATGTGCAGTTCAATTTACATCAATTAAACCTTAATAAAACCACTTTTAAATAACTGTGTATGGAACTATAAAATTTGTAGTTCAGTCGGTTTGATACAACTCCTGGAAAACTGAACCAATAACAGCTTAAATAGATGAGGTTTTTATTTTCTTTTTTTCCAAATAAGAATTTCAGGTAGGGTCCCAGGGTGTCATTATTGTGGGAGGTTTCTTAAGTTTTTTGTTCAACTGTTACTGCTGTTGTGTCTTTTCCTCATAGGCTCAGGAATGTACCTCTATCTCCGGGAATCAAGAGCACATCACAGGAGTTCAAAAAAGGAAAGTACAGACCTTCCACAGTCCACAATGGGATTACATCCTGAGAAACCCACTGTAAGTTGAAACTATTGTAACTTAAAAATACACTTAATACATCCAGCTTCCTGAATATCATAGCTTATCCTAGCTGAACTTACATGAGCTCAGAACACTTACCTTTTCCTACAGCTGGGCACTATCATCTAACACAGAATGTATTTTATAATAAAGTGTGGAATATCGTATGTAACTGATTCAATACAGTACTGACAGTGAAAATCAGAGTGGTTGTCTAGGTACAGAATGGTTGTAAGTGCATCCATTGTTTACCCTGTGATGGTGTGGCTGCCTGGGAGCTGGGGCTCACTGTCACCTCCCGGCATCAGGAGAGAGTTTCCTACCACTTATTGCTAGCCAGGGAAAAGATCAAAATTCAAAATCAGAAGTACAGTTGTCACTGAATGTGTATCTCTTTCACATCAGCCTAAAGTCAAAACAGTTGCTAAGTCAAACTATTTTAAAGTTGGGGACCATCTGCAAATGAAAAAGGGGATAAGCCTGTACCAGCTGACATTCTTTTTTTCTTTTTTTTTTTTTTTTTGCGGTACGTGGGCCTCTCACCGTTGTGGCCTCTCCCGTTGCGGAGCACAGGCTACGGACGCGCAGGCTCAGCGGCCATGGCTCACGGGCCCAGCCGCTCCGCGGCATGTGGGATCTTCCTGGACCGGGGCACGAACCCGTGTCCCCTGCATCGGCAGGTGGACTCTCAACCACTGCGCCACCAGGGAAGCCCCCAGCTGGCATTTTAAGCAGCCTTTCCCTTTTCTGTACAGCTCTTTGGCCAAAAGTTTGTCCGACAGCAATCTCTCTCAAAAGAGAGTCTGTGAAATATAGTTTTCATTTTCTCTGTTTAGATTTACACATGGCCTGTCCAAACTAAATTGAAGTTTTTATAGTTTCTAGTAGTAATGAAGAAAGCGAGAATGGATATTAGATTGATCACTAGCAGTGTGTGCCAGAGGCACCAGTAGTCCTTTTCATAAGAAGGTGTGGATATAAGAGAGAGAAAAGTTCTCGAGATCAGGAGTATTAAAGTATATACAGTATGATTCCTGGAGAGTCAAACCCTGCATATTCTCTCCCCACCTACCTCTATCCTGACAGCAGTGTTACACATGTGCACCACACACAGTGGGTAGCTGTGTGATTTGTTGGGGAGAATGGACAATGTCTCCTGTAGCCTGCCATACATGGGGGGTATGGGTAGCATCCCCATCTGTTAACAGATAGTGAAGCACCCCCCAGTACCTGCAACCCCCCAATCTTATTTTCCATTAAAAAAATCCAGAATACACATCAACTAGAATGCACTACCTTTCCGCCCAGTACCCTCAAATTTATGTCAGAGGTCTGAGGGGCAAAATCAAGTGAGACAATGGGTAAGAAGCACCAAATGACTGAAAACAGCCACTACCATGGACAGAACAAGAAATTCAACAAATGGTAGAAATCGGGCTTATTGAAATTGAACTGATTTTCATTAGTTCTTTTTTCCATTATAGGTTATTACAAGATACTGAGTAGAGTTCCCTGTGCTATACAGTAGGTCCTTGTTGCTTATCTATTTTATATATAGTAGTGTTTATGTGTTAATCCCAAACTCCTAATTTATCCCTCCCCTCCCCTTTCATAATCATAAGTTTGTTTTCTATGTCTGTGAGTCTATTTCTGTTTTGTAAATAAGTTCATTTGTATCATTTTTTAGATTCCACATATAGGTGATATCATATGATATTTGTCTTTCTCTATCTAATCCACTTCACTTAGTATGATAATCTCTGGGTCATTAGTTTTCTTTTTTTATTTGTTGGTAAAGTGGAATATTTCCTCACATTGTAAACAGTGTTAAATATTTATCCTAAAGTCCTAAGGAACATGTTAAAATATATAAGGTTTTCAATATTAAAAGTGTTTTATGATGCATTAACAATTTCATAATCAAAATAAAGTATTATAAATAGCTAGATCAACAACAAGATTATAGCCAGAATGAAATTATAAAATTTATACAATTCCATTCAATTTATGCCAATGTACTTCTAAAAGCATCATAAATGAAATGAGAAATTTTCTCAGAAATAATAAATTATCAGAATTGGACCAGGAAGAAATAGAAAACCTGAGGGAAGTAATGATTGTAGCAACAGTTGGAAAGATAATCAAGGATCTTACACATGTGATCCAGATAATTTTATAGCTGAAACTTGCCAAGTATCATCAATGGACAGTTCAATGTTACCTAAAATGTTCCCCAATGTCAAAAAAGAAAAGATTTTTGGTGCAAGCCGACAAGGTAAATAGTCAATAAACTTAACCCCCCCCTTTTTTTTTTTTTTTTTTTTTGCGGTACGCGGGCCTCTCACTGCTGTGGCCTCTCCCGTGGCGGAGCACAGGCTCCGGACGCGCAGGCTCAGCGGCCATGGCTCACGGGCCCATCCGCTCTGCGGCATGTGGGATACTCCCGGACCGGGGCACAAACCTGCGTCCCCTGCATCGGCAGGCGGACTCTCAACCACTGTGCCTCCAGGGAAGCCCTAACCACTTTTGAGGTATAAATATGATCAGAATATGATAATTTAAGAAATAATGGTCACATACATATCTCTCACTTTCAAAACTGTCTTGAAGAGATTTTAGGTAAAGCTGTAAATAAAAATATTCATTCCTACTTAAATCAACATGCATTTATTGCAGTTTGTTTAAATCTAAAAGTGCAAATGGACTTGGAGACAAGATTCAGGCTAGTTCTGCAGGATAATGTGAGCTACAAACGTTTTCTCTTGAGCTGACAAAGTAGATGTGAAAGAAAATATATATTTGCTTCCAGAATGGGTTAGCTTTGAAATTATTTGTTTTAGTTCCAGGTTGTTAAAGATGTGTAATTTCTCTAACTGGTGTCAATTTTTATCAGGAGCCAATGATAACTGTGAAGTTTCCTGGTATGATTTATAACAAGCAGAGCCTTGCAACAAGCTTTGAGTAAGCCTAAGTGAACCATATCAGATTTGTTTAGTGAAGCTGTGCTAATAGATTTTTGAAATCTGTGGTATGTCTCTGTGAAACCCAGTGGGGTGGATATAGTACCTGTCATCTATAGTTATAATTTGAGAATAAATGCCATACTGAATCAAAATTGCATTATGAATGCAGAGCTTTTGTATTTGGTGGTACATAAAGATATTTTTAAAGGCTCAGTACAGTTTGCTAGAAATGATTTATTAATGTGGGGAAAATGAAATAATACTAAACAGCAATGTTTAATGGGCGGTCATGTAAGGAAACGACTGGAGATATCAACCACAAATGTTGTCAAGTCTCAAAAATGAGAAGAAACCAGAAAAATAATGATTAGCAGATAACACATAGAATATTGGAATGGATAGCATCATATTTCAACTCCTGATGCCAATGTAAGCTTGCTTTCACTAGAAGCAGAATTGATGGCTGGTAAAATTGGTTCATTTTCCAACTTTATAAATATTTCAGAATCACTTTCCAGATTGCTTTTACCAGTTAATCCTGTCACCAGGGTAGCAATGCAAGAGGGTCCACTCTTCTGCATCCTGTCCAATGCTTGGTACTGTTAGACTTTGTGTGTGTGCGCCATCATTATGGTGTGAAAATTAAATCAGTGTTGCTTTTAGTTTCATGTCTTAGAATATCAAGTTAGATGGGCAGTTTTATGCATATGTCAACCTACACAAATATTTTAGTCATAAAACCTGACTATTTTTCTATCGGTTTGTGGGTATTTTTACCGTTTTAAAAGATCTTTCCTATATTCTGAATACCAATTCTTTGTTGAATTTAATGTAAGTATATCATTTCACACAGGTACTTCTATTTTAATTTAGTTTTTCATTTTGTTGGTCATGCATAGTTTACTTTTAAGGAAGATGAATTTTCACATTTTCTTTTCTTTTTTTTTTTGACAGACAAGTACCTTTTAATATGAAAAGAATTCCTGCAACCAATTCTAAAAGGATGAATGCATCATAGGGATAAATGGGCAAGGACACAAAGACAATTTGCAAACTACAGAAATGGTCTTCTGAGAGCTTTTCTTTCTTTTTAAAAAAATTTTCTTGTCATATAAAAAATGTGTAATGTTTTAAACAAAACACATTTTTTAATAGCTGTGGACATTTTGCTGAGTGACAATACTGCCCGAGATGCCCCTAAGCCACCCATTTCCCCAAATGCCTTCCTCATTAGAGAACTTTCCCCTGCTTCTCAGAGATGAAACAAGAGGCCAGCTCTCCTTTTCCCCCATTGTTTAACTACCATTTTTTATCACTGTTGTTGTAGTAAGAACACTTAGCATGACATCTATCCTCTTGACAAAGTTTTAGGTGCACAATACAGTACTGTTAACTACAGGTACAATGGTGTACACCAGAGCTCTAAAATTCACCCACCTTCGGGAGCGCGGGGGAAGATGGCGGAAGAGTAAGACGCGGAGATCACCCTCCTCCCCACAGATACATCAAAAATACATCTACATGTGGAACAACTCCTACAGAACACCTACTGAACGCTGGCAGAAGACCTCAGACCTCCCCAAAGGCAAGAAAGTCCCCACGTACCTGGAAGGGATTCAGAGCGCTGCTTAAAGGAGCTCCAGAGACGGGCGCGAGCCGCGGCTAACAGCGTGGACCCCAGAGACGGGCGGGAGACGCTAAGGCTGCTGCTGCCGGCACCAAGAAGCCTGTGTGCGAGCACAGGTCACTCTCCACAACCCCCTTCCGGGGAGCCTGTGCAGCCCACGACTGCCAGGGTCCCGGGACCCAGGGACAACTTCCCCGGGAGAACGCACGGCGCGCCTCAGGCTCGTGCAATATCATGCCGGCCGGCGCCTCAGGCTGCTGCAACGTCACGCCGGCCGGCGCCTCACGCTGCTGCAACGTCACGCCGGCCGGCGCCTCACGCTGCTGCAACGTCACGCCGCCTCTGCCGCCGCAGGCCCGCCCCGCACTCCGTGCCCCTCCCTCCCCCCGGCCTGAGTGAGCCAGAGCCCCCGAATCAGCGGCTCCATTAACCCCGTCCTGTCTGAGCGAAGAACAGACGACCTCCTGTGACCTGCAGGCAGAGGCGGGGCCAAATCCAAAGCTGAGCCCCGGGACCTGTGCGAACAAAGAGAAAGGGAAATCTCTCCCAGCAGCCTCAGGAGCAGCGAATTAAAGCTCCACAATCAACTTGATGTACCTGCATCTGTGGAATACCTGAATAGGCAACGAATCATCCCAAATTGAGCAGGTGGACTTTGAGAGCAAGATTTACTATTTTTTCCCCTTTTCCTCCTTTTGTAAGTGTGTATGTGTATGCTTCTGTGTGAGATTTTGTCTGTATAGCTTTGTGTTCACCATTTGTCCTAGGGTTTTATCTGTCCTTTTTTCTTTTTAAAAAAGCTTTTTCTTAATAATTATTTTTTATTCTAATAACTTTATTTTATTTTATCTTACTTTATTTTATTTTATCCTTTCTTTCTTTCCTTCTTTCTTTCTTTCTTTCTTTCTTTCTCTCTTTCTTTCTTTCTCTCTTTCTTTCTTTCTACTTTTTCTCCCTTTTATTCTGAGCCGTGTGGATAAAAGGCTCTTGGTGCAGCAGCCAGGAGTCAGTGCTGTGCCTCTGAGGTGGGAGAGCCAACTTCAGGACACTGGTCCATAAGAGACCTCCCAGCTCCACATAATATCAAATGGCGAAACTCTCCCAGAGATCTCCATCTCAACACCAGCACCCAGCTTCACTCAACGACCAGCAAGCTACAGTGCCGGACACCCTATACCAAACAACTAGCAAGACAGGAACACAACCCCACCCATTAGCAGAGAGGCTGCCTAAAATCGTAATAAGTCCACAGACACCCCAAAACACACAACCAGATGTGGACCTGCCCACCAGAAAGACAAGATCCAGCCTCATCCTCCAGAACACAGGCACTAGTCCCTTCCACCAGGAAGCCTACACAACCAGCACCCAGGTCCACGTCCAAACTTAGCAAACCAGGTCCAAACTTAGCAGAAGGAAAGAAATCATAAAGATCAGATCAGAAATAAATGAAAAAGAAATGAAGGAAATGATAGCAAAGATCAATAAAACTAAAAGCTGGTTCTCTGAGAAGATAAACAAAATTGATAAACCATTAGCCAGACTCATCAAGAAAAAAAGGGAGAAGACTCAAATCAATAGAATTAGAAATGAAAAAGAAGTAACAACTGACACTGCAGAAATACAAAAGATCATGAGAGATTACTACAAGCAACTCTATGCCAATAAAATGGACAACATGGAAGAAATGGACAAATTCTTAGAAATGCACAACCTGCCATGACTGAATCAGGAAGAAATAGAAAATATGAACAGACCAATCACAAGCACTGAAATTGAAACTGTGATTAAAAAGCTTCCAACAAGCAAAAGCCAAGGACCAGATGGCTTCACAGGCGAATTCTATCAAACATTTAGAGAAGAGCTAACACCTATCCTTCTCAAACTCTTCCAAAATATAGCAGAGGGAGGAACACTCCCAAACTCATTCTACGAGGCCACCATCACCCTGATACCAAAACCAGACAAGGATGTCACAAAGAAAGAAAACTACAGGCCAATATCACTGATGAACATAGATGCAAAAATCCTCAACAAAATACTAGCAAACAGAATCCAACAGCACATTAAAAGGATCATACACCATGATTAAGTGGGGTTCATTCCAGGAATGCAAGGATTCTTCAATATATGCAAATCAATCAGCGTGATACACCATATTAACAAATTGAAGGAGAAAAACCATATGATCATCTCAATAGGTGCAGAGGAATCTTTCGACAAAATTCAACACCCATTAATGATAAAAACCCTGAAGAAAGTAGGCATAGAGGGAACTTTCCTCAACATAATAAAGGCCATATATGACAAACCCACAGCCAATATCATCCTCAATGGTGGAAAACTGAAAGCATTTGCACTAAGATCAGGAGCAAGATAAGGTTGCCCACTCTCACCACTCTTATTCAACATAGTTTTGGAAGTTTTAGCCACAGCAATCAGAGAAGGAAATGAAATAAAAGGAATCCAAATTGGAAAAGAAGAAGTAAAGCTGTCACTGTTTGCAACTGACATGATACTATACATACAGAATCCTAAAGATGCTACCAGAAAACTACTAGAGCTAATCAATGAATATGGTAAAGTAGCAGGATACAAAATTAATGCACAAAAATCTCTTGCATTCCTATACAATAATGATGAAAAATCTGAAAGTGAAATCAAGAAAACACTCCCATTTACCATTGCAACAAAAAGAATAAAATATCTAGGAATAAACCTACCTAAGGAGACAAAAGACCTGTATGCAGAAAATTATAAGACACTGATGAAAGAAATTAAAGATGATACAAATAGATGGAGAGATATACCATGTTCTTGGATTGGAAGAATCACATTGTAAAAATGACTCTACTACCCAAAGCAATCTACAAATTCCATGCAATCCCTATCAAACTACCACTGGCATTTTTCACAGAACTAGAACAAAAAATTTCACAATTTGTATAGAAACACAAAAGACCCCAAATAGCCAAAGCAATCTTGAGAACGAAAAACAGAGCTGGAGGAATCAGGCTCCCTGACTTCAGACTATACTACAAAGCTACAGTAATCAAGACAGTATGGTACTGGCACAAAAACAGAAAGATAGATCAATGGAACAGTATAGAAAGCCCAAAGATAAACCCACACACATATGGTCACCTTATCTTTGATAAAGGAGGCAAGAATGTACAGTGGAGAAAGGACAGCCTCTTCAATAAGTGGTGCTGGGAAAACTGGACAGGTACATGTAAAAGTATGAGATTAGAACACTCCCTAACACCATACACAAAAATAAGCTCAAAATGGATTAAAGACCTAAATGTAAGGCCAGAAACTATCAAACTCTTAGAGGAAAACAGGCAGAACACTCTATGACATAAATCACAGCAAGATCCTTTTTGACCCACCTCCTAGAGAAATGGAAATAAAAACAAAAATAAACAAATGGGACCTAATGAAACTTCAAAGCTTTTGCACAGCAAAGGAAACCATAAACAAGACCAAGAGACAACCCTCAGAATGGGAGAAAATATTTGCAAATGAAGCAACTGACAAAGAATTAATCTCCAAAATTTATAAGCAACCCATGCAGCTCAAAAACACAAACAACCCAATCCAAAAATGGGCAGAAGACCTAAATAGACATTTCTCCATAGAAGATATACAGATTGCCAACAAACACATGAAAGAATGCTCAACATCATTAATCATTAGAGAAATGCAAATCAAAACTACAATGACATATCATCTCACACCAGTCAGAATGGCCATCATCAAAATATCTAGAAACAATAAATGCTGGAGACGGTGTGGAGAAAAGGGAACACTCTTGCACTGCTGGTGGGAATGTGAATTGGTACAGCCACTATGGAGAACAGTATAGAGTTTCCTTAAACAACTACAAATAGAACTACCATATGACCCAGGAATCCCACTACTGGGCATATACCCTGAGAAAACCATAATTCAAAAAGAGTCATGTACCAAAATGTTCATTGCAGCTCTATTTACAATAGCCAGGAGATGGAAACAACCTAAGTGTCCATCATCAGATGAATGGATAAAGAAGATGTGGCACATATATACAATGAAATATTACTCAGCCATAAAAGGAAACGAAATTGAGTTATTTGTAGTGAGGTGGATGGACCTAGAGTCTGTCATACAGAGTGAAGTAAGTCAGAAAGAGAAAGACAAATACCGTATGCTAAGATATATATATATATGGAATATAAGGAAAAAAATGTCATGAAGAACCTAGGAGTAAGATGGGAATAAAGACACAGACCTACTAGAGTATGGACTTGAGGATATGGGGAGGGGGAAGGGTAAGCTGTGTCAAAGTGAGAGAGTGGCATGGATATATATACACTACCAAACGTAAAATAGATAGCTAGTGGAAAGCAGCCGCATAGCACAGCGAGATCAGCTCGGTGCTTTGTGACCACCTAGAGGGGTGGGATAGGGAGGGTGGGAGGGAGGGAGACGCAAGAGGGAGGAGATATGGGAACATATGTATATGTATAACTGATTCACTTTGTTATAAAGCAGAAACTAACACACCATTGTAAAGCAATTATACTCCAATAAAGATGTAAAAAAATACATAAGTTATTAAACACTTTCTTGAATGTTTAAAAATTCATATTCACTTAAAAAAATAAAATAAATTAAAAAATAAAATAAAATTCACTCACCTTATAACCGAAACTTCATACATGTTGAACAGTAACTCCCCAGGTGTCAGGTGAGCACCATTGCACTCTGTGTGTCTATGTGTTTGACTGCTTTGGATACCTCCTAAAAGTGGAGCTGTATTGCATTTGTCTGTGTCTGGCTTATCCATGTTGTCGCATACGGCAGGATTTTTTTTTTTGCATTCCTCTAAAATTCTTTCTTTTAGGGCAAAATGGTGCAAAAGGGGACTTATGTTGAATTTCCGAAATCTGGGATAGATTTTTTTTTTTAATAGATCTTCATTGGAGTATAACTGCTTCACAATACTGTGTTAGTTTCTATTGTACAACAAAGTGAATCAGCTATACGTATACATATATCCCCATATGCTCTCCCTCTTGCATCTCCCTCCCTCCCTCCATATCCCACCCCTCTAGGTGGTCACAAAGCACCAAGCTGATCTCCCTGTGCTATGCGGCTGCTTCCCACTAGCTAGCTATTTTACATTCGGTAGTGTATATATGTCGATGCTACTCTCACTTTGCCCCAGCTTCCCCCCCTCACTATGTTATACACCTGAGGCTAATATAATATTATTCATCAACTATACCTCAACAAAAGAATAATTTTTGACAGAAGGAAGACCATATGAGGACACAGTGAGAGCCATCTACAAGCCAAATAGAGAGGTCTGAAGAAAAAGGAGCCCTGCTGGCACCTTAACCTCAGACTTCCAGCCTCCAGAATGAAATAAATGTCTGTGTTTAAGTCACCCAGTCTGTGAGCAGAGCAGCCTGAGCAGAGGAAGACAGACTTTGATACAGAGCAGTGGGGTTCTGCCGTAACAAATACCTAAAAATATGGAAGCAGCTTTGGAAGTGGGTGATGGAGAGATGCTAGAAGAGTTTTGAGGTACATGTGAGAAAATACCTGGATTGCTGTGAAGGGACTGTTGGTAGAAATATGAACATTAAAGGTGAGTCTGGGGAGTATCAGAGAGAAAAGAGGAGAGCTGTAGATAAATCCTCTGTCTTCGTTGATGGTACATAGATAATTCTGAATGTTGGTAGAAGTACATGATGAGTTCTGGGACAGAAACGAGGAACAGGTTATTGGCAACGGGAGAAAAGGGCCCTTCTTGGTACAAGGTGGCCGGGAACCTGGCTGAACTGAGTTTTTGTGTTTTGAGGCAGGACTTACACAGTGAAGCTGGATATTTAGCTGAGATTTCTCAACTAAGTGCTAAAACGTGGCCTGCCTTCTCCTCACTGCTTTTAGCAAAATGTGAGAGGAAAGAGATGAAATGGAGAAAATGTTAAGTCAGAAGGAACTAGAACTTGAAGATTCACAAAATTCTCAGCCTATTTATACCGTAAACAATGTGAGTGTGCTCTGGAGCCTTGTAAGACTTTTGGTCCTCTCCAAAATGTCCATGGACCTATTTGGTCCATGCCAAGCGGTTTTTGTCAGGACCAAGTATCAAGGACATTTTGGTGTGGACCAAATGTCTTATGGGTAGTTTGGACGAACCAAATGTCTCCTAACCATTCTGGAGAGAAAGCCTACGGACTAGAACTAAATAAAGAGATTACAGGGTAATATGCATGGAAACACTACACTTGGACTAAAGGACACAGAGACTAGACAAGTGGAGAGACGCTGGTGGACTTCGGGGATTCTGTAGGATGGCAGGTAGAACCAGTCGGCAACAAATTTGCCTTATTCTTAAAGAAAAGAGAAGAAGGACCCCAAGGCCACTCGGAGTTTAACAGGGCTAAAGGCTAAGCCTCCTCCATTTGAAAGGGTGGGGCTACCGCCTTCATTTCAACCTGCAGGCTGTCTCTGGTCAGTGACTTAGGGGCAAGGCTGCCACCAAGGCTGAGGGGGCCAGGCGGCTGCCCCCATGAGCCTGACAGGCCATATCTTCCCTTCATACCCAAAGGTCACACCCCCCACACCAAAGTCACCCACACGTTCTGGTGCCCAGTTCCCTTTGGTCTTTCCCGGGTGCAGGTCACAGCTCTGGCCTTTCCAGGGCTGCAAGGGGGCATGTGGCTGGAGGTGGGTGCTGTCAAAGGCCAGGAGATGCTTTGCTTCCTGGGGAAAGTCGCCTTTCCGAGGCAGCTGTCTCTTTGGCCTAGGGAGCCTCATGGGCTGCAGAATGGGTGCCCCTTAACATCCTAGGCGGCACCCACCTCCCCCCTGGTCTTGCTCCCCGGCACCCTCTGCCGTCTGGAAGTCCGAAGCAGTCTCCTTCCTTCCAGGTCGGCGCCCCCAGGTCACAGGGAGTCTTTCAGGCGTCAAGGCAGAACGCAAAGGGGGAGGGGCCACATGGCCACCCTGGCGAAACAGGAGAACTTGCGTTTGTCCAGCACCTTCTGGGTGTGCCAGGGCACACTCGTCCCACGGCCATCCTCAAGCATCCTCTGTACGCGGGAAGGGGCGCCAGGTCCCGCTGGGAGCTCTGACCGCAGGCTCAGCCCTGTTGCTGGACATCCCTCCAGCAGGGGCTGCCGTGGGAAGCTGGCCCGCAGCCTCGACAAGGCATGCTCGCCAGCAGGGAAGAGGTGATGTTGCTTCGGTTCTGCCAGGTGGACACCGTGGCCCGTGCTTTGCAGGCAGTGAGAGGGCAGTTTCTTCCAGGCAGGCGGTGGCCAGCCCTCATCCTGCTCTCCAAGTGATACATTAATGCATTATCTCTAAAGGATTTTTAAATTAAGAAAAATAAGATAAAAGAAGGTATCTGATTCAAAGTTCTGTAATTAATCATCAAATAACTAAAAATGGAAAAGTTAAAAAATGGTTATCTCTGGAGAGGGGACCTGAAGCAGGGGAGGGAGGCTGATAACTTATTTTTTCAATATCCCATTTTTTAAAAATTGTTATTGCCCATACATAAAGCAGAATGAAAGGAAAGTTATAAATAATGGGGAAAAACGTTTCTCCTCTACTTTTATATACCTGAGTTAGCTAATTTAACTTCACTTTATTTCTTTTTCTTATGTGTACAATAATTTTATTTATTCTTTTTATTCATCATCCAAACTTTTCTTATTTCCCCAGTTGCTTAAGGAAAACACATTGTTTTAATTATAACTTTACTTGGCAAGTAACCCAGAAAACATCTAAATCATAAATACATCCTAAACACCGAAACATTTTTCAACTAAATGAAAACTATTAAATAAAATTAGGCATGACAATCAGAATCATCAATCTCTAAAAGTTATGAATGATCTAAGCATTTTCATGACAATTTTCAATTAACTTCCATCTAAATATCTCTTCTGAAGCTGCTGTCTTTCACGAAAACAATATTCAGAGTAAAATTCAAAATGTTTACTAATTAATGTAAACATTTCTGTCTTATTAAATTAGTTGTTTTTTGTATTTTTCTGTAAGTCCACGAAAGAGGTGTAGTATGCAGGCACCATTACACAGTATATGGATTTTATGGGCTAGCTTCATTTCAAGCACTGGCTCAAAGAGAAAATTGTTTCTGAGCATGAATCAGCAAACTTAAAAATAAGCGTTTGGATCAAATCCATTTCCGAATCAGAGATTTACATATTTTTCTGTTTCTGCGTCTTTAAACATAGCTTCACTGAACCTGGAGACCCATGTATTAGAATTTCAAATTTTATTTGTAATGACAAAGAAAAATATATTATTACTGTTACACTGGAAAGGAGAGAATAAATAGGTTCTGTCTGAAATGTGTATGTGATTCTATATTAAGGATATAATATACAAATGATTAAAATAAAATGGAAGTAACCTAAATTGTTACAGATCAAGTAACTTATTTATAGATTTCCCAGTAGAAACAATGATTAAAATAATGTAATATGCATTGACCAGAAAAGCTAAATCAAACTACAAAAGGCTGTGATAATGGACTATTTTATATTATTCTGTGCAAATATTATTTGGAGCTACCAAAACCAGAGAGTTATGCACTAATATAGATATCACAACCACGCCTGCGGAATGGTACTGGAGTCGATTATGTAAATCACAGAAGTATATAACAGGATCATAATTATTGACAATTACTTAGGCTGAAGGTGAAACAATAAATAAAGTTGGTTGTAGAAATTACATAAAATCCCAAGCTTTTCAAAATATTTGCTGTAGGTAAGAAATTATGAAACCTGGATTTTATGCCATTGAAAGACATAATAATTAGAAAATATGTTTATATGGGTGAATAATAGTATTTTAACATTTTATTATAATTTATTATCATTTAACATTTTATTATCAGTATTATCAGTATCATTTTATTGTTTTCCTTTACTACTGACTGAATAACTTTCAACCATTTTTGAAAATAACTTTGATCATTAACTATCAAGAACTTGTCTAGTTTCATTTAAGGAAATGGTTCTAATATTTCAGCCTTAAAATTGGTGCTGGCTGTGAAGTATTGGTGAAGCACACAGAAAAATTCTTATGAATGAGAGGGGGCATTATGAGGCTACTTTTGTTTTTACTCATTGAGATAGTTTTACTTTTGTCCTTTAATCTGTTAATGTAACATGTTACGTTGATAGTCTTCTAAGGTATATCTGTCTTTAGGATTTTGGGCACCTCTGGTCCTAAGGAAGATTGCCTTTAATTCCGTCTGTTGTTTCTCTTGTCTCATACTTGGCTCATTTTGTGAGTTTTTATGTTTTACACGTGAATTGATGACTGGCTGAGTTGGTGGGTCCTGTGAGGCTGGGTTGAGGGGTTTTCACTTTGTGGAAACTGGTGCTTGCCTCTGCTGAGCACTCGGAATAGCTCCCACTGGAATCATTGTACATTGATGATCCTGCTTTGGTTTTGATAGGCTTTACTAATAGATAATCTCAAACCCCACATCATTATAAGCACAGGCCTGTATTTACAAATTCTTACGTAAGAAAAAAAAATATCCATCCAAACTCAGGCAAAACAGACACGTTTGTGTACGTACATGTTTCCATTTGCTAGAAATGAAGACGTTTTTCTCTCACTGTGCTTTCTCTGAGCCTGTATTTCTCCAAAGGTCTCGCTTTACATGGGAATGGAGGGGAGTTATCCCCTATTCATCTCCAAATCCTCACCTTGCATAAGCACCAAAAACCTTGCCTTTTGTCACCCATGTAATTCCCCAAATCCCACGGGCCCCATATTAGGCGAATACTCTGAGAGTCCAGGCACACTGTGAGCCTTCCAGCTTTGCTGCACATTAGGAAATAGAAAAATTTTACATACGAAGGTAAAAAGTGTCTTAACCTGGCACTGCCATTCCAGAATTCTATCATCCATGTTGAAATTAGTGTTATTGAATTCAGATTCAGCTGCTCACTGCTCAAAAGCCATAAATCGGAGAGACAAATTTTAGCAGAAGGGAAAGGCTCTTTAATCAGAAAAGATGGCAATCTGAGGAGAAGTTGGACTTGTGTCCTAAGATCAACTCTGAAGATTCTGCTCAGTCATGACAGTTTTTAAGGGAAAAAAAGGGGGAAGAATGTCAGTGAATCATCAGCAGGAGGTTGAGCTCTGCATCATTCTCCATTGTGTGCAGACTGGCTGACTCTTCAGATGTTATCTTGCCCACACGATCAGCCTGCAGAATTGCTAAGGGGTCTATTGGGGTACAGATCTACTCATTCTTTTTTTTTTTTAAAACAAATTATTTAATAAATTTAAACAAAAACATGACCTACGAGCTAGCAAAAAACTCCATGAATGAATTAGTTCTTCATGTAAGAAAGGGAAATGGTGGGGAGTTTTGCATTCCCCTGATTTAATACCCAATTCTGAGCTCCCTTAGACAATCATTCACGAGACAGCTTTGAGCACCGGTTCAGCATTCACAAGAGGGCCTCTGATTCTCCTGGTCTCGCTTTTGAAGTGAGTCTGATCTTGATGCTACAGTCACTTGTCAACATCAAATGAGACCCCTACAACCTACACGGTACCTACATTGTTCTATGTCTTCTTGTTTTCATTTATTTACTTTTTTAAAATTTTTATTGAGGTATAATTGATTAGCAATGTTGTGTTAGTTTCTGCTGTACAGCAAAGTGAATCAGTTATACATATACATATATCCACTCTTTTTTAGATTCTGTTCCCATATAGGTCATTACAGAGTACTGAGTAGAGTTCCCTGTGCTGTACAGTAGGTCCTTATTAGTTATCTATTTTATATATAGTAGTGTGTATATGTCAATCCCAATATCCCAATTTATCCCTCCTCCCCCCTTACCCCCCAGTAGCCATAAGTTTATTTTCTATATCTGTCACTCTATTTAGTCATTCTTTACTTCATTCTTCATTCTTACTTATTTTAATCTAGGAAAAAGGATCAACAGGTTAGGCAAGGCATGGTGTACATTCAGGAGAGCATAAGTCAGGAGTTAAATTGCCTAGTGATCTCATTCCTATAATTAGGTTCTTTCAAGTTTAGAGGGGAAAAGAAATGGGCCAACAGGAAAGGGGCAAAAGAGCTTCTTTCATTAGGAAGCTCTGTTCCATGGAAACATCTTCCATTATTACCTCTAGCTAGATGCAGCCAGCCAGTACCAAACTTCAGAAGATTCTGGTGCCTTCGCGCCAGGTCACCCCTTATCCCTTCATTGAAGGGAGTGATCTCTGGACCTTCCCAAGGAATATAAAAAGTAGAAATTTCTCAGATCTTACACTGTAAATCCAATCTAACATCACCTATTCCCCGAGACTTTAGAGACCTTCCTATAATGTTACTGCCAACTAAAAGTTGTCACTTGCCATCTGCCTCTACAAGGATTAGGTCAGTAGCCACTGCATCTGCTGACCTTCAGTACACCCTGAAAGGAGTTCAGGGTGGAGGTCAGGAAGGGGGCCCTCTGTGCGAAACTGGCAGAACAGGCCTTCAGTTAGTTAGATATTTTCAAGACACGATTTTATGAACCCAACATCTTGCATCTCTTCAAATCTAGAAAAACACTAAAATTATTAATGGAAACATCTGCTTCTTATGACTAGCAGCAACCTTGTGCCAAAATGTGTGCTTGGCTGCACGTCCCCCCTTCACCAAAATCACATGTGTACGGACCTCACCCCCACCCCTTTGGAGCAGTTCCTCGGAGCTCTCTGAGAAGCTGTCTCCTGGGCTCTAGTCCTCATTTTGCCCCAAATAAAACTTAACTCACAACTCTCACCTTGCGCATTTTTTTCAGTCTACACAACATTGAAGATACACTGATGTCTCAATCTTATTTACCATAGGGCATCATTCCGTTCAGAGTTCAAGGTGATATCACAGCAGTTTATTAGGCAAATTCTGTCTTTCCTTTCCGGAACACTGAATTTTTAGCCAGGATCAAGTCCACTTCTGAACGTATTCTCCCTTATCTAACCTTATGTATCTCCTACTCTTGTTCAACTTCCTTTAAAGATACATCTCTCCAAACATGTTATACAGGTTCCTTCCAGCACATATTTAATAAGCTTTATTTTTCTCATTTATGGCAGGAGAATTAAGATACTTTCTTTTTCTTTTTCTGGAGCAGAGACAGTACTCCCAGTTTGGGTGATGCTATATCCTCATCGTGGTTATTTGCACAAAGAAGTGTGTTGGTTTGGAAGATCTTGAGAGGAACAAGCTTTATCATGCAATATGTCTACTTAAGGTGGAAACACTATGCAGTCTGCAGACAAGGAAACCTGTTTTTTTTAAAAAAAAATTTTCTGGAAAAAGACAAAAAATGTTACTCTTAAACAGGAAGTTTTGAGAGGGTTTAGATATTCATATTTCCCAGATGTGTGCACTCAGAGGCTATTATTCTCAGACTAAAGGTCCCTTTCCGACTCTAACAGGGGTCCAACTTTGATATACTGTATCCACATGACTTTGGATTACTCTTCATCATTTATAATTAGATCCTGAAGCTGCTATTCAGCAGGGTCTGACCATTAACTCTAGAAGATAAGACTTTCCATTAAAACATCATAAAGACACTCTCAGATACACAGCGTGATCTAAGTTGTTAATTAATACTTCTGAACATGACAGTTTCTTTTTGCAAAGCTTTTTACTTTTTAACATCTTTATTGGAGTATAATTGCTTTACAATGGTGTGTGAGTTTCTGCTTTATAACAAAGTAAATCAGCTATACATATACACATATCCCCATATCCCCTCCCTCTTTCATCTTCCTCCCACCCTCCCTATTCCACCCCTCTAGGTGGTCACAAAGCACCAAGCTGATCTCCCTGTGCTATGTGGCTGCTTCCCACTAGCTATCTGTTTTACATTTGGTAGTGTATATATGTCCATGCCAGTCTCTCACTTCGTCCCAGCTTACCCTTCCCCCTCCCAGTGTCCTCAAGTCTTATTTTTTAAATTTATTTTATTGAAGTATAGTTGATTTACAATGTTATGTTAATTTCTGCTGTACAGCAAAGTGATTCAGTTAATATATTCCCACTTTACAGAGGAGAAAACTGATATAAAGAGAAGTTGAATAACGACTCCTGATTCTAGCCCAGAATTTTGGCATTTAACAACATTTTACTCAGCTGCCCTGACAGACACTCTCGAATATTCCTCACAAACTCCCAGTATAGTATTTATAGTCTAAATGTCCCCTCACCATGTTGCTTCTTTACTTGTTTTTTATTGATCAGCCCCTTGCAAAGCCTCTCAGCATCTGAGCTACTAACTGCTTATCAAGGGCGACAGATGAGATGATGACATCCTGATACAACTTTCTTCATTCTTATATCAAGACAACTCTACTTCTAAAAACAACTTTTTTTTGTCTTTGTCATAAACAGGTTGTTTAAAACAACTTCACTTAAGTCATAAACAAGTGGATTTGAAATTATATCAAACCACAACACAACAATTTCAAAAGACGATTTCTTGGCAGACATTGTAGCCAAATGTACTGTTAACTTTCCTCTGAATGTTGAGGCAACAAACAAGGGACAGAGAGAAGAAAGCAGGAAGTAACTGGGAGTGAAAAACAGAGAAAGCACAAAGGGAGACGTACAATCAGGGTCGATTATTATTCAACCTAATCACTTCATCTACTTTAAAAATAGCCTTTAAAAATTATCTTTTATGTATTCTGTATATTTTCTTTGGGGCTTCATATTGGTCAATATTCTGATGCAAGAGAACAGACTCTACCCTAGGCAATTAGAATTGAAGTATTTATTAGAGCATGTCAGAAGGCTTACAGAATATTGAGATGGCTGAATAAAACTCTGTAGGGGGGCTTCCCTGGTGGGGCAGTGGTTGAGAGTCCGCCTGCCGAGGCAGGGAACACGGGTTCGTGCCCCGGTCCGGGAAGATCCCACATGCCTCGGAGCGGCTGGGCCCGTGAACCATGGCCGCTGAGCCTGCGCGTCCAGAGCCTGTGCTCCGCAATGGGAGAGGCCACAACAGTGAGAGGCCCGCGTACCGCAAAAAAAAAAAAAAAAAAAAAAAAAAAAAAAAAAACTCTGTAGGGTGAGATTCCAGAATCCATTCCCAAGTCTATACTGCAGGACCAGGCTGCCGAAGGAGCTGCTTCTCCTGCCCTCATCAGGAGGCTCTTTGTCAAATCAGATGTCCCTTATTACACACACAGAGACACAGGGCTGCCCCAGTCTGAGCTGCTAAATAAGCTAATTTCTGGTTCCAGAGGGCATCACTGTGCTCCAGTCAGGAAAGCTCAGGTGCAAAATCGGAAGCTGCCACTATAGCTTCAGGGTGCCACATCATCATTTTCTACTATCATGAAGCGATTTCTGCTAAATCGGCAAGACTGGGAGACATGGTATGTCTCCAGAACCATTCCACATTTGTTCTAACACACACTGATCAAATGCATGCCCAGTATTCCATTATCTCAGCTCAAATTTCAAGTCTCATGTTACTGCACCTGATGTGGAACCTGAATAAAGCTTGGATCACCAGCTGAAAATGAATTGGCTTGGCTAACCTTAAGAAATCCCAAAATGCTTTAAAATTGAGTCTTCTCTCCACATAAGACACAGAAAGTGTAGCTTTCTCCTTCTCCTTTGTTTCCTCCTCCACCTCTGTCCCCTTCCCTCTCTTCCCCTCCCTCTCCCCCTTCTCAGGCTCCCGCTCCTTGTTTAGATGTTTCTATGTCCACTTCACCTGCTTCATCTATTTGTGCTTCTCTTTCTCTTTCTTAATTTCCTTCTCCACTCATTTCTCCTTTCTCTTCCTTGTTTTCATTTTCTTCCTTAACATTTTCTCTTATTTCTTTGTTCTTCTTTTCTTCACCTCTAATTATTTATTGGAAAAAAACACTCATATTTGAATTAGCATGAAAAGAGAATCCATTTTCTTTACTAGGGTTCAACTATGATCTTAGGACAAAGATTGAAGACAGCTATTCTGGTCCCCGAAGAATCGTAATGGATATCGTAAGTTCAGATCTTTCATTTTACCGATGCTGGCCTAAGGCAGTAATAAATCATGTTTCAAACAGTACACTGAATAAAAGAAACTACAAATACTCTTGGATCAATAGCCTGGGGTTTTATCATTATACTATAATTACTATCATAATTTAACTCCAACGCCATCTAAAATTGCGTTTAATTACCTAAAGAGAACAAAATGATGGAATACAGCATATGAGCTAAAAATTATTTTGACAAATATAGACCTACAGTGTAAACCTTTTCCTAACTAGGTTAGACAATTAGAGAGCCACTTGAACTTCACATTAGCGATCTGAAATCACTAAAGCTTAAAAGGGTAGGCAATAGCTTTGTCAAATGGTAAATATTACTGGGATGATGTTCCATAAATTTAAAAACAAAAACCTCCTTTTTTATCTTCCATCATCTGGCTACTGCATAATAGCCATTTTTATTTTTTAAATTCTACTTTGACTGTATTTAGTTTTAATAAACTTCTTATTCTTTTATTCATCTATTGGCAAAAATCTTTGTTATTTTGCCACTGAAACTTTATCTTTACCCGATGCATTTATGTCATCTGCCTAAAGGGAGAATGATTGAGACTACTTAGTACGAATGGCTGAAATTTCTACAAGTCAGTTAAAATATTTTATTTGAATTTTTTTTATTCCTTGATTTTCAAACATACTGCAAATATTTTCAATAAAATGTGTTTCAAGCTAATGGTATCAAGATAGTAACCTAAATAAAACAGTAAACTGAGACAAGCTCCAATTACCTGAAATTGAGGTCATTTGGGGATAGCAGAGGGATTGTAATTTGGGAAACACATGCTGTAGTGAACTACAGGCAAGTCCATTTAAGGTTTGGGTTGGGCTGTATTTACAGGCAGGGACTGCAAAGAGTGGGGAGTCCAGCCAGCTGTCAAGGCAATAAATTCACTGGCTTGAAGATGGAGAGAGATTCTTGGTGGTCTTCATGGGTCAGGAGATAATGCTTGGGCTTCTGTAAACCAGGCATTTAATGGAAATCAGTCTCTTAAATTCCATTCCTCTGAGGGCACAGGCATGAAATTCTCCATTTCATATCCTCCAGTTCCATTCTGGATTGAAATCCTATTACATTTTCCCCTTTTCATCTAGAGTTTTCACAGAAAGCATTCCTGATCAACCATTTTGTTTAAGCATTGTTTTCCTCCTTTTCCCTTCCTTCCTTTCTCCTTCCTTCCTTCCTTCCTTCCTTCCTTCCTTTCTCTCTCTTTCTTTCTTTCTTTCTTTCTTTCTTTCTTTCTTTCTTTCTTTCTTTCTTTCTTTCTTTCTCTCTTTCTTTCTTTCTTTCTTTCCCTTTTATTCTATCAGAGACATTGTTAGATAGAGTACACGTCCCTCGAAGCTGAGGAGGACCACCTTCAGGTGTCCTGCCCCACCAACGAGGGAAATGACAACTGGATTTTACTGACTTCTTTTGAACAAGAAATTTCAGAAACCAATTTGAATCAAGGTAGCTGAAACAGAAACAAAGAAGTCTAGAGATGGCGTGAACAGACTTGGCCGTTGTGGATTGGCTGGTGTCCTTTGCTGATTTCTGAGAAGTTCCTGTGAGATTAGGTTGTTTCCTTTATGAGCTTGTGTTGACCACCTATATTTTGTCCCTGATATATGTCACCTCATTTTAGTTTGGTTTCACATTTCCCCTTTTTGAGCAAGTACTTATTAGGGTGTTTGATCACCCAACATATTGCTAAGCATTTCTTCTGCATAGACTTCACTTTTTGACTGATCAACTTTTTTTATTTATTTTTCTACACCACGCCATGATTGGACATCTTTCTTCAGGGTGAGAGAAGATTTTGTATTTAGTAGCAACCAAAAGGCCACATTTGAGCAACTTCTTATATTGGGTCTAAGTGGAGGGTCAAAGCAGGAAGACTTTGTCAAAGATACAGGTTTTAGATATCATTTCACAACACAGGGCAAAGCATCCGTCTACCAGGCTTTGTATTGTTACAAAGACTGGGTAAACAGAAACTGAATACTTTAAAGATCACAACACAAAATAAAATTACGAACAAGATAAAGAGACCAAACTGTAGTATAGATCTAAACCATGATCCCAATCCTGTAGGGAACCAGCTCAATAAATCAAAATTACAAGGTGAATCAGATTGGATTTGTTGTAGCCAATGAGCTTTGTTCTTAGGTGTTATGTATTTGGACCTTGACTTCCCCCAAAATATTACTTCAAGTACAACCAGTGATGTTGACTACAGCACAGACACCTCCTTGTTCAGTCAAGAGATAACCAAGGGCTATCCTATTGTCAAGAACAACTTTGGCCAGAGAGTCTGTGGAACTTTGTTAGGGAGCTATTACTTTAGCAACAGATTCTGTAATATTGTCAAGAGTTAAGAGATTCTTGACCATCACCTCATTTGCAATTACTCACAGCCAGAGGAGTAGGGACCTGCCAAAGGAAGAAAATTTGAATCAGTGATGCCTCCCGGTAATTTCTCTTTGAGTCTGTGGTTCTTAAAACAGTCATAGAAGCCAGTGAAATGTAAGGGTCTGTAGGCCACATGGCTGGTTTTATTTTGATTACACTTGCTTTGTGTCCTGTTGTGCAGAACTTGGATACAATATTCCCTTGGTTTGGGATTGTTAACCAGAAACAGGAAAATAGACCTCCAGAGTTAGAGGTTGACATGATAGAGAGGAGACTGAGTTTTTCCAGGGAAACTGAAGCTATAAGATTGCCAGTATCATGGAAAATCCAACAGTCATTTAGATGTTGGATTACCCCTCTCTGCAATGACCTGAGATACATAAAAAAGGGAATCAGGGGCTTCCCTGGTGGTGCAATGGTTGAGAGTTCACCTGCCGATGCAGGGGACGCGGGTTCGTGCCCCGGTCCGGGAGGATCCCACATGCCGTGGAGCGGCTGGGCCCGTGAGCCGTGGCCGCTGAGCCTGTGCGTCCGGAGCCTGTGCTCCGCAACGAGAGAGGCCACAACGGTGAGAGGCCCGCGTACCGCAAAAAAAAAAAACCAAAAAAACAAAACCTTTGCTTTCTAGGCAGATTACTTAAAAGGTAAAGAAAAACTTTTCACAATTGCTAGTCAAAAGCAGATGAATAGTCCTAAAAGAGTTATCCATTCAGCAAATGAAAGAAAGTTAATTTCCAGTTTTACATAAGTTCTCTGCTTATATTGAAACTTATTTATAAAATATTTATAATAAATTAACTCAATTTTAGCCAGTTTGGCCACATAGGAGTTTTTTCTCTTTCTCTCTTTCTTTTCTACTATCTCTCTCTCTCTCTCCCTTCACAACTTCCTATTTCCATTTAGTTTGTTCTTTGTTCTCCTCATTCTCATTCTGAAATAACCAGCTTTACTTTAAGACAACTGTACTTTTGCAAAAATGCATCTCCTTTTCTTAGCCAAAAATATATTCTACTTTTCTTGCATACAGAAATATTTCCCTTACGAGTTCTACTAGTTTTATTATACATGTTAGAATTCTAAACTCTTAGAAATCTTAATTTTAGTGAAAAGTAAGAAGCAAGCAATTATGGACTGACAAATTTATAAACGCATTTTATAATCTTTAAAAGTATATTCTTAGAGTAAATTTTTCAATGTGGCAAAAAACATGTTTAATATACAGAACTATCTTTAGTTCCTCTGTAGAAAGAAACCAAATGTGGATAAATCAATCAGTAATTAATATTTTAGTATATTATTTAGCTTGGAAATGATCTAGATATTCAATGAATATGTCACTTAACTTATTTTACTATAACTTTAAAATTTCAGGTAACCAAAAAGATTTGGAAAGTAATTCTTAAGTAGACATACTGTAAAGCACAATTATTGCTGAAAAGTCCATTTGCAAACTTTCATCTTACATCTATCTAATTTCTTTTTAACAATTATATTTAGATTACTCATGAACTTTTCATGAAACATGAAACAGCTAACCATCATTTTAAGTTATTTTTCTTGCTGAAAAATTCCATAACAGACATAACATGAGCTTATTTGAATTTTAGTAAACCTAGGTAGAATAAAAGTTTCAAGTCTTCATTATATTTAATGCTGAATGCTAAAGAGATGCCTGTTTTGATTTTTAAAAAAACCTAAGTTAGCTTTTATTAACCAAAGATAATTTCAGATCACGTGAACTTGAAAAAACAATTAGGCGAGTTTCAATATTTCTGACACCCTAGAAATACTTAATTAATAAGCTCTTATTTTTCTTTAAGGAAATTAAATAGAGCCCTTTCACAAATCAATTTTTGGCAATACCATCCAAACGTAGAAAAATATCACATCTGTGACATGCGTATAAAGATACCTTTGCCAAAATCTTGGCTCTCTGTGCACCAATGCTGAACAGAAATACAGAAACAGAGTTATGGAGGAGAAAGAAAGAGTGGCTTTATTTCTTTGCCAGGCAAAGAGGGAACACAGTAGGCTGGTGCCTCAAGAACTGTGCCCTGCTCCCTGGGGAATAGGGAGAGGTTTTTATAGTCAGGACTTCTGGTCAGAGGTATGTGATAAGGATCAAGACAGTAACAGTCTTTTTTTTTTTTTTAAAGTTATTAAAATAAAAAATTATTATTAAGAAAAAAAAATTTTTTAAGGAAAAAAACGGACGCATATTACCCTAGGACAAATGGTGAAAGCAAAGCTATACAGAGAAAATCTCACACAGAAGCATACACATACACACTCACAGAAAGAGGAAAAGGGGAAAAAATAATAAATTTTGCTCCTAAAGTCCACCTCCTCAATTTGGGATGATTCGTTGTCTATTCATGTATTCCACAGATGCAGGGTACATCAAGTTGATTGTGGAACTTTTTAATTCACTGCTTTGAGGCTGCTGGGAGGGACTTCCCTTTCTCTTCTTTGTTCTCACAGCCCCCGGGGCTCAGCTTTGGATTTGGCCCCGCCTCTGCGTGTAGGTCACTGGAGGGCGTCTGTTCTTCGCTCAGACAGGACGGGGTTAAAGGAGCAGCTGATTCCGGGGCTCTGGCTCACTCAGGCGTGGGGAGGGAGGGGTGTGGATATGGGGCGAGCCTGCGGAGGTAAAGGCCAGCGGGACATTGCACCAGCCCGAGGCACGCTGTGCATTCTCCTGGGGAAGTTGTCCCTGGATCCCGGGACCCTGGCAGTGGCGGGCTGCACAGGCTGCTCGGAAGGGGGTGTGGATAGGGACCAAGACAGTAACAGTCTTGCATTCTTCTTTCTTCTGCAAAGTTTCAAAAGGGTGGTGTTCCTGATTAGGGTGTGTGCAGGGTCTCAGGTCTCCTAATCTTGATGAGCTTCTCTGGTCCCTTTAATCTTGCCTCAGGTGGTTTTATGGCTGCTTCTACCTTGATTAGCAACTGTTCAAATCTGCCTTTTGGAACTCAGGGAACTTCATGGAGGCTAAAGTCTTGCCTACAAGAAATGGGGGACAAAGAGGCCTCCATGCCCGGGAGGCCCACAGGACCCTGCTTGGCATCAGTATATTGAAACGTACAGACAGAGGCCAACAGAGATCTTATAGCTTTCATTTTAAAATTTTAACCATGAGTCAAGTACAATAATGCGAATTTCACTAGTAACAGTTGGATCCAAATTGTGTTTTTGGCAGATGGAATAAGTTAAGTTTACCTGCTCAGCTGGCTTAAACTTTTGACTAATATTTATGGGGAAAACTCTTAAGATTTGTTATTTGCCTAAATTTCAAATAGCGTTTTTTTTCTTTCTGATAAGAATTTCCTCCCTGAAGTTTGCATTTCAAAGAGAAGGCCTAGATAAGTGATCCTAGAGAAGACCAGATAGAATATTTACATCTCAAAGTCATAGGGAAACAATGCAAATTCCTCCAAGAGGACTTTTGTTTCTTAAATCCGGATTTTGTATAATATCTGAAAGCATTTTGAGATAAATAGGGGAGGTTTGGGGATTAGAAGAAAGGGTAGGTGGGTTTGAACTGCTTCAAGAGGTGCATTTCTGTTCTTGCGAAGACTAGATTTGTAGGACAAGTACAGTTGTTTTTAATCCCTCAAGGAATTGTGTTGCCATTTAAATGACATTATTGGTTGATCTATCTATCCAGCTACATTACCTTCAATTTGCTTCTTTAGATCAGGGAGAAGATCTTTTTTTTTTTTCTTTTTTTTAACATCTTTATTGGAGTATAATTGCTTTACAATGGTATGTTAGTTTCAGCTTCACAACAAAATGAATCAGTTATATATATACATATATTCCCATATCTCTTCCCGCTTGCGTCTCCCTCCCTCCCACCCTCCCTATCCCACCCCTCCAGGCGGTCACACAGCACCAAGCTGATCTCAGGGAGAAGATCTTCAACTAAGATGAAAATCAAGAGATTCCTATGTTTTGAAATGAGAGCTTTGCCTTTGGAATTCACAAAGATTTTATCGCAATTGTGCCCCTCCTACTATCTTTTCGTGGCTTCTTCCTTATCTTTAGATGTCGGGTATCTTTTTTTGGTAGGTCCCAGCATTTTTTTTGTTGATGGTTGTTCAGTGGTTAGTTGTGATTTTGGTGTTCTTGTGAGAAGAGTTGAGCTTACTTCCTTTGACTCCCAGAATTATCATTATTTTCATCTTCATCTTCACACTAGTAGCCAGAAACTAGAGAAATAAATTCCTTAGAAAACCGTGAAGTTGAAATCATGTTTCTGAAGAGCAATCATACTGAGCAGACCTTTATTCAAAGTCTCTGTTATTTCTTTGTCATTTATTTTTGAATAACGTAAAGATTATGATGTTGTATCCCCTAAACATTCCAGTTTTGGAAACATTATCAAGCCATATATAAACAAAAGTGCAGTGTGTTGTAACAGTTATGAAACTACATATATAAAACAGATAAAGTCTTGGTCTGTGGCAGGATGAAGTTTATTTCAATCAAAATTACAAGTTAAAATGTAGCATCTCAATATCCAGGTATATTTAGCTAAAATTTCCTAAAGATGAGTTATTACTAGAGGTTTTAAAATACTGAGATATCATAGGAGTCTTTCTTTTTATTCCACTATGGAATATGGTTGTATTTCTAGAGCAATTTGGAAACCTAAATATCTCAGGAAAGTCCATTCTCTCTGGTGTCTTTATAGAGTTGCATAGAAATAGTTGGTCACTGTGATATTTTGTTTTATGTTTTAATAACAATTGTGAAAGTATACGTATCCCAGCTGACTTCTTGGATTACATCTTGTTAAAAAGCAAGAGTGCTTTACACCCCACTTCATGCCACAGGTAATTTCCTTTGGATCCATAGAGAGTCCAGCAAGTTTACCCTTTTTGCTTGAGGGAGCCACTTCTGGTGTTAAATTAAAACAAAAATAAAGCACCAACAAAAAAGTCCACTCCTTATTTTTCAAAGTTACATCCATCAAAATACTAGCTCTGGTCAAACACAGAACAGCTGTAAAATCTAAATGAAGGGCTAGAGTCAAATATTTCCTAATTGCCTGTTTTTCAATACCATCTGTTCACTTGCTACATTTGGTTATGTGCCACTAAATATATAAAAATAAGTTAGTTACACTATATTACTCCAAAAAGATGCCATGTGTTTGTAAAGATCATGGAAACTTGTTTATATTGGCTTCCAGAAATATGTTAAAGAAATAAAAACACATTTATCTGTGAATGAATTTTAAATGCCTCACATTTCTCTTTATTTTCTGCTTTATTTCAGTTTATTAACATGTAAAGTATTGGAAATAAGGTTTACTTTGAAACACTGTACAATATATGACATTATCTATGATAGAAAAATAATCATTGCCACCACTGTTGCACAATGATACGTTATTGACCCTCAGAGGCTCTTGTAGTGTTCTGTTCATGGCTACCACTGGGATAAGAGTCCTTTCCATTCAGGTGTGACCAACCTCTGACCAGTTGAAATTGGAAAGTAAACTTGAAACTAGTGTTCGTCTCCATGCAGAAGAAATAGTTGATGCTTGAACCACTCAATTAATTCATACATCTTCGTGTGTGCATACAAACAAGTGATTAAAACAATGTTTATTCTGCCACAGAAATAATGTTTTATGTTGTTCCTTTCTCAAAGTAATGAGAGATCAGTTTTGTTGCAACAATCGCAGGAGACTTATTTCCTTTTTCCTGGACATGAAGTTAATTAGGGAGAGGGGAAAGCTGATAAAAATAATTGAGTGCTTACCAAATGCCAGCTGCTTATCTAATATCAGGTATAGTGCTGGAAACCTATGGAGGGATTAAACCCACAGGCGTTGGAGTCCGACACCATTCAAATTAGAGCCAACTTGTATGGTGAACTTAGGAAGTTTCTTATTCTCTACAGGCTTTATTCCCTCAAGTGTAAAATAGAAATAATACTGTCACCTGTTTCAAGTGATTTCTGTAAGAATTAAATAACATACAGAAATATTGGGTCTAAAATGTACTCAATAAAGTGTTTACTATCATTACTTCATTGTTATTTGGTTTAATTTTCACAGCTAACCTGACATACATACACACACACACACACACAATCACACGTGTGTGTGTGTGTGTGTGTATATATATATATCTTTATATACAAATTAAGGAAAGTGAAGTCCAGAAATTAAAATGACTTGACCAAGTTATGCAGCTATAAATGATTTGAACCTGAATCTTTAAAGCCTATTGGTTTTTTTTTTTTTTTTGCGGTACGCAGGCCTCTCACTGTTGTGGCCTCTCCCGCTGCGGAGCGCAGGCTCAGCGGCCATGGCTCACGGGCCCAGCCACTCCGCGGCATGTGGGATCCTCCCGGACCAGGGCATGAACCCGTGTCCCCTGCATCGGCAGGCGGACTCTCAACCACTGCGCCACCAGGGAAGCCCCCTATTGGTTTTTCATTGCATTACATGTTTGCCCACTTCTCCTTTTCTGGTGTCTGCTGGGCAAGGATGGTTCTCCCCACACCACTGTGCAGCTCATTGTGTAGAAAATGAGCAGATTCTTCACAGAAGGAACATTAAGCTCACAATTTTAGTGCACCTCACAATCAAGTTATCATTTTATAGTTACTTCCTCTATCTTCTGGACACAGTATAGGAATAAAAAGAATTATCCCTACTTAATTTTTAGAACATACTGAAAAATAGATATTTTTTCTTTTTATTTTACAATGAGGATCACAGAAGGCAAGTGATTTGTTTATGATCAGACAACCATTGTGTAGAATATCCATTACCGGAAGCCATGTCCATCATTTTCTAAAGTTTATAATATAATCATGAAGAAATACTGTCCCCCATGTGGGTCTAGCAAATAAAGTCAGATTTGTATTTTCAGAATTGCTTCTGCCACATGAAGTGTCACATTCAATTCGGAGAGAAATTTTTTTTTACTGGGTGATACAACATAGAATTATGACTTCCAGCTTTCCTGGCTCCAGTAAAAATATTAAATAAATGGAAAGTTTAAAAGACTATTTCCTTTTCTTTGATCTCATTAAGAGCAATCACAGTAAAACTGTGGCAGTTTTCTGATAGCTTTGAAGTAAACTAGCCCGAAGGATTGAGGTAAGCAGCATGAAATGCTGGACTTGCACAGCTTCAGAGAAGTATTATCTATAAAAAGCAAAATCTAGGCTCATATATATATATATATATATATATATTTTTTTTTTGCGGTACACGGGCCTCTCACTGTTGTGGCCTCTCCCGTTGCGGAGCACAGGCTCCGGACGCGGAGGCTTAGCGGCCATGGCTCACGGGCCTAGATGCTCCGCGGCATGTGGGATCCTCCCGGACCGGGGCATGAACCTGGGTCCCCTGCATCGGCAGGCGGACTCTCAACCACTGCACCACCAGGGAAGCCCTAGGCTTATATTTTGAGATATGATTACATACAAAGAATAAGGCAAGGATTCCAGTCCAGATACAGCCCTATGAATTCTGCATTTGCTTAGCCAGACGTCACAATTGTATATGCCAATTCCTTTCAATAAATACATGTAACATTTTAACATTGAATAACTAACTCATGCATGTCTTAAATTTCTATCCCATTAGTTCTGCTTCTCTGGTTGAATCCTTCCCAATGCTCCAACACCCTTTTTACTCAGTTGAGACTCCCTAGTTAGGAGAAGCAAATTATAAAGAAATTTGGTACCAAAGAGAGTCTAGATAGTTGTTTATTGCATACAGAATAGTGGATGGGATTCCCAGTTGATGAACATAGATAACACCCAGACAAACTAGTTACAGATGTAACTTCCTTTCCAAATGTCTGGTTTCCATTGGGTTATCAGCTATTCTTCTTTAATGGAGAAAACACAAAATGGACCTTTTTGTTCTAAATAATCATGAAAATGTCATGCTGAATAACATGGCACATTCAATGAGAAAGAATCAAAAAGAGGTAAGTTTTTTGCAATTACCAGTTGCGGTGGTGTCGTTTTAATTGATACCCATTACATTAAAAAAAAATTTGACATTGCTTACAAAAGATAAACCAAAATAAAAGTTAAAAAGTTGTAAGGGAAAAAAAAAAAGTTGTAAGGAATGATTTAACATTTAAAAAATATTCTAAAAATGCATAGAGAAATATATAAAAGTGTAAAATCATTGTACCTATATTTCTCTCACCTTAAAATTAATCATATTATAAGAGATAAACACACACACATAGTCATATATAACTACTAGTGAGTGATGAGATCCAGTTGTCCACATTTTTTTGTCATTTAAAGTAAATTATTTAATAGTCCCCATTTGGTCAGTTATCTACATTTTTATTTTTAATTTTAAAGCAAGCATTACCCCGTTTATGTTTAGACTGTGCAGAGAATAAACTAAACTTCATTTATTTTCATGTGTGTGTTAAATAAAAATTTTCCCAAAGATCCCAGAGAATTCCAATCATTGAACTACTATTTTTTATAATATTATTTTAAAATAACAACCAGAAGCTGCTTAAATCATTTACATCATCTAACATTTCTAGAATAATCTATGTTATAGGACTAGCGCTAGTTCATTTCCTTCTTGTTTAAAATTATTGGAAGATCACGTGGATGACAATTCACATCCAAGAAATTACTTTTAATACTCAACATAAGTATAAGCTATGTATATTACTATTTTATTTGCATTGTTTATTTGTATTTAGTTCATGATAAGGGGAAACTGTGTATCCTACAGTAGTCTGATTTTAAGTAAGTCTTTTGATATGCTTAATATTATTTTCATAAAGAATTAATAGTTGGCACAGAATGAAACATCTGGAATCAGCTTTGGCCCTGTGATGTTCACATTCCACCAGGTGTAAGATATTTGATAACTTTCTCCATCAGCACACTTGTCCGTGAGCGAGTCTGCAAACACAGAGATGCTGCATGTTGAAAAGTATCACCCAGGGACTATTCTATTCACACCCCAGCTCCTCCTCTCTTTTCTCTTCCTACTGGGTGTTTGTATGATTTCTCTTGGGCACTTCTAACAACACTACCAGGAGAAATTTGACTGATCCATGAGAATCACTTATATAAAACTTAGAGACTTGTGAAAGGAAAGAGGCTTTCTGAGGAATACACAATAAATCTATAAAATTTATGCATATACACTTTCCTTCTAGAAGTAGGCATCTCAGCCATAAGGAGACAGGTGGTTCGTGTATCACTGGTCATTGGATAATCTTCTTTACCTCAATAAAAGCAAGAGCAAAACCATCACCAGTCTCCAAAGAATTGATGAGTACATGATACTGGTGTCCAAATAACTTGGAGTTGATGTGCCCAATAGCTAAAGCAGTCCACTGTGGCATCATATCCTGGTTATGGAGGGAAAATTAATGCTCACATTCCCAAACCCCAACTCTTCACTGGATATCAAAGATTTCAGATCAAGACCATGGACGATGTTTCTTTCCACCCAAAGTCCTTGCCTTTGGGAATCCAATGGGTGAGAGTGGGGGTTATCTGGTTTCTAGTGTAGTTACCCAAGGTCAGCTAAGTACTTCCGCTTTGCAATCCCTCAGCTGGGAGTGCTGAGGACTGTCCCTTTGGTACTACATTCCCACTGTCTTGCCTTAGTCCTCACAGCAATGCTCCCCAGGGACTAGTTAATGACTTTCTCTTTGGGGGAAACACATGGGAGCCAATGGGTCTGGAAGGATACATCAGGAAATTGGATGGGCCTAAGGAAAGTTTCCAGAATGATCCTTAACGTGGGAGCTTACCACTAGCTAATTCTCTGGGACAGAGGTGCAGGAAAGCTAGAGAAATAGGACCCAAACCCAAAATAGAGGTAGCGATTTATAAGAATGGGACATTTATAAGAATGGGACATATTGTTGAATATAGTAGCGAATAGATAGTTTTTAGAAGTAATCAGCTAGGAGATTGGAAAGAGTAGGCATCTGGAGAGAATTGCCTCTTACAGATCAAAACTGTTAATTCTCATTCCAAACATCTGTCATGCAAAGTTCCTTGGACTGGAAGAAGAGTACCGTTTTATTGGCTCAGTGTAAACGTGCCAAAATAGCAGTTGAAATTATTTATTGTCACCTTTCCTGATGGCTTCTAAAGACTAATCATTGCAAACAAACATGTGGGTAGAAAAGTCCACCAAAGAAATGCAATCAACACTCAGATCCTCCACCCAGACAAAACTAGAAAACTAGGTGTTTGAGAGGGTGGAGACCTTGAGGAATTGTGCACTGCCCTCTCTATGTTTTTATAACTGATTTTAACTTAGTAGGCAGATGGATAGTTTCCATTGCTTAGATGAAGGGCAGCTAGGTGGTCACAACTTGAACAAAGATTTCATTTCACGTGGTTCCAGAGCTACTCTTATGTTTCTAGAGATCACATATGATGACAACACTGTCTGTCGGGAATGAGAGAAGGTTAATAGTCAATGAGGAATAAAAGCTCAATTGTTAGTTATAAAACACTGCCAACCCCAGGAAGTGGATGGAGGATATAACATCTCTATCACTCTATTCTTATCCTTGATCCAATTAATTATATCTCCTGATAAAAAGGGCTTATATTTGAGTATTCCTTAAGATCGAGGGTTGACTGGGCAAAGGCAAAGAGACTTTTCTGCAAGACTAATGACCATGACAATTCTCTCTGCATTGCTCAGTAAGCAGTCAGTTTGTCCTATTACCAGGAGAATCAGTAGGAAAATCTGTGAATAGTCTCAACATCCTTCAAGGTTTTCCAGTGACATCAGTGCAACGAAGGAGCATCTGGTGCCCAAGCTCAGACTGTTATTTTACCATTTTTAAGGACACTCAAATACTCTCTGCATAAAAATACAGAACATATTCTGGGAAACTTTCTTTCTTGGAGAACAGTGTTATTTCTAGCTCTGTCTGGTCCAAACATTCCTCTCCAAAGGATGCCAAGAGAAAAGGGAACCGTTTTCTTCATCCTGTTGGTAACTTGCTTCTTGTAATTCTAGTTTCTAAATATGACCCTGAAGTGTTGCCTGAGCCCTTCCCTCAGCACGTGATAATAAATCCATCATTATATTACACAAATATTGCAATGAATTTCTCTCAGCCTCTCAATTCATTTCTAGACAGTGAGAAGAAGGAGGAGAATGAGGATGAACAGTGTAATGTATTCCCTCACACTTTTTTCATGTGCTTTGACCTCAGCAAAATGATACACATTTATAGATAGCTATATAGATACATAGATATATAGATATAGATAATTCCTAGACCAGTGAGTAAAAGGATTTACGTATAAAACACATTTTGTGGCTTTGAATCTATAAACACCTACTAATGTGGTCTTTACAAATTCTCACAGTCAGTGAAATTTTATGCTCTAAATTAGCACATATTTAAACAACACTAGCATAGTGATATATGTATATACCAATTCATACAATTCATGGAACATGACAATAAAAATTACTCAAATTTCTAATAGCAAATTGTTTATACTAGTAACTTCATCATGATTTCCACAGCAGGTTCACAAATCCTGGAAGTTTTGGTCTTGACTGTCAGAGCCAGGCAGAGACAATAAAATGATCCTAAATAGTGACTTTGTTTTCATCTACTAAAAAGAAGCCCAGATTCTCAAGCAAATTTGTGTTCTTGAAGTCGTGGAGAGAAAATATCAAGATTGCTAACTTATAAGAGAAATACTTCAGGTTCCTGAATTTATTGAAAGCATAGATTTAATCAATAGGCTTGTATTATAACTGAGTTCCAAAATCTAAGATGAATGCCCAGAGAAAAACATGACAAATTTGAGGGGACAGATGTTTTAACCTCTATACAGTATTACTTCTAGAGCAGCATACAGAAAATCATTAAAATAGAATTGTATTCTTTACCTGAATCTGTGAAAGATTACTGAAAGATATCTAATTCAAAATTCATGTCAACAGTTTCCCAAATTTCCTTTTTCCACCCAATTTTCTTGACAAAGATCTTCTGAAGCTTCTTATTGATCTAAATCCCAGCTCAACAATCTCCATCTCATCTCACAAGAGTGCTTTTCCTCTTTCTGCCTCCTAGCTCTTTCAAGAGGCTTTTGTTAACTTGAGCAACTAGTCTCTTTTCCATTAATTAAAATAACTTTTATTCAGAATACCAAATAGTGATGAAAAACAGACTGATACAGTGATTTTAGAGGTCCGTGGTAGGAGGTACAACTCTTAATGTTCACATGCAATTTTTTTTCCGTTCCCACATATATTTGTCACCTGATAACTGTCTGATACTAAGGAAGGAAGGTGAGAGAGTAACAGTCTAAGAACATGGGATTATGTGGAAAACCAGCACAGCAATAACCTCTTCATATCAGCATTTCCCTGCTTCTGCCATACATTGCATGAACGTCCATGACTATTCTGGGAGAGATTTATTTTCCTTCCATAAGTGAAACTCAGAAAGTAGTATGGTTTTTATTATCTATATTGCAATTCTCTATGCAGTTTTACCTTGAAAAGCAAGAAGCATCTTTTCTCTTCACATGTATTCATAAATGCAAGTGCAAAATGGAAGATATCAAAAATGTAAGCTCAAATTGTTAAAATAATTTTTGTTAATTGAAATAAAATAAGGTGGGTTTAAAATATCTGGAAAGAAAGCATTCCTACACTATTTGTTGATGTTGTAGGCATAACTGCCTGGGAATGGCATTCAGTCTGTTATCTGCCCTTCTCTGGGGTTATTGGCGTATTTGGTTTCATGAAAAGTCATGGTCACAGATGTGATTTCCACTGGTATCCATGAATGATACTAGGATTTAAACTGTTATAGTTAGATAACTGTAATGCTAAGTGCGTTAGTTTGGACCATTAGAATCCACAAGAAAACTGGGAATACATTCTTAACACGATACTGTGTCTGTTTGCTTTTATGTTTTGAGTGAACTTAAATTCACCTCTTTGGATGTTACCCAGAAATTTACCACCCATAGTGTTTGCCATCACTCACCCCATTCCTCAGAAATAAAATTTGATTATACACATGCATTTTATATCTGCTTCAAAGGATTTTAAACAGTTCTAATGTGGTTACCAACACAAAAATTTCAGTATTTTATGAAACTCCAAAATATTCTGTTTTTTCTTGCTTTATATTACAGTTCAGTATTATAACTGTTAATTTGCTCCATGCTTACTTGTACCATTCATATCATCTATTTATTGTCTTTTCCTTGTCTTATAAAACAATTTGGGACAGGTAAAGTAGAAGTCTTATTATATACATTTCTTAACTCCTTCCCTGTGTTTTTCTCATCAACATTTACTGAAACCAGTTTTGAAACCAAGATGTTTGTCATCTTGGCATGCTGTCACATTCATCCATGTCACTCTCTTCTGATAGTGTTACAACCACAGTTTGGCTGCCTAAGCCCTTTGATCATATCATCTAAATGCAATATTGCCACAAACATTATATTCAGTCACTAAAAAGTTTTGTGATGCTTTATGTCCAAAAAAATAAACTGAAATTTAAACATTCCAAAATTTTAACAATTTTGAGCATAAGACCATTAAAGATTATTTGGTAAAAAATATTCTGAGATTACAAACAATAAAAATCCTCCTGCACTTATATATGAATTGAAGTCAAGAAAGTTTAACATTGACATTCTAAGGAGGCCATACTTTTTGGCAAATGTCAAACTTACCCTTGTTTAAAGACAGTCATTTTTTAAGGGAAAGTATTTTAGCATAGAGGCACAGCAATGGAATTTCTGAACATACAAGCAGAGTTTGCCCTTTGCTTAGCTCTTTGGGTGTAAATAAGTTTCTGTTTTAAATAGAAGAGACCTAAATACTATTATTCTTAGAATTCTCATTATTTTAATTACAGAAACTATGATATGTTTTCCCAAAGGTTAGTTTGCTTTAGAATTTGTAGCTCAATTCTTTGTTATAGAGTATTCCAATTTCCCCAGAGTGGAAGTGATACTAATAAAAGAAAGGATGAAGAAATTTAAAGTTACAATTAATTAAATATGTAAGTGTACATATTGGAGCTTATAGAACAGTTGCATCTTTTAGTTATTCAAACTGGTTTGAATGGAAAACTGATTGAATCTATGTGCACATGTTCTAATAATAATCACTCCTGAAATCAAATAGTTATTAAACCCTTTGCTTATCTTTAATTGACTCTATAGTGTGTGATCCACAGATGCTATCTCACAAGGATTTAAGTTCCCAACTCCAGCTCATCTCCCCCCACCTACCTAATAATATAACTTGCCTCACACCTAATAGAAAAACCTGAAATTTTCACATATCCCGATCTCCTCTCAGTACTGCAATAAATACACATGTACCATTTGTAAAATTAACTTAAAATAATATCTGGTCTCTGATCTGTGGTTTTGGTCGAATGAATATAGCCTTCCTTTCTAACAAGTTCAAGCCCTTTTTTTTCTTTTCTTTTTTTTTTAAATTGAAGTGCAGTTGATTTACAATGCTGTGTCACTTTCATGTGTCCAGCAAAGTGATTCAGATATATATAATATATATATGTAATATATATAATATTCCATAATATTCTTTTCCATTATGGTTTATTACAAGATACTGAATATATTCCTTGTGGTATACAGTAGGTCCTTGTTGGTTATCTATTTTATAGATAATAGTGTGTATCTGTTAATCCCAAAGTCCTAATTTATCCCTCCCTCCTTCCCCTTTGGTAACCATAAGTTTGTTTCCTATGTCTCTGAGTCTATTTCTATTTTGTATATAAGTTCATATGTATCATTTTTTTTTAGATTTCACATATAGGTGATATCATATGCTATTTCTCTTGCTTTATCTGACTTACTTCACTTAATACGATAATATCAAGGTCCAAACGTGTTCCTTTCTCTATGTTTTTAAATATCCTCAAGTTGTTCATATTTTTTAATTGATTAACTTGAGCATGTTTTAGTAACTAGTTGACCTCTCATTAAAACTCCTTGAAAGAAGGTTTACTCAGAACCTTCATGTGCTGTTATTTTCATACTCTTCCATTTGGCTCCCACCCTTGGAGTACTCTACACACAGGTGGCCTGAAATTTACAAAATATTCTCCAATCTTTTACATTATACTACTCCTCCTTGATTCCTCTGAAGAATTTGGTGCCTCAGATCAACCATTATTTGTAAATTTCTCTTTCTTCCTCTTAAGATATTATGCACTTTGGGTGCTCTTGATACATTTATAAACTTCTTTTGTGAGTCACTGTCTTTCTTTCCTTTGCTACCCTCTAGATCTTAGTGTCCCTAAAGAGTGAGTTCCTTTGTGTTAAAATTAATCTTCAAAACACCAATTAAGCTTTTATAACTCTTAAATTACAAACACATGTTGATTAAATCTACTGTTATGACTTAAATTTACATTGATTTCTCCTTTATTTTCATGTCCCCAGAACTGAGAAGTGTTAAGTATTCAGATCAAAATTGCTCACTGAGTACTTAGTGATGATGCAAAAGAATAACATTAGATGAAAATAAAACAACACAGAAAACAAATGTTCAGGAAAACTTTACAAACTAGATTGGCAATGGATTTCTTAACTGTAACATGTAGGCTAGAAAATGTAGCAGTAGTGCTTTGAACATTGTAGACAAAATTATTTTCTACCAGGAAAACTCAGCCAAACTATCGTTCATGTGGGAGGAGTTTAAACAAGAACGGCAGATATATGATCATTTAGAAAGTTGATCCTTGCAGCTGCCTTTGTTAAGAAATTGTTGAGAATGTATTCTGGCCTACTGAGACTGTTAACAAAGAAGACAAATCTAGAAACCAGGTAACATTGGCTCTTACTATCAGTAAGTTCCAAGGAGACAGCGAGACTGCAGGTTAGAGACAAAGTTCTAGTGAAAGAATGGAGATTGAAAGAGGAGTGTCTCAGAGGGACAATAAACAAACTCAGAAAATGAGAAAGTTTGACTGAGGGAGCAGAACATAAAATGAAGATATGATAAGAATAGTCCCAAAAGAAGATTTTATAAGATGGGCAAAAATCAATAACACTATTACCCCATTACTACTGCTGCTACTACTGCTGTCTTCAAGACAATCTATGAATGGAGTATGAGGCAAATTAAATATGACCATAATAGTATAAAGTTCTCTGGTATTTATTTCAAAATACAGAGTCAACTTATGGAGAAAGAACAAAGGAATCCTACCATGGGGTGTACAAGTAAAAGTGCAGGTGATGAAAGGTGAGATGTGAAAGTGGAAATGTGGGAACTTGTACATCAATGATAGCCTCGTCTTATAAAGTGGAAAGACAAGTGATGCCCGTAAATATTGACCTTAACATAATCGGGATTTCATATATATATTAAAATCAGAAGTGTAACTAAAAGATTAATTAAAATAATATATCATATATATTAAATACCTGTCAAAAATTAAAGTAAAAATATATATTGGACATTTAAATTTTATGGAGCATATTTTTATGTATTGATGCGATACATAAGGTAAGATCTTTTAAAGGAGATAAATATAATAGGACTTATTAAACAGATATCACCATGGATGGACCTAGAAGATATCATACTAAGACAGAGAAAGACAAGTACTATATGATATTACTTATAATATGTGGAATCTAAAAAAATAATACAAATGAATCTATATACAAAACAGAAACAGACTCACAGACAGAAAGCAAACTTATGGTTACCAAAGGGGAAAGGGAGTGGGGAAGGGATAAATTAGGAGTTTGGGATTAACAGGTACACACCATTATACATAAAATAAATAAGCAACAAGAATTTACTGTATAACACAGGGAATAATATTCAGTATCTTGTAATAACCTATAATCGAAAATAATCTGAAAAAATACATATAAATGAATCACTTTGCTGTATACCTGAAACTAGCACAATATTAACTATACTTCAATAAAAAATAGTAATGGCACATTTTTTTGCCCATTATACTGTAGGATATGTTTATTCTCTGTTTTTTTTTTTTTCTAATAATATTTCTCTGAACTGCCTGCAGGCACTGGGAGATCTTGTTTTGGTTTGGTTTGGTTTGGTTTTATGTAGTGATAAAATCAAACACAGTCCAATGTAAAATCCACTTTGCCTTGGTGTTCTGCTCTTCTCAAGCCTATAGTTATTGATACATTGATTCCTGGTTCAACGTAATGGTACCACACTAAACACCCTCTCAACAAAAACAGTCAAGCATAAAATAATTAGGATTTTACTTAACAGCAACAGTGAGTGTGTAGGAATTAGATCCCACCTCTTCAAAAGTGTCCACCCACTTATACAGCCAACTATTTCAGGTAGACCAGTTATTTGTCGATCAGGTTCTTCGTACCTACAAATGTATCGTACAGGCCATCATGCTCATCATTTTAAATCACTCTGTGTCATAAGGATGTCACCATAAGACAAACGTCCCATTCTCAGAGAAAATGGTGTTAATGCACAGAGATAATTTGGATTTGGAAACTGAAGTTACATTTCAAATAGTCAAATTTAGTAAAGACATGAGAAAGTCTTTTTTAACTTGGCTGCCCTTTTGTGGTAATTTTTTTTTTTTCCAGTCCTGAAGCTCTCTTATTTCCAAACACTTCGTTATTTTCTCACCATGGGAATTTCTGTCACAATCTACATATAACAGTGACTAATTTAAATTCAGTCCTTTCATCTTTTTCTAGGCTCCTGATGTCCTCCTCTAAGCTCATTAAACCGTTTTGGCAAAACTACATATAGGTTTCTGTTTTACTGTAACACATTTCCACATTCTCATCCTCAATGTATCTCCAAATTAGAGAAGGACATCCTATTACCCACGCTTTGAAAATATGATTTGATGGCTGGCCAACATTTTAAAATCTTCTCTACAGGCAACAAAAATGATAACCATCATTTTTGCCATCTCTTTACTTTTCTATTAAGGTGAATTTCATTAAGTGCTTCTACATTGTCTTAAGAAAACTGAAAAGTGAGAAAGTGAAGAAAACCTTTATTAAGAAAGCCTCAGTATCCCAAACGCTACTCCTTGTTGACAGTGTTATGTACAAAGTATGCAGAATATTTAGCACGTAAGGTATTTTCATTTTATTTGTTAAGAAGTTTATAGAAAAAATGGAATTTGCCAGAATTTACATTTGCATTGTGTGCCTGCCAAACATGCAGATGGATGAACAAAGTCTAGTTTGTATTTGGACAAGATATCAACAATCTTGTGTCTCATGTTTGCTGTAGTTTTATTATAATCCTCTTATTATAATCCTCATAGAAATCAAGAAGATGACTTGAAATTCCACATTTCAAATCAAAGAACCTAAAAGCAAGAGAATAACTTTTAAAAATGTCTTCCCTTTTTTTGGCCATGATTCAACAACAAGCCTAATAAACTCTAGGGAACATGGTTATGGGTAAGAACCTCAGAATTAGTGCTATACTGTAAAGGGCCAAAACATCGGTATGAAAGTGTGTTTTGTTGCAACACAGGTTGTTTGTTGCAACCTCTGAATTAGGAAATGCCACTTTACTAAATTTCTTAGATCAGTCAACAGAACAATATTTATTGGTTCCTGTGGTACATCTAAACTAATTCAGCAGCCACTATTTTTGACAAGCAATTAGAATCTTTGGGGAGATGAAAAATCTTTTGATTGATTTAGAAGTGCTTTTGTTTCTCATCCTGGATTTGTGAGTTTCCATGTGTGCTCTCATATGCTCTGCTCCACCAGGGCCTGTGACAAGTTCTGCTCTGTAGCTGTCCAACATGTTCTGCTGTGGTGACTTTCCTCCCTAATCCAGTGGTCTATGTTGTTCCATCTGCCGTTAGTATAACACAGTTGTTTAGTCTTCTGTTTGGTGATGTCTGAGTCATCCTAGTGTTAGTGTTGGAATAATTCATTTTGATCATCTTAACTGTTAGAAAAAATAGTCAAAATATTCATTGTTAAAATTTAATCTAGCATTCTAATGATACAAAGCATTACAGTTTATCCACAGGCAAAGTCAAAGATGAAATATTAATGCTCAAAATTTCAACACACTTCAATCGCCCATGTAGTCCTGTAATTTGGAGTGAGCAACAATTTTCATGATCCATTGTTAGGACCCACAGCTCATGGATTCAAACATCAGAGGTCAGGGAAAAAAGGAGTAACAGAGACTGCAGAAGGCTGATAATCTCTGTCATATCCATTTTACACTAAGAAGAGTATTGCTTTTAGCTTCTATTTTGGGGGCAGTTATACGGGTTCTGTAATTTTCCCCCAAACTTCCAAACTCATCATCAAAAAATAGAACTTTTCAAATTCTGGAAATGGTTTTTCCAAGATGCAGCACTTTTAGTGCAAAAAACAGGGGCAAACTAGATGGTTTTTCACCCTGTGATGCTAACTTGTAGCAACTCATATAAAACAGAACATGGAACAAAGACCTTGAATAGAAAGCTAAGTGATGCACTGAAAAGGAGAAGACATAGAAACAGTATGAGGACTGGGACATGAGCATCACACATGTTTTCTGGGAAATAGAAGAGCAGTTTGTTAAAAAAACAAACACATGATAGTCAAAAAGATTACCACCTGAATAAATGAGGATCCTTATGAGTAAAGTCAGAATAGCATGGTTATGTCTCTCTCTTTCTCTCTCTCTCTCTATATATAGTATGTGTGTGTAGGTATACATGTCTGCACACATATATACAGGTACCAAATTTATTTTCACTTATAGTTTAAATAAAATTATTATATTTATTTTATAATATTATATTTATATATATAATATATATAATATTATAAATTATAATATTATATTTATAATATATATTATATATATTTATATATATGCATGCATTTATATATATACATGTCTGCACACATATATACAGGTACCAAATTTATTTTCACTTATAGTTTAAATAAAATTATTATATTTTTTTATAATATTATATATATAATATATATATAATATATAAAATATATAATATATAATATTATAAATTATAATATTATATTTATATATGTATATTATATATATTTATATATATGCTTTTCTTACTCTTACAGTAATACCTACTATTTAAGCCACAGGATATTACATTTGACAAATGAAAAACATACACTCCATACTTATAATATGGGCTTCTGGGAGACAGCAATATTAAAATAAAGAGGGGTAAATGTAAGAGAGAGAAAATATAAGAGAAGAAGAGAAAACTGTTCTGAAAATCAATTTTGATTAGATGGAAAAAAATGAAAATTAGAAACAATGAAGATGTAATGATATAGTAAGTCCCCTACATATGAACAAGTTCCATTCTGAGAGCACGTCTGTAAGTCCAAACTGTTCTTAAGTCCAACAAAGTTAGCCTAGGTACCCATTTAACAGAATCGGCTAGATAGTACCATACTGTAATAGGTTTATAATACTTTTCACACAAATACATAAAAAACAAGCAAACACAAAAAGTAAACATTTTTAATCTTATAGCACAGTATCTTGAAAAGTACAGTAGTACAGTACAACAGCTGTCATACAGGGGCTAGCATTGAGTGAACAGGCAAGAAATGAAGATACTGTGCTACTGTACTCTATACAGTACTGTACAGTAAAGTACACAAAAGCACAACCACTTGTAGAGGATGCACGCACATGACAATGCATGTCAGACACGTGAACTAACAACGTGATTAGACATGTGGTTGCACGCTTGCATCTTTGAAAGTTCACAACTTGAAAGTTCGTATGTAGGGGACTTACTGTGTTTGAATTGAGCAAAACGAAATAACAGAATACCTTAATATTTACTAGAAAAGGCATCAGAATTACTCTGATAATTTAGTAGTTTTTATGACTGTTTTTTGTTAGTTTTAAAGTGGCTTACATTTTATTAAATGTGACTTTGTTATGGCAGTTCCTTTAGATATTCTTAGTAAGGGCTGACATTTTGCAAATTAAAAAATATATATTCATATAATTATATTAATTTATATTCAAATACTTCACACATATCTATTATGGCATCAAAATATGTTTGAAAATCTTACAAGTGTAGTTGTAATCACCTTTTTCTTTACCATTAATATTATTTTTATTTGAAGAAGTAAGTGCTAGCATTTTCTATTTAGTACCTCAGAATATGTTATTTTTATATTGCTTTGTCTTTTCAGTGTAAGCACATTATGTTTTATTGGTTTTATTCATTTTATTCATTTATGGGAATTGCAAATGTCATCAATTCTAATTTTCAAAACACATAATAGTGACCTCTTGAAAATTTCTAGTAGATTAATAAATACTTTATTATTAGAGCTACACGGAATCTATTCAAAATGTTACTGCCATGCAAGTATTCACTACTACAGATTAGATATTTGCATTGTTTTAAAACATTTCTATTCTGTACCTAAGTCAGTAGTTAAAAGTTAAATGATGTCTGTATACTTTTCTAATAAATTAGTTTGTATTACAGGCACATTTTTCAGTATGTTATGTAAAAGAAAGAAACCTGGTAGATATTTATAAACAGTGGTGCTAAATGCATTTTTACTATAATTTATGGATCATTGTTTAATGTAATTTGCAAATATATCATGTTACAGTTTTCATAAGTCGTATCCTTAATGTATGGAAAGCATAGATCCGTGGTATAAGGAGAACTACGGGTGTTGCTTCTGTAAATAATACAAACAAACCTCAATACTTTGATAGATTTGTAGACAAATGTCATTGTTCTGAAAGAGAAGAGAAACCAACCCCATGTACGCTAAATTAGGAGAAATGTACAAACTGAAAGTGAAAACCTGTGCTTCCTTTGAGATTGGTGAGAAAGATAGCAGGCATAAGGAGGAGGGAATGAGAAGGGACTTGGGATTTGGAGCACGTGATCACAGACAGGAGAGAAACCCGGAGAGATGATGTACTGAATCTTGCATGCTAATCGTCCTGATCTGAATATTCAACACGCATCCAATGTCTTTCTCTCTAAATGACTGCCCAAACAATTTTTCCTCAAATAGATCATAAACCTTTTCTGCTGAGTGTTTAAAATAAAGATGAGATCCACTTCTTTCTTCCTGTGCATTCTCCCTTTGTTTCCTTATTTTTTATAAGCTTTAATGTTGTGTACAAGAACTATATTCATCGGTAATGACTGATTCAAAGATGTCATGGTTTCGTTTTGTTTTAAATGTTATTTTTAAATAAAATTTGCATATATTTAAGTTGTACAACATAATGTAATGATATATATATATGTATACATAGTGAAACAATCGCTACAGTCAAGCCATTAACATATCATCTCACAATTACATGTTTTCTGTGGTGAGAGCATCTGAAGCCTACTATATTAGCAAATTTTCAATATTCAGTACTGTATTATTAACTGTATGTATCATGCTATACATTAAATCTCTAGGCTTCTCCATCTTACATAATTGCAACTTTGTACTCTTAAACCAGCATCTCCCCATCTCTCCCACCTCCCCTCCCCTGATAATCACCATTCCACTCTCTGCTTCTATGTATTTTTTAGACTCAACACATAAATGAGATCATGCAGTGTTTTCTTTCTGCATCTGGCTTATTTGGCTTTACTAGTCCTCCAGGTTCATCCATGTTGTTGCAAATGGCAGCCTCTCTTTGTTTTTTGAGACTGAACTATATAGATAGATATAGATAGATAGATAGATGGTAGATATAGAGAGAGACAGGATGTTTGGTTGTTTCCATGTGTTGGCTATTACGAATTGTGCTGCAATGAACATGGGGGTGCAGCTATTTCTTCAAGGTACTGATCTCATTTCCTTTGGATATATGCCCAGAAGTGAAATTGCTGAGTCATATGGCAGTTCTATTTTTAATTTTTTTGAGGAATCTCCGTACTGTTTTCCACAGTGGCTGTTCCAGTTTACATCCCCATCAACAATGTACAGTTCCCCTTTTCTCCACTTCCTCACCAACACTTCTTATTTCTTGTCTTTTTTTTTTGCGGTACGCGGGCCTCTCACTGCTGTGGCCTCTCCCGTTGCGGAGCACAGGCTCCGGACGCGCAGGCTCAGCGGCCATGGCTCACGGGCCCAGCCGCTCCGCGGCATGTGGGGTCTTCCCGGACCGGGGCACGAACCCGTGTCCCCTGCATTGGCAGGCAGACTGTCAACGGCTGCGCCACCAGGGAAGCCCTATTTCTTGTCTTTTTAATACTATCTATCCTAGTAGGTGTGGGGTAATGTCTCATTGTGGTTTCATTTGCACTTCCCTGTTGATTAGTAATGTTGACCACCTTTTCATGTACCTGTTGGTCAGTTGTATGTCTTTTTTGCAAAATTGTCTATTCAGATCCTTCTCTGAGTTTTAATTGTGCTGTTTGTTTTTTTGTGCTTGAGTCCTATTATGTTGCTTATAATTTAAAATCTTAAATTTATTCAAATGTACTCAGTTAATTTTATATGTATTTTCACATTTAATCTGATATTTAAATTACAGAGAAGAATGTTCACATGATCATTCTTTACAGATAAATCACGCAGCAATGACTTTCTACTGTATGAAGGGTTTCGTCCTATGTTTACAGTCACTTCTCTTTTGATAAATTGATGGAACTCACAGGTATGATTCAAAGGATGGGCTTGATGAATTTTCCCAGGGATCATTACCTAATTTCTCTCTTATTTTATTACCAATATTTATAATATGTTGTGTTTGCTTTATCGTGATCTTATTTCTTTTGTAAGACCCCAAAGAAGTTAAACTGAAAAACGGGAAAAATGAGCTTTAGCTTGATTCCCTCCAGGCCTGCATTTAACAGGAGAGATCCTGATTCATGGGTTACATGGGGGTCTGCTGAGCAGTTTCAGCCCTGCTTTCTCTTACTGAGGGTATGTGATTCCTTTAGAGTCTCAAAATTTAAAATCTTAATCTCTGAATGTGCGCAATTTAAAAAACTCTATAGCGTTAATAAGGCATACAGTATCACACTACCAATATTACCGAAAACTATACATAACTCCCCAAACTATCCCCAGAACTTGGAAGATTAACGCTTCAAGAACTCAGTCCTCAGATCTGTCAAAGGCCACAACAGAAATGCAGTGGTAGCTGATTGAAAAGGGGAGAGAGAAAAGTCATCCCTGAGATGCTGATCAGTCCTCTTGAAATGTCCAGAATCCATAACATCTGAACTCAAGTCAACTGGAGAGAAATCAGTAAAATACAGAGATTAATATGAACTCTCATTATACATTCACCATTTGGGGCAGAAAATTTAATTTTCAGTTCTTGTTTCAAAGTTTTTTTGTTTAGTGGTATTTTCTCTTTGAAATATACGTAAAAGTGAGAAGGGCAATATCTCAGCCTGGCATGGGACAATCCCACGATTCCTCCAAGCTCTTTCCACCTTTTGGCTTTGTGATACAGCTAATCTCAGACTGACCTTGCGGGAACACTTGTTACAGATGTCAGAGTATATGAGTGTGTGAGACCCCAGACCCTTTGCCATGCTACTGATGAAGGCAAAGTGTAAACATAGCCCTTATATATTTGGGGACCTTTTATGAAAGGACATTAACTTTTTACAACTATTACAACATTATTCCTTCTTCCAAATGGAACTTTTAGTAGATCTATTATATTTTTGTTCTATCCTTGTATATTGGGCAGATATGTTTATTTTTTAAAGTTATCATTGAAAAAGTAGCCACAACATGGCCTGATAGAGATTACTTACTGCACATCACTAAGAGATCCTAGAAAGTGACCTGGTTATAGTGCAGAGGGAATACGTAAAATATCTCTACTTGTGGGAAAAAAATGGAATGCAGGAATACTAGGCTAACCAGATGGCTGATTTTTACCTATAGCCTACTGTCTGATCTTTCTTTGGTTATTTATTTATCTATTTATTATTTTATTTATGTATTGTACTTCATTTTATTGAAGTATAATTGATTTATAATGTATTAGCTTCTGGTGTACAAGAAAGTGATTCAGTTATACATAATATATATATTTTTTATTTTCTTTCCATTATGGTTTATTACAAGATATTGAATATAGTTCCCTGTGCTACACAGTATTTCCTTATTGTTTATCCATTCTATATATAATAGTTTGCATCTGCTAATCCCAAACTCCCAGCCAACCGTCCCCCACCCCCTTCCCCCTTGGCAACCACAAGTTTCTTCTCTATGTCTGTGAGTCTATTTCTGTTTCGTAGATAAGTTCATTTGTGTCATATTTTAGATTCCACATATAAGTAATATCATATCATATTTGTCTTTCTCTTTCTGACTTACTTCGCTTAGTATGATAATCTGTAGGTCCATCCATGTTGCTGCAAATGGTATTATTTCATTCTTTTTTATGGCTGGGTAGGATTCCACTGTATATCCATACTTCATCTATATATAGCATAGATGTAGTACATTGATCCATTCACCTGTCACCTAGTATCTGATCTTATATTCTCTTATTTATAAAATCCCCTGAGTTGTAGTTGGTAATGTGGACGTCAAAGCAGAGACGACAGTTCCTGGCTGTAGATGTGGCATTGTGCCTGGTGTGAGATGAGGGGAGTGAGGGGGGTAGATGTGTACTTATCCTGTGCTTCCTTTTCCCATTTCCACAGACTGAGACCCAGAGCAAGAAGCCAAACATCACACTTAAGACAGCAGAACTCATGTATCCAATTGGTCTTTGGAGTAAAACTCAATCTAGACATTTCTGTCCATCAACATTTGAGGAGAGAGAATGTAATTTCCACCATATTTAATTAAACTGAAAGGTACACACAAAAGTCATTTCAAATACATTGCCTGAAATTAAATAATATGGATACATCTAACTGCAAAAAGACTGAAGAACAGATTGGTGGTCGCCAAGGGTGAGGTGGTGAGAGGGAGGTGGGAATTATGGGTGAAGGAGACCAAAGGGTACAAACTTCTCATTTATAAGATGAATAAGTCCTGGGGATGGTGACTACAGCTTACAATATTACATTGTATATTTGGAAGTCCCCAACAGAGTAAATCCTAAAAGTTCTCAAACACACAAAACTTGTGACTATGTGACATGATGGATGTGTTAACTTTATTGTGGTAATTACTTTGCAATATATACATATATCAAATTATTATGTGTACACCTTAAACTTACACAATGTTATATGTCCATTATATCTCAACTAAGCTGGGGCAAAAAAAAAAAAAAAAGATTGGGTTACACAGTCAAGGATCTCCTGGTGCTATTTGCATACTTTAGAGGTTAAAATAAACCCACAAACCACTCACTCTAACATTACATGTAAAATGAAAGTTCCCTCTTTATCTTTTTAACACATTCACTTCCTCCTACCCAGATTTAATTTCTCTACCAACATTGTTTTGTATTCTCACCATGCATTAAAATTTTTAATCAGTCCAAGCTGACAGAACAAAAAAGCAGTTCATATATTTCTTAGATCTGTTTGAACAGATTTAGACTTAGCTTTGAAGTTGGCATACAAAGATATTTTGTTTGCCATATTCCTTTACACAATGTTTTGCAGTTACTATCTTATACATGATTAATATTTTTATATAGAATTATTTCCTGCTTCTAGATGCAGTCAAATGATAAAAATACATCTACTGAATTCCAGAAAATCTTCTAAAATACCTCAGAAGATGATTTATCTGTTTTTATATCTGTTGATCAAAACAATGGTGATGGTGTTTTTTTTTAATTAATGAAATTAGAGATTATTTACTACAAACACATCAATGCTAAATCTTTACTGAAAGAAAAATTGTACATAAGTAAATATATTTAAGCCAGCAGCACCATGTAGTAAATCAGCCAGAGTATAGTTTTAGAACATTTCTAAATTGGTAAAGGTATAACATTCAGATGCCTAAATCAGGAATAAGAACGCTATTTAAAAAATAACCTACATATTCTCAGAAGACTCTCAGAAGAGCCTGTTTGTAAAGAGGGTTTGTAAGGCCAGTTCTTTAGTTACAGAAAAATTGACTAAGATGTCTGTGTGACAGCAGGACTTGGTCTGCACATTTTAATTGCAAAGCTTAATAAATAAAAGGGAAACATTATTTTTTATCCCTCAAAACATTTTTGTTTATAGCTGAAATAAGCCATTAGAAGAGGTTAATAGCCACTGATGGCAGCCACAATGACTGCAAGAAAGATTTAACCTTGGTAATCGTAATATTTTACAAAAATAATTTATTTCCCCTGACACAATATAAGCAGCATATACCTGGTATATCAGTGTCACTGAAATCATTAAGTGCTAGAATAAAACATGCATAAATATTTCTGTCCAATTTTTCTTTCAATATTAAAGACAGTTAGAGAAACAAATAAAAAGCAAAGAGGTGGCTTAAAGGAGGTCTGAATGTTTTCAACTTTGTTATCACGTGTGTGTGGTAGTGAAAGAACCAGGAAGCATGACACAGGCAACTTTAAAAAAAATGAGTGTAAATTTTCTTAATACAAAATCAGTAATAGCTAAATATTACGGCATTTTAAATAGTCACATTCTAGTAAGTGTAGAAAGGATGTTCATTATAATTAGACATATTACTTTAATATTTGTTTATAACCATACACAGGTAAGGATTTTGTATCGCACAGAAAATTAAATTTAAACTAGGCTCTGGGGTTCATTTGCATTTTGACCTTGGCCACATTACTGGCTTCTGTGAGACTCAGTTTTTCTTGCTGTTTTTAATGTAAAACATAGGGAAAAGAATCTCTAACCTGCAGCATTTATTTTAAAATGCTTATTATCTGCCAGATACTCTGCTAGATGCTAAGGAGATACAAAATGAAAGACTGATCCTGACTTAAAAAATATTATATCCCAGAGAGAAACTATGAGTGCAGGATAGTGTGACATGTGTTGCCGGATAACACTCCACACTCTGCACTGTGTGTTCAGGAAGGGAGGGAAGATCTGCCATCAGACTGGGTCAAGGCGAGTCGTGGTGGAAGGTTCTTTGAAGTATAGACTGAAAGCAGTGGGATGAAGAAGGGGAGTGTATTGCAGGTACAGAAAAGAGCATAGGTAATGTCAGGGAGTTATAAAATGACATGGGACATTCTTCTGGAATGAACAGAGAGAAAAGAAGGAGAGGTAAGGACCGATCATGGGGAAAAAAAGCATGGGGAGAAGGCACCAGCCAAATGATGAAAGGCTTTATGTTCTAAGTCAAGCACTTAAAGATTACCATGATGGACTGCTGTTAGAATACGAAGGCATGTTTGCATTTTACAGAAACGATTTTGGTACGGTGTGGTGATTGTTTGAAAGATTGCGAAAATAAAAGCGAGAAGTGTGATTGAGAATCAAATCTGGATATTTAGGCTGAAATAGGGAGTAGATAACAGAACCAGGGACGGCGGGAAGGGAGAGAAGATGAAGAGAGCGAAGCTGAACAAACAGGAGAATTCTCAGACTCTGGTGGATGATCAGGCGGGGGACAGAAGGAAGGATGGAGTTTTCTGGGTCTTAGCTTGGCTGACTGCAGAAACAGGGCAATTCACAAGCGTGACAACTACAGGGAGAGTGGACATTTTGGGAGAAAGATCATCTTGGCTTCAGATTTAAACATATTTATTTTAGCTTTTAATCAGACAACTCAGTGGATATGCCAGATGGGCTTTGGCTCAGAGGACAGAATCTGACGTAGATTTGGAGCTGTTGGGAGTTTAGGCTTATATGTGCTAATCAAAAAATCGTCCAGCTGACGTCATCCAGGACGAACATAGAGAGAACGCAGAGCTCTGGGGAGGAATGGTGAATATGAGACAAGTAGAAATAATAAAAAGATTTTTCGTGATGAATAATTTTTTAAAAAACTTGGTTTATATCATAGTAAGGAATAAAAATATCCATAATTGGACATATATGTAATTGGTATATATGAGTAAGCATAAAATACTATTAATATATAGTATATTTATTTATAATATATAAATGATATGGTGTGTGTGCCCATGCACACGTGTGTGTATTATATATATGTTATATTTTACATATGTATAATCACTACATTGCTACAGGTCTAGAGTAACTAAAAAATGTGCTTGTAATGGTCATACAGGTTTTTAAAAACAGAAAACTTTTTAGATGTTTCATTTTATAATGAAATATTAATTTAAAAACAAATATAAATTGTATTTGGAGAAATTGTTTAGACTTGCCATTTCATTTCTTTAGTTAGCTATAGATTTGCTCTATCTTTACTCTCCTAGCCTCAAAATTATTTTGACTCACTATTCCCTTAAATGGAATTCTCCCTTTCTTCATTCCATTTCACCTACTTCAGACATCTTTGAAATATATATTGTCGTAAACATCCCATTGATCAGAGCAAATGTCAGACCAAATCAAATTTTACAAAAGATAAAAGAAAAATCTGGCATAAATAGAAATTAATAGTCTATTATTAGTTTGTATTTGACTTATTTTTTAAAAAGTCAAAATAATCAAAGAGTTTCCAAGATATCATAACATACAGTGATGAATTTTCACTACATTTGCCAAATGAATAGAACAAAAGAAAGTAGTATTATTCTATAAGTGCCTTTTATGTGTACTGAATGAAGATTTACTGCATGATGACCAACAAGTGACTGCTTTGTGTGTGTGTTATGATCTAATAGCCATAGACATCTGAGTGCACAGCTTCAATAACTGAGTGATAAAGGCAGGTTTGCCTGAAGTCTTCAATTAGGGGAAAAACATATCCTTCAGGTCATTTCTGGAAGAACAGAAAACTGAATTGCAATTAGACCTTTCACTGGGAGAAACAGCTCAATCTAACTTCATTTATAAATAACAAAAGGAGCAATGATAGCAATTTATCATCCATCTGTGCCGAGAAAATACACTGAAGAAGGTGACCAGAGAGATTAAAGACAGCACTGGTGTGTGTTCTAGGATGCCTAAATGAAAACCAAGTACTGCATGGGCTGCGGACACTTAGACTTAGTTTCTTTCTCATTAAAAAAAAAATCAAAATTTTTGAGGATACTTTTTAATGACAATATGATATGGTACATTTACCTTTTAAAAAATATATTCCTTAATTACTTTGATTTAGCAGAGATATAAAGAGATACCATTACTCGTCTCGTGTGACTCTCAATTTCTGCCTCATTTTTTTTGGTATTGCTGATGTACATTTCACTTTTTACATACGTTGTAAACACCAGTACATTACTACTGTTTTGAGTTTAGCAGTCGATTAACTTTTAGAAAGATTAAAACGTTTAAAAATGAATTTATCCCTAGTTTGATTTTGCCATTCCCAGCACTTTCCATTGCTTGTGTAGATGAAGTTTCTGTCTATAATATTATCATATTATCATATTAATATGATATAAGTTTGTAATATTCCTTCAGCCTGAAGAACTTCCTTTAATTTCCTTGTAGTGTAGTGCAGGTCTGCAGGTAATGAACTCTCTGTTTTACTTCATTGGAAGAAGGCTGTTTTTCTCCTTCAATTTTGAAAGGTAGGAAGAAAGTGAAAGATGAAAATTTGAAAGAAGAATATAGGTTGGTAGATTTTATTTTTCTTCCAATGCAAAATGGTTCAGCCCACTCTCTTCTCATATAGTTTTTAACAAGAAGACTTCTGTAATTCTTCTGCACAATTATTTTTCTCTTCTTTCTGAAATTTCAGTTGCATGCATGTTAGACCATTTGATATACTGGCAGCAATATGACCTATTACTTTCATTTCTACTTTATTTTCTCTTTTGTTCTAGTTTGGGTAATGTTTATCAGCATTTCTTCAATATCACTTATTTTTCAAACTTCTTCAAGTTCCCTGATTAAGATTATGATAATCTGAAAGACTTTCAGGAAAAGAAAGTGAAAAAAAAGATTGTGGCTATTCAATCTTTAAAAAAGTAGGATTGAAATTTGATGAGATACAAAGTCAAAAGAAGCAGAATATATTCCAAACAGAATATAAAATTAAAGTACACCCATACATATTGCATAATATGTAGAATTCCAAAGACTAGCAGAAGATCTTAAAAACATCAATATAGAAAAGAGAGATAGCATTCCAATAAAAACAAAATAGGGGAAATATTATAGCAATTATTAACAGCACCATCTCAACAGCAACAATGAGTATCTTGCCTTTTATCTCACTTCTATAATATAAATTCTAAATCTTGAGAAAGGACATTTTTGGCTTCGAAGTACTAACAAAAAAAGAACCACAGAGATGAGAAAGCTAAATATATTCAAAGAAACTTTTTTCTCTCAAATCAAATTTGCTCTGACAAGACTATGTAGTACAGCTTTAAAAAATGCCACTGTAAATGGGTCTAATGTGATATGACAAGACCAGAGAAACCGGATATAAATTTACATTTTTGAAAATGTTTGTTGCTTCACATGATACATTTAGTGTGTACAACTCCTTTTGTAGTTTTTATTTTTACTATTTAAGTCTGGAAATGATGTCAAATTTTTGTATTTAATCAGTGTGTTTTCTTCAGTGATATACACTGCATTACACATTGATGTGTATATCAATATATACTGATATGTGTTACACTTACTCATATAAACACATAAATAATAGGGGGTGAAAACCATAGCCTTTGCATTCTCTATAGCCTCTACAGACAGACCTGATCTTAAATGCAAACTTGTCATGTTGTGATGTACAGAAATAGAGAAGAGTATTAAAACAAATTTAAGGAAGTTTTAAAAACTAACTTTTGGGTCAGAAAACCTATGTTTGAATAGCTGTGTTGGTAGGACGTAAGTTGGTACGTTCTGCCCAAACAAACCCTCTGGGCCTCTCTATCAAAGAAACAAGCGGGGTGATGGAGGCTGTAGAGGGATGAGGTCGAATAGCTCTTCCAGGATGGACTTTAGATTCATCATGTGAAAAATGAACGTTTCTTTTCCTTTCAAACTTGCTTCTCCTTCCTTGTGAAATATTTTACAAATCCAGACAACCGTTCATTTAGTCAATCAAGCTAGGGGGTTAGGTAATTCACAAACTGTTCCTGTCCGTTCACCTGCTCTTGGTAAATCTTATCAGTTATTGCCCTGTCTACATGTATAATAGGTCTCAGAACTGTTTTCTCCCCCTCTTCATTTCCATGTATAGTATACTGCTTTAGTTGAGGGTCTGGTCTCTTTCAATTACCCATAGATATCTCTCTATAGTTCAATTTTCTTTCCACAAACATATAATCTTTATTATGCTTTCTGGGTGAGTTTTCTGAATTAAAATTTTGACCATTCAACTCACCACCATAAAATCTCTCATGGTTTTCTATTATCTACAAGACAGAATGAAAATCTGTAGCATGTTTGGGCATTTCTCTTTTATTTAGGTTATTTACTGATATTCAAAGGTTTAATTTCTCCCATTTTGGACTTAGTTCGTTATCCTAGAGCACTGAGTTTCCTCATTGTGTTCTTTATTTAGAATGCACATTTTGCTGTTGTTAAATTTGAAATGAAGGTCAAAACACCATAGATAAAATTACAGAGAAGAAACCAAGTAGGTGTTAAATGAATGTAGATAAATACCTTCATTTTTCAAATGATGAAAAATGCCTGACTATATGAGCACATTTGTATGGCCATCATTAGGGACCTCTTCCAATGACGTGCTGTTTTTAGCTTTACCTTATCCATCTCTGCCTGAGGAAGTGGAGCATAAGATGGGAACTAAGACCCCTCAAAGTAGAGTCAGGATGTATAATATTTAGGAAATGTGTTTCTGGACTAACACTTCTGACGTTTGCCCACACCATTTATTACTTACGTGAACTTCACTGAGTTACGGAAACTCTCCTTATACCTTTGATAACTGTGACAATAATAGTATCCGCTTCATAATGTTGTTTTGAAGATTGAGTTAATACATGTAAGCAATTAGAAGTTTGCCTGGATGGTAACGAGTGCTCAGTAATGTGACGTATTATCATCATTATTATATTTTAAAACATTACACATAGCTACTGTATCAGTCAATTGTATGGGTAAAACAAGTGCATTTTTAGGATTTAAAAGGACTCAAAACAGTTCATTTCCTAAATGTATTGCAGGAAGATAATAAGGAGATGCTGCAGCAAATGACAGGATGGACCAAAAAAACAGAAGACTAGGATCCAGAAAAGTGTGGAACTAAACTAGAAAATCATCCCAAATGGCAACTGAATGGCTGGGAAAATAAATATCATATTGAAGCAGAAAAATGGATGGTGAAAGGAGGTTGGATTCATCCAATAGAGAAGACTCAATAGGAGTTCATTAGTTGGAAAGTTTGGGAAAATAGTTGGCTAATATGTAGATATGTATTTCATGAAAAAGGAATGTAAATTATTAATTTTAAAGAAGTATATCAGAGAAGACATTTCTAAAATATATTACTTGGATCCATGATGAAAACTTTTTACATAAATATATTGTAAATTCTGTTTATATTTTCTTACTTTTACACTAAAACTGAAGATAAAGGTATTGTTATGCTGTGTTTGAAGGGCATGATGTAAGTCACAAACCTAGAAAACATAACATTATAATATGGATTGCAGAAATTAAGAGTTGGGAGCAGGGGAGCAAAGCTTAAAAAAAGAGTAGTGTTCATATTGCCCTAATCTTTCAAAATAGGGAGTCAAATGATAATTGATAGAAGTTAAAATATAAATGAAACAAATCATTAAAAAATTTAAAGCAACCAATAAATAAATTAAAGTAGGGATATAAATATGATTGGAAGATGGTTGGCAGGAGACAGGGTGAAAGAGAAAATAAATGAGCTAAGTTATCATCTGTTATACCAGTAAAGTAATAGCTAGTATCTCAGATTGATAAATCAAGCACTTATGGGAAAGCATATTACTATGATATATAGTGGTAACTAACAGAAGAGTGACCTAAAAGAGTCAAAAGAAGTTGGGGGGAGAACCGTAGAAGGCATTGGAAAGTGATAGTAGCAGGAAATGGCTGTATCTTGTTAAAGCCATTCTGTTTTATTAATGTGACTATATTGTATACCAAAGGATAATAAAGCAGATAATATACTAAAAAATAAAAAATTAACACCATATGAAAATATATTCATTCACACCAGCAATCAAATAATTATTAAATTTAAAAATTACAGTGAGATTCTTTTTTGTATGTTTTTAAAAGTAACAAAAAATTAAATTATAATATAAATAAGGGGCTGGAAGTAATAAGATGAACATCCCCATACAATCTAGTGGAAACATGTCAAATAATCACTCATAAAAACATAGTATTAAATATCAAATATTTTTAAATTATCTTTATTTAAAAATCTATCCCAAGTAAATAATAGAAACTTGAAGTCAAACTAAAGAACAAATATTAATTGGATTTTAATTGCACTTTCAATTTTAAAATTTATGCCTTGATTTCAAAATTTTGACATATAAAAATGCACCATGGAGTCAAGGAATTCAGATTACACATTTGGAAATTGAAATATAATAAGAAGTTAATTTTAAATAAGAGAAAATCCAAGTCAATTAATAATTTGTCAAATATCAATATCATCAACTCTTCCCTCTTCATAATACTTATAACAAAATAAATAAAACCCTATGATTCTTAAGTCATTATATTTCTTGGGGTCAAGAAAGTCATTGGTGTAGATGATGGGTCTCCAGGATGTACTCAAGCCACAGCAAGTAGTTATTAAGCTACTCTTTTTAAGTATGTGGTAGAATATAATCTCATGGGGAAAGAGAATTAGTTATTCTGTTCTCTCTGCTGAATTCTCAGGATCTAGTTAAGTGTTTTCCTTGGCAGGTGTTCATTAAAGATTTGTTAAATCAATGAGTTAATTAACATATCACTTAGAACTATTTCTTATTTTTCCTTTCACACTGGGAAGAGTGTTTTAGCGACCAGAGAAACAAGGAGATGGTCATTCAATGTACACTTTACTAAGGCTGCCAAATCATTAAGGACACCTACTGTACCTACAATATTCTTTGAGTGGCTGGCTTTCTTTAGTCATTAATGTTTTAGATGCTAAGCAAGCCATGAAAATGTGAGGCTCCAAGAATTTACTGAAATCTGGGGTATGTAGTTGACACTTCCACAATCCATGGGCTAGGTAGGAACATGAGAAAGTTACACTTACATCTACATTTGTGAATGAACAAACAAGTTCTGAATAAACAACATGGGTCTCAGGCTGGTTTTAGTTAAAAGGTGACAGAAATTTTCCTAATCTTCAGAATAATGGCCTAATAAATTAATGCATTCATTTTATTTTTTTGCCATTTAAATTCTAAACACTTCAAATGTATTTGTTGTTTTTGTGCACATTCACTTAATATATTAGCAGCTTTATGAAACTCTGTATTATGTTGAAATCAGAAAATTAAAGTAGACTCAGTGGAAAATGTCACAAGGAAAATTTAGAACCTGCTTAAACTGGGCAGGCTTTGTGAGATATGATGGAAAATAAGATATTTAATGTACTATATGTTAAGCAGTTTTATTATTTGTAGTAACATATTGCATATTTACTAAAAATCTCCATCTACGTTTACTAAAAATAAGTTGGAATATTAAAATAAATGTGATTGATGCATTTTGGATGCATGTGATATTATTTTATCATGATGCATATATATTTGAAAAGTTATAATGTCAGAACTCTGTATTTATCAAAAGACTCTTTTCATATCCTGTGGACTTTTTATTCCTTTTCTTTTTTCAAGACAGTTAATAAAAAGCAAGAGAAAATTCACAGCCAGATATATCACAGCAGCTAAGGAAAAGCAAACAGCTGGAACATAAACATGGTTGTAGATTCATTAGATCATCAATATATATTCACACTTATCTGCCATTTCAAGGTGAGAAAACTTTTAGTTATTGTCAATGCCATAGTGTTGCAATAGCTAATTGGGCTGAAACTGCTTGAAATATTATAAACAAGACATCGAAGTCATCCTTACAGGGAAAAAGGAAACAACTGCAGCTGAAGCCAGGAGAAAATAAAGCTACCCATATGGCTCTAGGAAACCATTGCCAAAAAGAAAAATTCCCAGAAAATGTAATTTCTTTATTATAGGGGTTGATTATTATTCTAAGTACTCTGAAAATAATTCTCCTTTTTCTGGAAATAGTTTAAGAAAATACTTCTCTTTATCTGACTCAATAATAAGCCCATACTCATAGAACTTAAGTAGTATATGTGCTAGCATTTAAAGAGGAGGAATAAGCACATTTAACTGAACTTAAGACAAGAATGAATAAATATTTACTTAAATGCCCACATATTTTTGGAAAAGTGGAAAAGACATAGTCTTTTAACATATTATGTACATATATTTTTGTATGCTAAAAATAAAACATTTTTGTTAAATCCCTAACTAACACAAGGTGTACAATGTTCATAGAAATTAATAAAGAACACAGTTTTAAATGAAAATATGAATCAGTATTAGTTGCAAATAATGACTTGGATGACCCTTAGAGAAATTTATATTATAGAGTAATTTCTTGGGAAATTACTTCTTCTGACTTTCCACTGTTTAACAAGAAACAAATCACAAAAATGTATGTAAGCATATTATTTTAATTTATTTTTCAATACATAGGAGGTTCCATATTTGTTTCTAAACATCTATTGATAAAATACATAACAACTTCATGATTTCTGGAAAAAATATAAAATACCATGTCATGTTGTTGGATGAAACTAGGCTCTGTCTACAAGTTTAACTGATAAAGCTGGTCTTAATTCTACCATATCTGAAGCTACTGCATATTTACTTACGTATTTGTTTCAGTTCCCTTCATGCTTTCATTCTATTCTTTATACCATGTAAAATAGATAAATTCGCTATGATCCTTATTTACTTATATTCTAAAATTGACTCCTACAGGTTTCATATTAACTTCCTTAAGGGGACTTTAACTCAATTTTCTTTTCCTATTTTAAATATTTAATTTCGCTGTTGGCATTCTAGAAACAAAAATTCAGATGATTTAAATTCTAATGGATTTTTTATTGTTGACCTATAGGCAGCTCTGAATACAGGATGTTTTAAAATCTGTTGTTTTCATGTTTAGTGGACATAATGATTTTACTGGTGAAAATCTTGTTTATTGAAAACTACAAAACATGCTTGATTGAAATTTCTAAATTTCTAATTAAAAAATAATTTTAAAAATATCAACATAATGGAAAGCTACCACGTGTTTATGAATAAGAAGAGTAGGTATTGTTATTATGGCAAAATTTCCTCAATTGATCTACAAATTCAATGAAATTCTTCTCAAATAATAATAATAACAATACTAGTAATAAAAAGTTTAGGATGAAATCATCTTCTGGAAGATTTTGGTGCCTGTTCCTTACCCTGTTTGATAGGTAAATTTCAAGATCCCCTGTTTGCCAATATCAAAATATTACTGTATCTTTACAGATGATATTTACCAGCATTTCAGTCCTCAAATTTGAATTGAATTTCCTCACACTGATTTTGCTGGTGTAGTCTTGATTCAACAGCAAAGAAGGTTAAGATATTCAAAATCATCATAAAACCATTCATCTACATGCGGCAAATTTAGTTTGCCTCTGTGATGAAAACAATGCAAAATCACTGCTTGAAAAGTCCCTTTATAATCTGCTTTAAAGTGTCACTCAATAAGTAATGATCCATGATAAAAGCAACAAATCCTTTTTAAAATCAGTTGATGCTAAAGGCAGCTTTTCATAGCCTGTGGCAAATTTACAAACCACATCTATCATTTTAAAAATCTTAACAAAAAAGAAATAAAAATGATATAATAGGTTGTTTCATTTCTCTTTAACAAAGAGGTTCATGTAACAATCTTCCAATTGGTAAAATTTAGTTATGAATGTATCATATACGGAAATCTAAAGACATTTCTTATGAGATTATTTTATTTTCTCTTTTTTTTGTTCAATAATGAGAAGAACAATTCAATATAAGAACACCTGGAGCTTCTACTGATCTGAGGTTGAAAGGAAAATTGTCTGTTTCTTTAATTAGCTCTAATAGCTTCTAATAGAGGTAATTTGTGTAAAAAGAGGTGCTAGGAGGGGGAGCTAAAAGCAATTTACATCAGTGTCAAACACAGACTATGCCTAAAGGCTTTGCTTTCTAATAACTCGGACTAAGGAAGATCTAGTAAAATTAAACTTGTATATAAAACCAGATTCAGATTAAAGAAAAATTTTTTTTTTTACATCAAAGAACAGGCAAGTTTCACAACTGAGAGTGGTTGCTTTCAAAAATATATTTAGGTAAGTTTTATTTTAATAACCACAGTATTAAATACTTTATTTCATTAATACATAAAACAGTAAGCACATTACATATAACAGTATATTATTGGGTTATAGATGCAAGAACATCCATTCGGCCTGGAGACACAGCTTGATACACACACAGTGGTTTGTTCTTGACTCTGATGTTCTTTGATTATGAACTCCTATTAGGTTGGTCTTGGAAGTGGAAATTTGAACCCTAATTTTCAAATGCTTTCTTTTAAATGGAATTTGCATTTGCTTCTCCTGGAAGTCAAAGTTCACTTCTAAACCAGGACCACATTGCCCCCTTACCTTCCCCTGGCTTAGTGAAGGTTTCAGATTCTGCACCCCTGCTTATCCACTGGCCAAATGCTTAGTCTTACTGTGGAAATACTGATAAAATTATGTTTTTTGGCAGGCTGTCTTCCTTTGCAGTGCAAATAACCATTGAGAGTATCTGTTTTAAAACATCATTTTGTCACTATTTCTAAGTATTTTATAAACATCATATACTGGTTTTAACTAAATAGGGAACAGAAAAACATAGAAAATGAAACTGTAATCCTATTAATCCAATATACAGCTAAAGAGGGATGTTAGCTGTTCTAAAATGACATCACGATACTGTCACTTGTTGGCTTACTAACACCTGTGAGATTAATTGCTTGAATTTATTTCTGTAAGCCTCAGTTTCAGAACTCTGAAATGGGGAAATAATAATACACAATTAAGACTATTCCATCTATGTTCTTAGTTGTTACACCGAGCAAATATTCAATATACAGCAGCTATTATTTATCTCTGTTATGATTACTTGTTACATAATGCAGAGACAGGAGATGGTTCTGAGAGGACAAGGAAAATACAAGAGTAAAGAAGGTAATTAGTAAAAAATGCAGTTGTATATTGAGTGAGATACAAGGAGAACAGTAAACAAAGATAGATAAAAAGAATGTTAAATAGGCATAGAGACTCTTGGAATAAGATAAAGAAATAAAGAGTTATTTAGGTTCAGATAAATTAGGCAGATAAAAACAAGGAAAATAGAATTCTGGAGAAACAATCTCAGAGAAAAATAAGAAGTCAGTGAGAGACTATGTAGATACAGAATTGATTTACATTCATAAAGATTAATATTTAAGTAACTGAATTGAAAAAAATTGAATGTCCCTGATTATACAATTACGTTAATGCAGATTATTTCCATTTTATTTCCATTTATTGTGAGTGATCACAGCCATAAGTCTAGTAATCATCAGTCCCCGTACAAAGTTATTAAAATTTCATTGACCATATTCCTTATGCTGTATATTATATCCCTGTGGCTTATTTATTTTGTAAATGGAGGTTTGTATTTCTTAATTCCCTTCACCTATTCCATCCCAGCCCAACTCCCTCCACCCTGGAAACCACCTTTTTGTTCTCTGTGTCTATGAATCTGTTTTCATTTTGTTTCATTTGTTTTGCTTTTTAGATTCCAAATATAAGTGAGATCATACAGTATTTATCTGTCTCTGACTTATTTCACTTAGCATAATACCCTCTAGACCCATCCATGTTGTCACAAATGGCAAGATTTAATTTGTTATGGCTGATATTTCATTATATGTGTATAAAATATATGCACATCTTCTTTATCCATTCATCTATGGGTGTACAGTTAAGTTGCTTCCATATCTTGGCTACCATATCTTGGTGAAAAAATGTTACAATGATGGTTGGTTAGCATATAACTTTTTGAATTAGTGTTTTTGTTTTCTTCTGATAAATACCCAGAAATGAAACTGTTGGATCATGTGGCAGTTCTATTTTAATTTTTTAAGGAACCTCCATGCTGTTTTCCATAGTGGCTGCACCAATTAACAATTCCACAAACAAGGGAGTGTCCCCTTTTCTGTACATTATCACCAACATTTGTAATTGTTGTCTTTTTGATGATAGCCATTCTCACAAGTGTAAGGTGGTATCTCATTGTGGTTTTGATCTGCATTTCCCTGATGGTTAGTGATGCTGGACATCTTTTCATGTGCCTGTTGGCCATTGGTATGTCTTCCTTGGAAAAATGTCTATTCAAACCCTCTGCCCATTTTTTAATAGGGTTGTTTGGGTTTTTTTGTTGTTGAGTTGTATGAGTTCTTTGTATATTTTGGATATTATCCTTTATTGAAGATACTATTTGTAAATATCTTCTCCCATTTAGTAGGTTGCCTTATTGTTTTATTGATGGTTTCCTTCCTGTTCAAAATGCTTTTAGTCCCTTTTATGGTTTCAGACCATACATTTAAGTTTTTAATCCATTTTTAGTTTATTTTTGTATATGGTGTGAGAAAATTGAGTTTGATTCTTGTGCATGTAGCTGTCCAGTATTCCCAGCACCATTAATTGAAGAGGCTATTATTTCCCCATTGTATACTTTGCCTCCATTATCATAGGTTAATTAGCTATATACTTGTGGGTTTATTTATGGGCTCTCCATTAATCTATATGTCTGTTTTTGTGCCAGTACCATACTGTTTTGATTATTGTAGCATTGTAATATAGTCTGAAACCAGGGAGTGTGCTATCTCCAACTTTATTCTTATTTCTCAAGATTGTTTTGGCTATTTGAGGTCATTAGTGGTTCCTAACAAATTTTAGAATGATTTATTTTAGTTCTGTGAAAACTGACATGGGTATTTTGATAGGGATTGCATTAAATCTGTGGATTGCCTTGCGTAGTATGTACACTTTAACAATATTTTTCCAATCCATGAGCATCATACATATTTCCATTTATTTGTGTCATCTTCAATTTTTTTCATCAGTCATATAGTTATTAGTGTACAGTTTTTTACCTCCTTAGACTTATTCCTAGGTATTATATTTTATTTTTTTGGATGCAAAAAAATTGTTTTCTTATTTTTCTCTGATAGTTTGTTGTTAGTGTATAGAAACGGATCAGATTTCTGTACATTAACTTTGTATCCTGCAACTTCACTAAATTCACTTATAAGTTCTAACAGTTTTTTTTTTTTTTTTTTTGGTGGTGCATTTAGGATTTTCTCTGAATAGTATCATGTTATCTGCAAAAGGTGACAGTTTTATTTCTTTCTTTTCAATTTGAATTCCTTTTATCTCTTTTTCTTGTCTGATTGTTGTGTCTAGGACCTCTAATACTGTATTGAATAAAAGTGCTGATAGTGGGCTTCTTGTCTTGTTCCTGATCTTAGAAGAAATGCTTTTAGCTTTTCACTATTGAGTATAATATTATCTGTGGGTTTGTCATAAATGGCCTTCATTATTTTGAGGAATGTTTCCTTCATACTCACTTTGTTGAGAATTCTTATCATAAATCCATGTTGAATTTTGTCAAAAGCTTTTCCCACATGTATTGAGATTATCAAATTCTTCAATTTGTTTATGTGGTGTACCATGTTGATTGATTTGTGGATATTGAATCATCCTGGGATTCCTGGGATAAATCTCACTTGATCATGGTATCTGATCCTTTTGATGTATTGTTGAATTTGAATTGCTAATATTTTGTTGAAGATTTTTTCATCTATGTTTTCCATCAATGTCATCAAGGATATTGGCCTATAATTTTCTTTTTTAGTGATACCTTTGTCTGATTTTGGTATCAGGATGATGCTGGCCTCATAGAATGAGTTTGGAAGTGTCCCTTCCTCTTCAAATTTTTGGAATAGTTTAAGAATAGGTGTTAAGTCTTCCCTAAATGTTTGCTGGAATTCTCCTGTGAAGATTTGTGGTCCTGGACTTTTTTGTTGGGAGCTTTTTGATTACTGGTTCAATTTCACTGCTAGTAATCATTCTGTTCAGATTTTCTATTTCTTCCTGATTCAATCTTGGGAGACTGTACATTTCTAGGAGTTTATCCATTTCTTCTAGGTTGTTCAATTTTTTGTGGTATAATTTTTATAGTAATATCTTATATATTTGTATTTCTGTGGTATTGGTTATAAGATTTCCCTTTTCATTTCTGATATTATTTATTTGAGTCCCCTCTCTTTTTATCTGGATGAATCTAGCTAAAGGTTCATCAATTTAGTTTATCTTTTCAAATAACCATATCTTAGTTTAATTTATCTCTTCTATTTTTTAAGCTCCATTTCATTAATTCCCATTCTTTTCTTTATTATTTCCTTTCCTCTATTAACTTTGGGTTTTGTTTGTTCTTCTCTGAAATAAATATTTTTAAGGCAAAATGAGATTTATCAGTATATTTAAAGATTACATTTTCTTTTAAAGCATATATTAATTTACTTAGCTAATTCCAAAATAACTTGGACTATTTCAATAAATAGCACATGCTGTACTGTCATTCTTCAGCTTATGTATCTTTGCAATTAAAAATTAAGCCACTTTGATTTGTAATATATAACAGGAATAATTATGACCTCCCAACAAATACTTGTATCTTGTGAAAAATAGTAGATTCCCCAACAACACTGCTTCACTATCATGCATCTATGATAAATCGGTTCTTTTCTTGTTTCAGAAGGAAAGGCATATACTACAGTGACCTCAGAGGGTGATAAGCACAACTGCAGTTCATATACCTGACTCCCCTGTGTGCCTACAGATAAACCTCTGCCAAAGTGAATAGGAAGGAAATAGGAAAGGAAGAAAAAGGCAGGAGAGACCAATTTTTCTTATCAATTCCATTAACAAAATATAAAGATCAGAATCTGAAGTCAGTAGACAGTAAATCACTTGTTAGCTAACTTCAGGCTCACAGAAGCTCTGTGAAAGATTAACATACAAGAATTCCTTTTACTTCACATTCACAGATTAAAGTAAAGATTTCTTCCAACACCTTGCTGAAAAATTAATGGGCATCAAGATAATAAGCCCATTTTCCCCAAAAAACCAAATCAGGAAGCTATTTTCTCTCACATTAGGAATACAAATTCAAAGTGGAACCAAATATTTAAACTACAGCTATATGATTCCCATTCTGTAAGTATTCCAATAATTTTATTATTATGAGAAAAAACAACAACAAAAACCCTAGGAATATCTCCTTCACGTAATGTTTTGAAAGCACTGTTGTGTAATTGATTTCAATTCTAACTGAGGGTTAACATATTTGGCCCTTACATTGAAATATTATGGTTGTTATAGTAAGATCAGTAATGCTTAGCAATGGACAATTAGGAATCCTAGATTTCTTAGGAAATTTTAAAAAATATATAAATGAGGTCAAGTGACATTTAAATAATTTTGAAGAAATTTGAAAATAATCTCATAAGATTGTCTCCACAGCAATTGTTAAGGAAGTAGAGAAATTCATTGTTTTGAAAATTTTAAGAGGAGAAAAATATAATGTTTTGACATCTAAAACTTTGATATCTGTATTTCTCAGAAACAATTTGATATCTAATTATACATTCAATTTTTGTTACATTATAATCTTTTTACTCTTTTTGAAATATATAGCTCCTTATTTTTTATCTCCTCCTTGAAACATTTGCACTTTATATATTTTAATGCTGCATTGCTCATGATAATAGCAAATATTTTAAAAGAAATTGTGTTCTAAATTGTCCAATAACATAAAGTCAGTCTAGATTCTTTATAGGAAATATTGTTCAAGTGACCTGATTCTTTCCCTTGCACTAGAGGTAGGCACATGATCCAAAATGGGCCTCTTGTACCCTTGGTCACAGTAATTTTTCAGGGATTGGAATAAGTTGGGTCATGGCCCAAAATAATTCTTTGTTCCTTTACAACATTTGGAAAGTGGTTCTCTCTTTTCGATGAACAGAAAGAGAATTCTAGACCTGATGCCAAAATATTGACCAAAATTCATCTGTACTTGACACCAGAAAACTGGATTTTCAGTTTAACTAAGTCACTATATACTTTATTTATGTAAGCAAGATTGATTTGTGTCTTATTAATGAAAATCATTATCTAATATAAGAGGAGTTAAATGTGGAATTCCAGGATCATCAGCTGAGAAGTTGGAAAGCTAATTTCTTGGTTTGTTTTGATTTAAGAAATGGGTGTGTCTCCATCCTGAACCATCTAAATGAAGTCATCTCTATGACAGATAAAATTTTTTTAAACGTATTATTTTATAAAAAATTGATTACCAAATTATCATTCCTGTTAGGCATCATCTATATTTCCAAATGAAGAATGTCATTGTACCTTACATATTTTGGTAAAAACAGCTTCCTTCTTAGAGAGAAAAGCAAGAAATTTGGCTCTAGGACATCATCACCGTCCTTGCACATCTTGGCTTTTGTACAAATGCACTCTTTGTAAAAATAGCATACAAGAGACAAGTTGTATATGTATCTGATTCCTCTGACCAAGATTTTCCAAACCACTCTTCTCAGATAGTGATAAAGATAGTTGGTGAGCACAGTATCTTCTTTAACTTCCTGTCAGTGGCTTTGCCAACCCACATGAATTGTGGAAGATTTACAGTGTATCAGTAAATGAGTGTAAACGACCATCAGACGATTCATCTCTATGGGGCTAGAGTAGTTTGTTATGAAAATATAACAAAGGTCCTTGATTGATTGTTTAATATTCACTTAGTACCAGTATGAGCTTGGTTATATACTTTACTACTAAACTTAGAGATCTCTATGTTACAATTGAGCAGACCATACCCTGTTTATACTGCTTCTACTCTCTTGCAAAAGAGCTTAATATATGGATCAATGTGTTCTTAGAATATTTGTTGTTAATTTCAGCTGGCAAATGCAAGCACCTTTATATCATTAGAAACAAAGTTAAAATAAACATATGCATAGGAATCTCTCATTGTCCCTTAAGCATATCTGTGTAGAAAAACTTCAGCCAATAAAGCTGGAAAGAGTTAAGTGCTTTTTTTTTAACTAAAAGTATTAGGCTGTGTCAATAGCAGTGGGAAATCAAGCTATGTATATTTTGGAATTATAAAAAAAGATGAATATTCTAGGTGATTTTGTGTATAGTGATTATTTCTCACTATGCAATTCTTAGAAAGGGGAATGGATTAAAAAGAGAGATTAGAGAAAAGTTTAAAAAGCAAATAAAGAGATAAAACATCATAAAGAAAGTGATCTGATGTTTCTAGAGCTGTCAGTCTTAACTGGAAGTTTCCTTACCATGCTTTATTGTGGAATCAAAGTGAGTTGACTTTCTGAAAATGTTACGATTAAAGATGAAATAAGTCACTGGGACTTAAGCATCTGTGTATACAAAAAGCTTATATCAATGAAGATGTGAAGTCATTAGGATGAGGCTTATAATAGTCATGAATATAAACAGGTAAGAACAGTTCATGTATATGGTTTGGAGAGAACATGAGATATATTAGGGCATTAATACTATGTTTTCACTGCCCCATTTTTCAGTCAAGGAAACAGAGTCACTCTGTGTTATGGGATAAAGATTATACTATACTAATTTGAGCTCTCCTATTTGTGGATGGAGCTTGGACAGCACAAGGCTAGAAGGGGAAGTAGGGGAACAAAAGATTCTAAAAGGTCCATGTGGGAAGGTGCTGCCTCAGGGTAGCTTTATCTCTGTGGGTCCACAGCTAAGCATATGGTGGTGGGTTTGGGGCCCCTGTTGGTCAGCAAGTCTAGCAGTCAGAAGGAAGGGCTGAAGAGATAATGTAGAGGCTGGAACCCATGGGTGTGTGGTAATCTTCAGTAGTGGCTCCTGCTTCTCTCCTGTTTTCCAAATCTCATGCACATTTCTCTTTTGGCCAACTCTCACCTGGAGTCTTACAAGGAAGGGGCTTCTGGAAAACACACTTTGAGCTTAACCAAATCAACAGAATGCAAATTATGACTAATGTTCTGGCCCCTTAGAATATCAAGTGGTCTAAAACCCAGTCTTTAGAGCAGGAAATCAAAGAGAGTATATACAACCTTGAGAACTATGTACATAAGGACAGATATTCAGTAGAGGAGTTATACAACTTCTTAACTTGACTGAATAAAACCCATTTTGACCAATATCTTGGTGTTTATATAGGCACGGCTTTTGATTGTGACTAAGAAAGGGTGGCCCATAAAAACTGACTCCAATATAGAACAGTGTGTAACACAAGAGCAAATTACAAATGATTAAAGGGGAGCAGTTTTCCTAACTAGAGAGAGAGAAGCTCTTGCATTTAGCAGTGAAACGTAAGGGATGAGTGAACAAATACAAGGAGACTGAAATAGATGAAAGATACGACCAATAGCAATAGCAACAGGAACTAAAGAAAAGTAGCAGCCATTACAGTTTAAAGAAATGAGTACATAGGGAATGCAGGAGGCCCTGGGACCAATAAACTTTTAAATATCGCTGCCTCAGGAGGAAATTTCTAGCTTGGGAAGACAATAAAATTTCCAAGGACAGAATAACAAAACAGAAAATCGGGGCAGAGCAGGACATTGCTTTTAGATACCTTTTGCTAAAATACTTGAACAGTTCTTGGGCTTCCCTGGTGGCGCAGTGATTGAGAGTCCGCCTGCCGATGCAGGGGACACGGGTTCGTGCCAATAAAATACTTAAACAGTTCTTGATAAAGAGAAATGAGCAACTCAGCAAGAGGAGGGCTATTAATATATCATAAAATAAATATGTATATTAATTAATATACATATTAATCTTTTGTTTAACTTATGATCATTTCATTATAGCGGTATTGCAGGTTACTTCAGAGTTTGCATTTAATTGCTAAGCACAATTTAAGTCATCCATTTGTTGTTAAAATAGAAATCCTCTCATCCAAGTGGAATCAACTATTTGGAAATAATCTTGGCATCCTTATTGGTGACTGCTCAAAACTTGGTACATTTGCAGTTTACTGAGCTGACTCTTAAACATGAACTGGCCATAGCAGGTGTTTCTCCTAGAAAAGTCTAATTTGTGGTGCTGCATAGCATCAGTTGGAATTTGTCATACATTTTCAACCCTTCAAACCCTGACACCCCTTTATCACAGTGGTTGGAAGGCTAAAACTACATTTGTCAATCTCCCTTGAAGCTAGCGTTCACTGTTTATTTAAATTTTAGAAATAAAGAACACTCTCATGGGATTTGAAAGTTTAGCTTAGGCCAGTTTCTTGCATGATTGATGCCTGGTAAGGAAGACCTGACATATATGAATATTTGTAGCTGGTTTCATATTTTTGTATTTAGCTATAAGGTTCATGGATGTGAAACAAAGGTATAAACCTTCAGGATTTATACCTGAAGATTCTTTACATTCTGTGTATCCAACCCTTTAACCAATATTGTAACCACAAAATTCCCTGTATTAAATTCTTCCTGGTTGAAATAACTGAAGTAGATTCTTACACTGTTTTTTACATTATACTCTGACAGGTACCAAGGTGCCTCTTAGAGTCATTACTTGACCACATCTATACTGGAATCTAATAAAACACCACAGGAGAAACTGAATTATAAAATTTTAATATAACCACGTGATTGGTAAAAGAAAACATGTCTTATTGGATTGTGAGATTGTGACTATACAGTAATACATTTTAAAAAACAAAGGGACCTGAGATCATTGACACCAGGGTTTGCCTTAAACCTTTGTGTGATCTTGCCTTAATTGCTCTAAATCATCTGCACTTAAGAAATAAGATGAGGCATGTGCAAACATACTGGAGCCATCCTATCAACAACTGAGTTACTTGTTATTATGTTTGAAGTTATATAAAGGTAATGTCATAGTACTTCTCACCCTAAACAGGTACGGCTATTTTGATTCTGAAATTTTTTTAAAAAAAGAAAACAAATAAGGAAAAAGTAGTTAAAATAAATCAGTTATTTGTGAAAAACTGATCTATCATCTGTATTTTTCTTATCCCTGTAATGTTTTATTTATGCTTAATATTAATGCCTCACTCATTTTATATTGTGGATAGTCTTATTTAAAGCAGAATATGGTATCCAAATTTGCCTTACTCCCTAGCTTTGTTCAGCTTAAATTAACCCTAAGTCTGTTCAATATTCTGTAATAACCTAAATGGGAAAAGAATCTGAAATAGAATGAATATGTGTATATGTATAACTGAATCTTAAGCTGTACACCTGAAACTAATACAACACTGTAAATCAACTCTACTCCAATAAAATAAAATTTTTAAATGTCAAAAAACTCTTTATTAACTAAAGGTTCACTCTGCCCATATCCTGAATGAGGTAGTCAATACATTGACAATGTCATACACAGCAGCTGACAGGCTCTGAAATTTGTCTTGCTGACGATCTGGTTACACATAAATGCACTGCCTTTTCCTCCTCTCCTTCATCACTGCCCCTTCTACATACATGTGGCCACATCAGCATGACTGGATTTCATCCGGCCCTGATATCCTTGCTCAGCACTTATGTGCTTAAATTCTGCCACTACACCAAGCAGAAGAGAGCTGGCTGGAGCCCTGACACACAATCCTTATTTTCCAGTCTCCCCCAAATTTCGTTTGTTTGGCAGCTGCACTGTTCTAAGCAGGCAGATCCACCAGCTCCTCTCTAATTCCAAGCTTTGCTTGCTGCATTCTCCCTGTACCATATCTCACCCATCTTAATGGGTCTCTTTAGTTCTCCAGGACTGCCTGAACCAAGCCAGAATTAAGCATGACCTCTTGGAAACAGCACAGCTCTGAAGTGCCATATTGTTCTGCCAGAAAGGGCTTCCTTAGTCAAGTTACCTTCATCTGTCTTTTTGCTACTAAATCCCATCTACTTCAATGTCTCTTTTCCCCCTTCTGTTAACATTGCAGTCTGAAAGCCAAGCTTTTCTTTGCTGGACACGATGAAAGCATTTTAGTTTTCCTTTTCTGTCACACTCCACAGATCTCATAAATCTTACACTGTTTTAGAGCAAGATAAGTGACTTTCAAGCATATTAAAATTTATTTAGGCAGTTTTTTAGTATGTGTAGCTTTTTATTCTGAAGTTTATACGAAGTTAAATAATTATCAACAGAAAATAGCTGACTATTTCACATGCTAGGATTAAAAGAAATATGGATTGAAAGGACTTCCAAGCTGTTCTATGACAGGCAAACTCTTTATAGTTGTCGATTTCTCAACGCATTTCCTGCCCTGCTATTTCAATGAAAACAGCCTGTCCAGAAGTTTTACATAGATCAAAAACACGGGATAAAGAAGTGTTAGGTGTTTTCTTGTCTGTAACACCTACTTGCTTCACATATTTTTCTTCTGAAAGGAAAAATCCCCTTATTATATATTAACTGCTATCAATCATAATGAGTACTATTTGTGTTTAAGATATATTTTGCATACTAGGAATTAGTCTTGCTGACACATCTATAATGAGTAAAAAATTTAAAGCAGGAAAATGTTTATTTAAGAAAAAAACATGCAAAATAAATGAATGCTTATTAGTTGTATATGGATATCCATCACAACATAAATATTTATATAATTTAAAAATAATCCTGTGTAAATTCTACTTTCTTGGTATTCTTTTTGTATTTTTCAAATGTCAATAAATTAGAAAAATAATTTATATGGTTGTATACAACCCTGAACTTCTGTAGTTCTATGAGTCCATGACAAGCCCAGATCTCATACACTCAATTCAGTAAGTATGCCTCAAAAGATAGTGTCATGAGAAATGATCATTTGTTCTCATCATTCCACTCAATTGTGCAATTGTTTTATCTTGAAAATAAACATAATATAAAACTCATAAAAAATTTTAGAAACCAAATAAAACATCAAATTATTCTTAAAGGAAACAAAACTGAAAGTTAAGAAGCCTTCCGAAAGGCTGAGCACACTTTGAATGTATTTTTTAATGGAAAATTTCCAAGAATAATTGATCTGTGTAGTGGTGTGTAATGAAAAATAGATACTCTGAAATGTGAATCTTTAAACCTAAATTCTACTAACTTTAAACTTGAAGTTAAAATTCAGAAAGCATATTTATTGTTTAATCTATTTTTTATTACCATTATGACTAGGCCACCCATATATTTTATTCCTCTTCAATCCATACCTAAAAGTCAAATAGGGAAATGCATAGGTAATATAATGTAATTATCTATAACTTGGATTCTGCAGCAATCTAAAAATAAGTTAGTTTTAGGCAACAAAAGCAAAAATATCAAGTGGAACTATCTCAAACTAAAAGGCTTCTGCACAGCAAAGAAAACCATCAACAAAATGATAAGACAACCTACTAAATGAGAGAAAATATTTGCAAATCATATATCTGATGAGGGGTTAACATCCAAAATATATAAAGAACTCATATGACTCAATAGCAAAAATCCAAGTTGATTAAAAAATGGTCAGAGTATCTGAATAGGAATTTTTCCAAAGAAGACATACAGATGGCCAATAAGTACGTGAAAAGATGCTCAATATCAGTGATCATCAGGGTAAAGCAAACCAATACCACAATAAGATATCACCTTATACCTGTTAGAATAATTAATATAAAGAGACAAGAAATAACAAGTGTTGACAAAGATGTGGAGAAAAGGGAACCCTTGTGCACTGCTGGTGGGAATGTAAATTGGTACAACCACTACGAAAAACAGTATGACGGTTTCTCCAAAAACTAAAAGTAGAACTACCGAACTACCATACGATCTAGCAATTCCACTTCTGGTTATCTATCTGAAGAAAAAGAAACACTAACTTGAAAAGATATATGAACTGCCATGTTCATTGCAGCATTATTTAAAATAGCCAAGATATGGCAACAACCTATGTCCTTGACTGGGTAAAGAAAATATGGTGTGGACCTTGAGGGCATTGTGCTAAGTGAAATAAGTCAGACAGGAAAAGGTAAATATCATATGATCTCACTTACAGGTGGAATGTACAAACAAACAGCGAAGAAACAAAAAGAAAGCTCACTGATACAGAGAACAGATTGGTGGCAAGCGATGGGCAATATGGGTGAAGAGGGTCAAAAGGTACAAATTTTCAGTTAAACAATGAATGAGTCATGAGTATGTAATGTGCAGCATGGTTACTGTAATTAATAATATTTTATTGCATATTTCAAAGTAGCTGGGAGAGTGGATTTTGAAAGTTCTCATCACAAGAAAAAAAATGGTAACGATGTATGGGGACAAGTGTTAACTGGACTTAACAGTGGTGATCATTTTGCAGTAAGTACACATTTTGAATTATTATATTTGCATCTGAACCTAATATAATGTTATATCTGTTATACTTCAGTGAAAAATAAGCAGTAAGTACAGTACCCTGTACTGTTTGCACACCTTACAATAAGCATTCATTCATGATACAGCATGTCAAATACAATGTAACAAAAAGTTTAGAAAAAATGCAGACAATAATATACAATTAAAAAGAAAAAAAAAGTCTTTGCTGAGAAGGGGCCATGCATGGATAGAGGGATATGAAACTTGTGATAAGTAGACAAAAATCTGGTTTGGGTACCATCTTTAATTGTCTACATGAACCTGATTATTCTTTTAAGATATATGACCTCAAATCTTCTATAAAATGGGTGAGCTAGACTGAAAAATCTACATAGCCCCTTTCATCTCTAAAGTTCTGAATTCCTATGAGTCTAAGTCCTACAGATGCTTTGACGTTACTATCTAAACCAAAAGTCAGGGGACCTGATCACATGATGACATTCTGTATTCTTTCCATTTGCAAGATGTAGCTTAGGAGGTACGGTGAAGATGCCATACTGGTGTATGTGAGAAAAGTGGTAGCACCGTGCCTGGAGCATAAGAAGCACTCAGTGAACATTAGCCTCCTTTGTTTTTACTCTCTATCTATACACACTATGGCTAGAATGATTTTCTAGCAGTAAATTTTGTTTGAGAGCAGATGTGCCAAGATGAATCTGGAGGAGAGAAGGCATTGTAAGAGAAAATTATGAACACTTGTCTCTACATTGAACTGAAGATGGCCCCCAATCTCCTTTACTTACATCTAAGTGTTCTGGTGTATTTGTTGTCTATGCTATCTATGTTTTTAAACTTAGAAATATATTTGCTGCTTGAGTCCAGTGTTGCATGGAGGACAGCAGAGGATTACTTCACAGGCAGGCATCCTGAGTAAAATTGATTTGATCTGCCTCAAAGGAAAGACTTCTTAAAAAACACAAGTCACCTGAGCAAAATATAAACTTATGAAACTCCTTGTGTTCAACCCTGAAAAGCTATTCTCAACAAAATCACTTTTTATTTAGGTGCCTATCATGATAACCTGTGGGACTTATTCAAACTACAAGTACTGTTCTTAACCATTCTGGTGGTGCATAAGATATATTGCACATTCTTACCCCTTCTCCCTTTTGGTAATTACTGCTGTTGTAGTATGGTGAGAAAATGATGTAACCTTCAAGTGAGGATGAATAATAGTATAAATGGTTGAAAATGAAACATACTGCTACATTTCTTGATTATTCCAAAGGACTTGTTGGTCTTATGTCATTCTTCACATTTTCACAATGTATCATCTTTTCAAACACACATCATAATAGTTGATGCTATATAGCTTCTTTCTTTGATGCATTTACTAAGGAGCACTGAAAGTTGAATAAAGTGACCATTTTTTAAGTGCCACCCTTTTTTAACTGGGTGAATTTGGGCATGCAGTATTCAAGACTCCTGAAGTAGACATATATAGCAAATAATTGTTGTATATGATTGATACTTTGGCCCATGTCATGGATACTGATAGGAGCAAACAAGTTTAAAATTACTAGTGCTAGATAAACTCAATCATTTTTTAGAGTTCCTCTGAATCAAATTTATTCTAATATTTAAGGGAGCTTGGCTGACAAAATAAGACAAAAATAGGATGCAGTAATAAAGATGACAATTAAAGACATTTTTAATAAGAGTAAGTAGAGAAGAATGAATGATGGTAAAAGTGTAGAAGAAAGATGGAGCAAGCTTCTGTAGTAGTCAGAGGAAATTTGTTTCAGAATTCAAGGGTCACACAACCAGGTAGAATTAACAAATCTCATTTGTTGTCAAAATTAACCAGCTAAATCATTTCTCAAACACCGTGAATTTTCACTCACTGTATACTTGTGAAATGGATGAATAAAATATACACATAATAAAAGTGTTATGATTAATACTTTGGCTTCTAAACACTTTGACCAAAAATATAAGGAAATTAAATGTTTTAAAGGGAAGATACCATAGATGACAAATTACTCAAAGTTTTTCAGCATATAAACCAAAAATTCTATGACAGAGAAAATGTATTCATGTTCCTTCATGACTGATTGATAATTACTGACAGAAAAGAAATTCTAAATCATGATCCTCCAAATTCCTAACCTCAAGGGATTTCCTTCAATGGAAGGAAATAAATAGCATTCAAATATCTAGTATGTCTAGTATTTGGACAAAGATGATTATTGTAGGAGATATTTTAATCAAACACTTCTTAAAAGAAGACACTCTACTGCATGAAGTGATCAAATAAAAACTCCTGAAGTAAATTCCAAATTGTGGACCCTTGTCTATTTTAGAATTCATTATAATTAGTGTATTCATTTTTCTTTCCCATCTTTGGTAGATAGGTAATGGGAAGGAAAAACCTCTTTTTTTTTTTTTTTTAATTTTGCCAGATTTTTTTTCCCTGTTAATCAATTACCCTCAGTATAAACAGTCATTCATCCCCTAGATGGTCTGAAACTGCAAGGCTCCCAAGTTTACATCCTGGGCAGAAGGCCAGAAAGGCTTATGTTTCCCACCTTGCTCTCTGGGTCAGCAGGTCCAATAGAAGTATAAGGTGAGCCACATAAGTAATTTTCCATTGTATTAGTTACATTAAAAAATATAATTTAAAATGATATTTATTTTATAAATAAGCTTTATTTTTTAAAACGGATTTAGATTTACAGAAAAATCAGTGTGATAGTACAGAGACAAGTCAGCTGAGATTCTGTTAGGAAATACATTCAACTTGTAGGCTAATTTGGAAGCATCACCATTTCAGTTTTCTAATCCATGAATAGGGATAGTTGTCCCATTTCTTTTGAATGTCTTTAATTTTTTTCGGCACTGTTTTCAGTTTCAGAGAATAAATTTTACACTTCCTTTGTTAAATTTGTCACTATGTAGTTTAATTAATTAATTTATGTGGTGATATTATAAGGGAAAATTTTGTTTTCATTTCCTTTTTGGGATGTTCATTCTCATTGTAAAAATATACGATTGATTTTTGAATATTGATGTTTTCTCCAATCTTGCTGAATTTGTTTATTAGTTCTAATTATTTTAGTGGATTCTTTAAAATTTCCTATATACAGAATTACGTTATCTGCCAATAGAGAGAGTTTTACTTTTCTTTCTAATGTGGATACATTTTATTTCTTTCTTTTGACTAACTGTCCTAGCTAGAAACTCTGTCAGTCAGTCAGGGTCATATGTTTATCCAGAGACACAGGACCAATAGGAAAACAAAAATGTGTGTGTACGTGTGTGTGTGTGTGTGTATGAAGAGATTTATTCCAAGAATTGGCTTACGTGATTGTGGAGGCTGGCAACTTTAAAATCTGCATGGCCAATCAGTGACTGGCAACACTCAAGAGGAGCTGATGTAGTCTTAAGGCAGAATTTCTTTCTCCTTGAGGAAGCCCATTTTGCTCTTAAGCCCTTTCAACTGTTTGGATAAAGTCCACCCACATTACAATGCTTTATTGAAAGTCTTCTGATTGTGGATTAACCACATCTACAAAGTACATTTACAGCAAAGCATAAATTAAATGCTTTATCAAGTACCTGGACCTAGCCAAGTTGGCACATTAAAATAATCATTATGGTCCATTACTTTTCAACTTGAAATACACATCTCCATAAATCAAAATTAATCTCCAAATAATGAAAGCAAACTCATATTTCCCACCTAACATGATATAATATTCTGCATAAAGCCAAAAATGTATTATTCCTTTCCCCAGAAGAGGATACAAAGTCCATGGTATCCTGTAATTTTAATATTGTGATGTTGCGCTAACTACTATTAATATATCTTATGTTGTATAATAAAGGAATAAAAGTGGGAAGAAAACAAATCTGATACATACAAAATAACACACAAATATAATCATAACAAAATAAGGAAGAAGTACTCATAATACTTGTAAGTCCTAGTTCATGCTACTTGTCATGTGGTCATAGCTGTTGTCTCTCAGCAAATGCCTCAGCTAGTTGAGGATCTTTGACGGGTAGAGAGACCCAAACCTTTACTCCTGAAGTGTCTGAGCCATTGGTATTCTGCCGAAATTGGGTCGTTGTCATCCTCCACTGAATTTAATTAAAAAGCATGGTGATACTAGGAGACACTCTTAGAAATTTCCTGTACTCCACACCTACTCTTTCCTACCCCCATTGTATAGTAGTATCCCCCTTTCCCTTTGGTAATCAGAATAAATCACTTTGAACAGTACAGTCACTCCTTTCATTGCCCACTGATTCAGAGACATGAGGACCCCAAAGTGGCCGGGTGGCAGACTTAACTTCCAGTTCAAAGGAATCATTTTTGTGTCTCTTGGTGGAAGCATTCTTTCCTTTTGAAATAATATTCCTAGACCAGCAAAACAGAAGGTAATAGGGACAGGGGGCAAAAATTTTGTTAGTGAATCACTAGGGATGAGTGGTTCCACATTCATTTTTTTAGATATATTTTACTTTTTATTTATTTTTAATTTTTTAATTAATTTATTTTTTTATTGGTGTATAGTTGTTTTACAATGTTATGTTAGTTTCTACTGTACAGAGAAGTGGAGTTCCCTGTGCTATACAGCAGGTTCTCGTTAGTTATCTATTTTATACATATTAATGTACATATGTCAATCCCAATCTCCCAACATCCCACCCCCCTCTTCCCCCCTTGGTGTCCATATGGTGTTCCCTACATCTGAGTCTCTATTTCTGCCTTGCAAACAGGGTCATCTGTACCATTTTTTTAGATTCCACATATATGAGTTAATATACGATATTCGTTTTTCTCTTTCTGACTTACTTCACTCTGTATGACAGTCTCTTGACCCACATTCATTTTTGCCACTTGACTCCTGGACCAAAGAATCCTGGCTATGGGAGAAACAGCACTATATAGTGTCTCACAGCATATACAGCTTTCTGGAGAAACTTATCCCAGCCATTCAAGGTGTTGTCATCAGGCTGTAGTTGTAACTCCATACTCAAAAAGACATTCAACATTGGATCTCCTGGACCCAAGTAGAAGAGTGGTTTGTGTAGCAGCCTTTTGCAGAGCTTTCTCTTGTCTTCAGGCCCACTTGAAACTAGCAGCTTTTTGAGTCACTTAGTAAGTGGACCAGAGAAGCACACCCAAATGAGGAATGTGTTGCCTCCAAAATCCAAAGAGGCCCAGTAAGTGTTATGCCTCTTTTTTGGTTGTAGGAGAGGGCAGATACAACAGTTTATCTTTCACTTCAGAAGAGATATCTCCATATACCCCCAGATCACTAGACCCCTAGAAATTTCATTGAGGTATAATGCCCTGAAATTTTGTCAGATTTATTTTTCAACCACTGACATGCAAACGTCTTATCAATAAGTCTAGAACAATGACTAATTCTCAGTCACTAGGTTCAATTAGTGTAATGTCCTCAATGTAATGGATAACAGTGATATCTTGGAAGGAAAAAGAGATCAAGGTCTCTGTGGACTAAATTATCACATATGACTAGGCAGTTTATGTATTTCTGAGGTAAGTAGTAGACATCCTTGTCTTATTTCTGATCTTAGGAAGAAACCATTCAGTCTTTCACCATTAATTTAACGTCAGCTATGGGGTTTTCCTACAAGCCACTTACCAGATACAGGAACTTCCCTTCTATTATTAGTTTGCTGTGGTTTCTTTCTCATAAAAGGATTTTGTCAGATGCTTTTTTTCTTTATTGAAATAATCATGTTATTTTTTGTTTTTTAGTCTATTACTATGATGTATTGTATTAAATTATTTTCAGATGTGAAACCAACCTTACCTTACTGGGATAAACCCCATAGAGTGTATAATTCTTTTTATATGTTGCTGGATTTTGTTTGCTAGTATTTTTTGAAGATATTTGAATCTATATTTATAAAGACATTAGTCTGGCTTTCTTTTTCTTGTGATATCTTTGTCTGGTTTGGTACCAGGGTCATAGTGGCCTCATAAATTGATTTGGGAAGTATTTGCTACTATTCTATTTTTTGTCTCTGCTTTTCTGTGTGTAGTTTTTTTTTTTAATGACAAATCAAATGTTTCACATCTTATATGTCAATTCAGATTGTCTATTTATTCTTGAGTCAGTTCTAGTTGTTTGTATCTTTCTAGGAATTTGTCCTTTTCATCTAAGTTATCTGATTGACATACAATTGTTCATAGTATTATCTTAATCATTTTTATTTCTGTTAGGTCAGTAGTAATATCCTTTCTTTAACTCATGATTCTAGTAATTTGAGACTTCTCTCTTTTTATATTGTCAGTCTACCTAAATGTTTGTTATTTCTCCTTTACTTTTGAAGGATAATTTCACAGGGTAGAGAATTCTAAATTGGTGGCATTTTTTTCTCTCAACATTATAAACATTTTTCACTCTGCATTCCCCTTTTTGCATGGTTTCTGAGGAGAAGTCATATATAAATCTTGCCTTTTCTCCTTAATATGTAAGGTGTCCCCCCACCCTGCCCTGACTTCTTTTTATAATACAGACTATTCAAAACTTTCAAAAATACCATATTGATTACTGTAAAACATTATATCTCTTATCTCATATTAAACACAACTGCTACATGTTCCTATTTATCTCTCTGGTGTGCTTTTGATGTCTCCTAAAAAACAACAACAATGACAACAAAAAACAAACAAACAAAAAACCCCTCAATTTTGTCCACATAATCCCTCCACTGTTTCTGAGTATTATTCTTTCTTTTCACATGATTTTTATTGTGTTTAAATTCCTCTTAATTTAATGTGATTTTACATATGATATAAAATCAATAAATTTTAGCTAGACTAAGAACTTAAATATGAAAAGCAAAATTTTAAAATCTCCCCCAAGTTTGGACCTAGGGAAGAATTTCTTAGACTTACTATACAATCATAAAAATAAAGACTGATACATTTGACTGCACTGAAGTGTCTTTTAATCATAAAAAAAAATAAAATAAACATAAGCTAGAGAAAATATTTGGCTCACGTATAATCAAAAATTTTAGTATTTATATTATATTGTATTCCTACCTATTGGTAAAACACACACACACACACACACACACACACACACACACAAGCATCAAAATAAAATATTGAGCTAAAGTCATGGTCAAATATTTCATAGTAGAAAAAAATAGATAATAAAGATAAAAATTTTCAACTTTATTATTAATCTGGAAAATACAAACTAAATACCATTGAATATAATACCATTTTATTTCTACAAAATTGAAAAACAAAACAATACCCACTGAAAAAATTGGAAAAATAAAGTTGTTAGTAAAGGATAAAGCACAGATAGTGTAGGCAAAGTATAAATTAATATAAAGAACTTTGAAAGCAATGAGGATTCCAAAGTAAAGTTGCAAATACGCAATTTTATTCCTTAAAATATTCTTCCATCTCTGTGCCAGTAGATATGCACAGAAATGCACATATCAGCAATATTTCTAAGCACAAACACTACAAAGAACCCAAAGGTCTATTAGCATTTAAATGCATAAATAAGATTTTTATAGGTTCACACTAAAAAATACTATTGAACAGTGAAAATTAATAAATTGCCTTTATATTGGTCAATGTACAAAAGATATTTAATAAAAATATCAAGGCACGAAAGTCACATATACATTATTATGTTGAAATAAAGCTTGATGATGCAACATTTTATATTAAGTAAAGATATATGCATATGCCATAACACTATGAAACATTATCCAGATTTTTAAAATATTATTTATAATGATTTTGTGTGTGTGTGCAGGAGGAAGACAGGGGATCTTTCAGAACAGAACCAATGAGGAATTTGATTGCAATGGTAATATTCTATTTATTAAATCTGGTGGGTATTCATTTTGTTATTAAGCCTTGAAATATTATAGGTATTTTTGGCATTCTTTTTATGTATATTCAAAAACAGAAGAAGGAGAATGAATAGAAACACTGGAGCCAGATGGGCTGTGTTCAAATTCTGCCTTTGCCACTTGCAATGGTAACTCTGTGCAAGTTACTGAACTCTTCTGGGTATTTTTCTTATGTGTAAAATGGGTCATGACAACTGCTATTCTCAGAGTTTTCATAAGGAATAAGTGAATTAAAATATATAAAACAATTTAGAACAGTGTCTAGCAGGTAGTATGTACTGAATAAATGTCAGTTTTCATATTTAATTATGGAGGAAAAAAATCTCACCTATATATGTTATATCATTTATCTACAGAAACAGTAACTTGAACATAACAGAAACATAAAATCAACAGTTATTGATTTTTAATAACACTATTTAGTACAAGAAAATAATCTACACACACACACACACACCCCAAAACCCAGGGATGCTCTGTCCTTGCTCACCTCTCTGAACTCTTCAAAATAAGGACATAACTTCCTGTTAGTCCTTGAGACTCAGCTTCTCTGCCTTTCCATGTGCTGCTTCATTTGTATAGTAGTCTCTTCACTTAGTTCTTTACATCTTTGGTTCACCTCATAGATTCATTCTAGAGTGTCCATTCCTAAGGCAGGTCTGCACAACATCCCTAACCAAAAAGTCAGTCTGTATGACTTTCCTTACTCATAGGATTATTTGGTTATTTGATTATTCACAGAAATTCACAGGATTATTTGCTTGGTGTCTCCTTCCTCCCAACACACAGTTATCTAAATTTTATGGAGTCAGGAGCTATTCCATCTTGTTTACCACTATATTCCCAACACCAAGAAATGCATCTAGTACAGAGTAGGTGCTCGATATGTATTCATTAAACACATGAATGAATCTATAACAAAACAAGGGAATCATTTAATATATCCTGCTCTTGAATATTGTTAGGTATTTAACTGATGCTTTATAATTTAATTACTTAAATTGCCTGATTATTTTCCCTTCAGTTCTTTAACTTACATGCAAGTCACAGCATTTTGTTCCTGATTTGCAAAGAATTGACAAAACGTGTTGCCAAATACAACAGTGATTGTGTTAGCAGAAGGTTTCCGTAGAATAGATCTAAAAGTCCTCATTCGTCTGCTTTTACAAAGCATCACAGTATTGTATTTCAGGTGAAATGTGTAATCATTTTTCTCTCTAGTTCATGAAGAGTCATTCAGAAGGATAAGAATAATTGGCACACTACAGCTTGAAGAGTGGTTCCCTACCTTAGGTATAAAACTGTTTACACAGAGACATTGCTTGATATAAACAATACTAAAGCTTTTTGCAAAAACCACATTAAAGACATCTAGGAAAAGAAAACTTGCAGAATAAACCTTTTGAGAAACAGTTATTAAACACAAAATGTACATTTCTAAACTACTTTTATATGATACTCTAACTTTTAATGCGACTAGTGATCTTGAAACAAGGTTAATACACTTAAAAGGAAGTCATGAATGTTTGTTCATATTGTAAAATGGAAAGTTTAAAGCTCCTTAAAGAAGTCAGATTTGCCTCAGTGATACGAAATTAGGATGGATCATGAGAAGTAATTATAAGCTGATTCATTTTACATTACTGGCAGGTTCTGCTTTCCATATTTTCTCATCTTCCTTCACTTTATTCTCAGGGAAGCTATAACTGCATTTCCCAAATCAGTGTTGTCCTTACAAAATTTGGATTGCAAGGGTATGAAGCACCTTCACTTATTTATAATATCGTACACGGAATAGAAACATCATTTAACAAGGAGGTTAAATGTAAATAGATGAGGTATAGAAGTGAAAACTAACTTTAAGATGTCACACCAAAAAGTAAGTAAATAAGAGAACCGCTTTCAGATTAAAGAATCCAATAAAAATAAAGCTACTCAACGATCTGTTCAGTCTGTCGTTGTTTTATTATTTTTTTGAGACACACTTCATGGACTCTAAATAAAACTCTTCTATAGCAAACCCGTGTTTAAAGAACAAAAACAGTTTAATGAATCAAAATCCTCAGAGTTCCAACAATCAATATAAGAAACCTTCCACACGCAGTGATTGTGTAATTTTGTCAGCTGTTTCAAATGGTCTCCTTCAAGAAATTTTGACAGCAGGACACTCAGAGGGGAGACACACCAACTGCTGGCAAATCATTCCCACTCATCTAGTGGTGAGAGCTAGTAAAATGAATCACAGCGTTTAAAATGATTTAAACTGGGTATATCCAACTTGGAAGACTATAGTTTTTAATGGCTACTTATCAATTACAAGTATCTTGAACTATCCAAAAAAATTAAGGTTATTGGATTTTTAATTTACACTGATTTTTTACAAATCATTACTTTTAGCATATAGCAAGTCTGCTTGTACATGACAGCAATGTGGGGTGTTTATCTTTTGGTCATATCACATTATTTATATGAAACTGCATACTTACATGAAATTGCATATTTATAAGAAATTGCATTTCCACTTTTAATTAAGGGTTGGGCATGTATAGATTCATTTAAGGGTTATACTATAATGCTAAATGTTATAAATATTAAAACTCATGAAAGGTTTCTATAAAAAATTCACTGATTTAAAAAAAAACAGTAGATGGCTTAAAAAGCAAATTTATTTTTATAAAACAATAGAGCTGTGAACCTAGCCACTCTGCAACTGTAATGACCTCAAATAACAAAATATTTGACTGATTCGTCAACCTTACGTATAGAGCCTGCCACCCTAGGAATAAAAAAGAACAGTACAATTTCTTGCCTTAACACATGTTCTAAAACAGAGAATTGTTGTGAGGTCTTTAGTTTGAAAAAGTATTAAAACTCCACCCACATTTTGGTGTTTAATACTGATGAAATATTGGACATGAATAAAAATTATTGGAAATGCCAGTTTGGGGTTCTCTTTTAATGGGAGGCAGCATCCTATAGTGGATAATGTTTAAATAGCACAAACAACCTTAGTTTAAGAGCAGCTGCAACACTGATAAACTTTGACCTTTTGATCAAGTACCCTTATTTAATCTCTCCTCTTGGTGCCTTCATTTCCCCTGGTTTAAAACAAAATAGGGTCTACCTCAAAATGTTATTTATATAATACTACACAATGCGCTTAGAGCTGAGATAGGCATCACTCTATACACACATATATAATGTAACAGAATTTATAATGTATATGTGTATAAGTTTATATATATGTGTGCATACATACTTCTCCAGATTATGTTGAACTTTTATCATTTTGATCTTATTTAGGAGAATTTACTTTATTAATAACCTTAATACAATAGACTAAGTGTTATTGTCATGATCACATCTTTCAGATTTTCCAGGATTATCTTTATTTAAAATATTATTTTCTATCGCTCCCACACTTGTCACCATTATATTCACACCAGTGAGATTTGTAAGCCTTGATTATTACAAACACCTGAGCTATGATGGAATAAAAATTAAAATTCAGTTGAAAAGATAACATGTAGATAAAATCAATAAGACTTTAGTGTAGCCCTATTTATCTTTTCTATTACAGTTTGTAAATGGTAACATTTTGTTTTCACAGAACCCTGAATCATCCAACACAAGGATTTCTAAGAGCTTTCATTTGAAACAAAAAGAGCTCTGCCTATCAGGATTCTAGTGTCAAAAATGATTACTGGGATGAAATAAAATTAAACAGCTTGTTCCACTGAGTATTTAAGAATGTCTATCATAGCACTGATACGAGTTAAGTATGAATAGGAAGAAACTCTCTCAGGTGGTTTTCAGAATAAACAAGAAGGAAAGCTCTTGAGCTGTAGTGCTGAATGCTACCCTAAGGGGCCTTTATTTTTGCTCAGGAACTGTCAGCAACACTTCATTCCTGCACATATGATAAGTCAAATTTAATAATACTCTTCCTATAAGAAATGAACCTAGAGAGTGAATTAAATAAAATAAAGATCGCCTTTGTGCTGAAGTTGCAATGTAAGACAACCCAGAAAATATCCACATGCTTTCCTGGGTCTTCTACACCTGCCTGCTTGGCAGGACATCATATATAAATATAAATGAATATTTAAATCAAATCACAAATTGTGAACACAGTTAATTTAGTTGCTGTCATATCTGCCTCAGAAAACCATGTGGGAATGAAAGTATTCATTGTCTTGTAATTAAATAAAATTAATTGTTATAACATATTATCATGGAAACATGTTGTTCTAATTATTTGTTAGTAATTGCTTTAAAAAGTGTGTGTTAGAAAATATTTCAGCTTCCACTTGAATTTTTATTTCTAATTGAGAATTATAACTTTCCATTTCTGCTTCTTAGTTATCTATGGTTCAAAAGATGTTTTACTTTTCTAGTTTGGGTTATACTTGAACACTCTGTGATACAACAGACATTCAAACAGAGTTGAAAATATATTTTCCACTGAGGGTTATCAACTTAAGAAAAAAGGGCAGATCCTATTGAATAATAAAAAAATATTTTAAAAGCCCAGAAAACTAAGTAGGGAATATAAATAGCACTGTTCCCCACCTGATCTGACTACATTTAAGTTTAAAAATATTTTATGACAAAATTTATGTATCAATTAGTGTAAATGTTTGAAATATTAAAATAAAATTAGAAATAAGAAAAAAATTTAATTTCTAACACATAACTTAGAAAAATTCTCTAAACAGTTCCATGTACATACTTTTTCACTTTTCTATGAACAGAGATGGCATACAAGAAAAACATAAATTTCAAATGGTCAGGTTAAAATTTGGTTGTTAGTATCAATGAGGTTATCTCCAAAAATAGTTTGCTATGTTGTATATTTGTTTGTCAAAATAGTACTTATAATAAGTGTAAATTATTTAAAATAAGCAAGTATAAAGTAATGAAAATATATAAGTTTCAGTAAATAAAGAAATTGAATGTAAATAAATATATTTTTACCCACTCTCAACTTTCATTTAGGAGACTGATATTACTTATATGTGGAATCTAAAAAAAAATGATACAAATGAACTTATATACAAAACAGAAATAGGCCCACAGACAGAAAACAAAGTTATGGTTACCAACGGGGAAGGGGTGGAAGGGATAAATTAAGAGTTTGTGATTAGCTTATACATGATACTATATATAAAATAGATAACCAACAAAGACCTACTGTAGAGCACAGGGAACTATACCCAATATTTTATAATAACATATAAGGAAAAAGAATCTGAAAAAGAATATATATGCATATTACAACTGAATCACTTTGCTGTACACCTGAAACTAACACAACATTGTAAATGAGCTATACTTAAAAAGAAAAAAAGGATGCTCTTCTTCTGGGCCACTGGAACTATGTAATGAAAAATATTAATTGTCCCTACCTAATTTTTGTGAAAGCCTAGCTTGATAAAATACATTTGAGATTTTATATGCCTTTGAGACTTGACTGAGGACAATCTCAAAATAGGTATTCTTAAAGTACTTAGCTTAAACTCTTTGCTTTATGAATAAAATGATATCTTGTAAAGAACACTGAACTATAGAGAAAAACAGCAAGGTGAAATGCCAGAAGTGGAAACGGAGAGGGGATATAAGAGAGTTTATGGAAGATGTCATAATCGTTCCCATCCTTCACTGCCTCTCTGTAATGAGTTACACATTCACCCAACTTTTCCATCTGCCTTTGTAGTGGATACCAGTATAGTAAGCAGGGTATCTATTACCACCCCCTTGACCATGTGACTTGCTTGGAAAATAAAATGTTAACAGTTATGATATAAGCAGAGGTTTTAAATGTGCTTGTATTGTTTGGCTTAGTCATTTGGGCTTCTACCACCTGCCATGAAAAGAGCATGCCTCCGGGTTAGTCCCCAGAATGAAGAAGATAAACTAAGAAGAAGCCTGGATCTAGCTGAGCCCAGCTAAGACCAAATGAGCCTAGTTGAGATCAGCCAAACTGCAGCCAACCTAAAGATCCATAAGCCAGAAAAGTGAATGTTTGTTGCTGCAAGCCATTGGGCTTTGGGATTGTTTGTTACACAGTATTACCAGAGCAAGAGCTGAGTAATACAGTTTGTAAGGCTCTGCCTGTGTTTGAATTCTAACTACACTATTTTCGAATTGAGAGATATTAGCTAAATTGCTGACATTGTACATTAGGGTACTTTTTCAAGAGAGAGAAGCAATAAGGGTATCTATAAGTAAGATAGATAAACTTAGAGGATTGTTGTGGTAATGACATGGGTTAAGGCATATAATGTGTTTCAAGTAGCACCTGGCATGTAAGTGCTCATTACATGTAAATGAGTTACAATTCTTAATAAAGTCTAAAATTTCATATAATTTCACCTAGACTGGTTATCCTTATGTAAAAAAGAAAACATATATTAACCTTTATTGTGTAAACATAAATAGAAATGCTAACAGTTTTTAGATTATAAACATGTGTGTGTGAATCTCTAAATCTCAGATATAACTGCTAAGTAATTGAATTACCTACAATGGCTCAACATTTTAATATTTTCTGACATTATAATCTTATAGAGAACATTAAATGAGATGGCCACAAATACTTGGGTAGAGTAGGATTTTGAAAATATGAATGGAAAGGTATCCAAATCTGTATTATTTTCCTATTGCAGCTGTAATAAATCACTATACACTTAGTTGCTTAAATAATACAAATTTGTTATTTAATAGTCAGGAGGTAGAAGCCCCAAATGGGTCTGACTGGACTAAAGTCAAGGTGCCCTCAGGGTCACCTTCCTTCTGGAAGCTCTACATCAAAATCCAATTCCTTTCCATTCCATCTTTGAGAGGTGGCCTGCATCCTTTGGCTTGTGGCCCACTCTTTCATCTTCAAAGCAGCACTCACAGCCTCCATCTCTCTTGTTCTGATTCCCTCTCCCACTTTAAACTCCCCTGTGATTACATTGAGCTCACCTGGATATAATGCAGAATAGCCTCTGTTTTAAGGTTGGTTGATTAGCAAACACAATTCCATCTGCACCTATTTGCTTTGCCCTGTAATCTAATATTCACAGGCTCTGGAGGTTGGATGTAGATATCTTTGAGGTGGGAGACACCATTCTGCCTAACAAAAATACTCAGTTTAACTTCTAAGGATGAAATAGTAATAATATCCAATTCCACCTATTACCTATTGTGAAAAACAAACTCATTGCCACAACAAAGTGTTCATTTTGTGACAATATAATATTTCTCTGTGTTGCTGTATATTTAAATTTTCATATGTGTTATTTTCTGAATATCTTCATATGTGTTATTTTCTGAATATCTTCATATGTGTTATTTTCCATTGGGGTGCCTGTGCATATTTGTCTGAAAAAGAACGTTCCAGTGTGCAAATCTGCACATCGTTTTCTACTAATAAAATCTTTCAGAAAGTAACATTATATGTTTTATGTATTTTATATATAAATATATATTTTTTCCTATTGAGAAAACTTCCCCACAAGAGATGTGTTTTTAAATTGGCTGCCTTGGGATTAAAAAATCAGTACACAATTGGGAGATTGGAACTGACAAATATACACTATTGATACTATGTATAAAATAGACAACTAAAGAGAACCTACTGTATAGCACAGGGAACTCTACTCAAGGCACTGTGGTGACCTAAATGGGAAAGAAATCCAAAAAAAGAGGGGATATATGTATACATATAGCTGATTCACTTTGCTGTACAGTAGAAACTAACACAAATTGTGAAGCAACTATACTCCAATAAAAATTAATTAAAAATATTAGTACACATCTATTCTTTATCATGGCTGTCCTGTTATACAAGCTTTTATTTTCAATCCAATATTTTTTACCCTCTTATTCTAATACTAATCATCCTACATTGTTGTAATAAAAAACCCTTTTTTATAAACTAATTAAAATTCCATTGGGTAACTTTTGTCCAATTATGGCATTTAGAATAACCCATATAAGCTTCAGTTGAAATGTGAACTCTATTAAGAACCTGTATTTTTATCCTTTTATATTCTTATTATTAGCAAAGTTTGTGTTTTCATATTGATTTTTCCCCCTTGAATTCTAGATAAAAAGTATTTTACAGAGCAAGTAGTGAAATACATTTTAATTTGTTTTTAGGACATAGTTAAATATGAAAGTAAGATACAATTATTTTTACATATATGTGATTTGCAGCTCATCAATATGTAAAGAACCAAGGAAAAATCTTAAGACATAAATCTTTTCTTTCTTTCAATCTCTTAATCTTCTTTTTAGGAATGTGTTATGGGGAAATAAAGTTATTGAAAGTTGGAGGGATCCCTTACTATCACAATCACTGTTAGGCTTTTGAGTTCTGGGCATCACCTGACAGCAAAATTTTGTAACGCAAAATCCTCTTTTCCTACCCTCATGTAGATATTTTGCAATATGTCAAAAAACTATTAGATTTAATATGCAGCTACAGTATCATTTAGTTCTGAAATGCTGAGAGAACAGTTGACTAAAAATTGTTTATTAGTGTGACCATTCCAAACAATGTAAGGATAAATCCTGCTGACAGAGGGGCATTGCTAAAGAAAATTAACAGTGCCAGCCACGTCACCTCAGAGATGAGAGACAAAGACAGGTAGCTGTGACTCTGAAGGCCACAAAACACCAGTTATCCTGAGTTCCTAACAGCCTGGGCCCCTGCAAGTGGCAAAAACAACATGACTTAAAAAGAACGCTAAAATCACTGAGAGTAGAACAGAGCCCTTTTGAAGTCAACGGGGTTTTCATGCCTACGGTGGCAAAATTGGGACCATATTGCAGATCTCTGTCCTAAAGGTCATTCCACTTATTTCTTTTTAAAGGCAAAGAATAACTTTTAAAGAAGATGGCTACCAAAGTTCAACCATAACATTGTCGGTCTTCAGGTTTCAAAAGGACAGACCCATTTTAAAAATATCATAGTTCCTCAGCTTGTTCTTAAAAACAAAATGCTATAATCATTTAGGTGACTTTGAACTTATTACCATTATCTTCTTTATGCATTTGTTCCTCTTTGCTATTAAGATCCTCTAAAGGAGAGCTTCTTTCCTCTGCTCTCAGCTACTTCTGATCTATCTTGCAATTTTCAGTATTCTCAATTTTATAGGGCTTACATTTATGGCTTTAATTTTCAGTGTCATGTTCTTTTCAAATACCAATAAAAACTAGCTTTAAAAACACAAAAGCAGGGCTTCCCAGGTGGTGCAGTGGTTGAGAGTCCGCCTGCCGATGCGGGGGACACGGATTCGTGCCCCGGTCCGGGAAGATCCCACATGCTGCGGAGCCGCTGGGCCCGTGAGCCATGGCCACTGAGTCTGCGTGTCTGGAGCCTGTGCTCCGCAACGGGAGAGGCCACAACAGTGAGAGGCCCGCGTACAGAAAAAACAAAACAAAAACAAAACACAAAAGCAGGAAATGGTTGACTATGTTACTTTAACTGGCCTATCTGAAATAGAAATAAAGGAGTTACCAATAATTGCTCAGTTTTGGACCAGGAAAATAATAAGAAAGAGAAATAGTTCTGATGGTAAGCTGTTCATGCTACCTCCTAATAAAATTGAAAAGATAGTTTTTTTTTTTTTTTTTTTTTTTTGCGGTACGTGGGCCTCTCACTGCTGTGGCCTCTCCCGTTGCAGAGCACAGGCCCCGGACGCGCAGGCTCAGCGGCCATGGCCCACGGGCCCAGCCGCTCCGTGGCACGTGGGATCTCCCCGGACCGGGGCACGAACCCGTGTCCCCTGCATCGGCAGGCAGACTCCCAACCACTGCGCCACCAGGGAAGCCCTGAAAAGATATTTTAATTCCAAATGTATCTGAAGGAAATTTAAGCTTTACAGGCAATGGCTGCCAATTAATCATATTTATTTTAATGAGAAGAGCCTAGATAAAGCAGAATCTAAAATAGAGTGTAGATGAAAATGAATGGTCAGAGCACAGGCTATTTTCCTGTTACTCCCTTGGGCAACCTGAAGTGAATTATGGCCAAAAGAACTCTCCAAACGTATTATTTTGAGAATCAGAAAACACAATCGCTTGCCATTGCATTTTTAGGTGAAAAAGTTTTGTTAGATGACATCATTTGAAATTAATAATGACAGTAAGAGTAAATGAAAAGCCCTGGAGCCTTCAAACTTTCTGAAACATTTAAATGTGCACGATCATGACAGTATTCACAAGTACAGTTAGAAGAAAGATGTATTTTGACAAAAGACGATGAAGTATCTTTGCTTGGAAACTATCCTTCAGAAAATACCGCTCAGGCATGCCACCTTGTATTTTTCTGAAATATATGATGAATAAAAGTTTAAGGTTTTGCATGATTTATGTCACAATATCCACACACTCTTTCCATCACTTATTTCAGTTTAAGTCCAGAGACACTCATTTCAGCCTTGAGTCAACAAAGCATGTGCATGCATAAAGCAAAGGTAAATTTAAATAGAACTGAGTTTACTTGGTCTAAAAATATGCCTCTTATTTTACAGTTAATTCTTTAATATTTTCCTAAAATAAAAAAATCCTAACCAATTGACACATCTTAGTGTAAAACTGTATCTAGAAGGATTTTTGTTTATTCTTTCCCTGAATGTTCACTTTCATTAGTCAAAGAAGTATGTTGATTCTCCTGACACACTTTCTTGACTAAGGATGTAATTTATATGTCCATCAGCACTTGGTCAAAATTTCCTACTTGCCAGTTTACTTCTCAAGGTGCAGCTGTTGTATCTCAAGATACAATGGCCTCAATTCTTCTATGACCAAAAACACCTTTCCAAAATCACAGGTTTTCCTTCCCAATATTTTACAAGTGGTATGTTAGAAAAGCAGAAATCCCTCTCTGCAGGAAGTTTGAAACTATATTATCAAATCACATACTGACATGAAAATGGACTCAGAACTGTTTATTCTTCTTCCCGCACACACAGCTAGATTGCATTGATGTTAAGAGTCGTCATGCACTGTGATTGAGCAACACAATATGAGTGGGAGTGTTGTGTACTATTTCTAGGATTGACCCATGAAACTTCCTGTACCCCATCGTCTGTGCACTTTCCCTTTCCTTTGAACATGATCCAATGTGCATGAAAGCCCAAGGGTTGAAAAACACAGAGCCTCAAGATAAAAGAAACCCTGATTTGTAAATTACTACTAGGAAGAAAAACACAAGTTAGTCAGGAACACAATTTTGGAATTTAGTTGAATGATAAACCTCACTCACGTTTGAGTCTTTGTTCATTTATTGGCGCAGCTAACATTCCATGAACTTAAAACAAAACCTTATACCAAAACTTAACTGGAGATGGCTTGCTGCCTTTACAGTCACCTAAAGTGTGTGTCATTGGCTTCATGGTTTGATGACAGATGGTAAGAAGAGAGATATTGCAAATTGTAATGCTGAAGATCTGTTATATAATGGCAGAATGTCCAGTAAAACTATTGCCCATAAAATGGTTGATAATTTTCAAAACAGACTATGTGCCTACTAAGTCTGACTTCAGGGAAATTAGGTTGAAAACAGAATGTGTATTGGCTATGATCTGAAGCTTGAGATCAAGCAAGAGTTGACTGGTTTTCAAACATAGATGACAATAGAGGAAATATAGAAATAAAGAAAGTATGGGCTTGGAAAAGCCACCAACTACTTCTGGATACAAGTCAAAAGATGATATGGAATTGGAAAAGGCTTAGCAATAAAGACCCAATAAGACTCCTTAGTTGAACAAACATCTTAGTCTTGAGACAAAGACCATTCAACCTAATACTGACATACCTGAATCTTTTCTTTCAGTTTACCTCAAATCAGCCAAAATTGAGGGGAAGAGGAAGATAATATTAACAAATCAAATAAATAAATTAAACCTGAGAATTATGCACCCAGAAAACTTTGTGTAATTTTACATGTATATTTGAAATGCCTGCAAGCAAACAGATCAGAAACCTACTATGTTTTGAATGACCTGTTTTGGCAAAGGAAAAACTAAACCAGGAAAGAATGCTTTGACATTTTTACTTCAAATCAACCCTTGGTGTTCAGAGTTGCACAAGTAGGAAGAAGGCTGTAAAAACAATACTCTACCAAATAAGTAATTATTCCAAATTACATCCACTTCTGATGTAGCTTTAAAGAGTAAAAAAGAAAGAAAAATCTGTCAGAAAGAAGAAAAAAAAGCAAGCAATCATGAAGTACAATGTATAAGGAGGAAAATTAGGGATGGTCTCATTAAGGTGATTTTCCAAAAACCTGAGAAAGGAAACAGACCTCCAGGTCCAGGAAGCACAGAGAGTCAGAAACAGGGTCAACACAAAGAGGATCACACCAAGACACACTCCATTTAAAATGGCAAACATCAAAGATAAAAAGAGAGAGTATTAAAAGCAGCAATAGAAAAGCAACAAGTTACGTAGAGGGAACTCTCCAATTGCCATGAACTGACTTTTCAGCAGAAACTCTGAAGGTCAGAAGGGAGTGGTATGATATATTTAAAGTGATGAGACCTACTACTAAGAATACTCTACACAGCAAGATTTTATTTGGATTTGAAGGAGAGATCAAAAGTTTTAGAGAGCAAAAGCCAAGAGTTCAGCACCATGAAAAAAGCTTTACTAGAAATAAAGAACTATATCCACTATGCAAAGTGAATATATATCACATCTTCTTTATCTATTACATATTTAGATAGTTTTCTTTATCTAAAAGAAAACTAGGTTAGCAACATTTATATCAGACAAATAGACTTTAAAACAATGATTGTAACAAGAGAGAGAAGGACATTACATAATGGTTAAGAGATCAATCCAAGAAGATATAAGAACTTTAAAGATCTATGCACCCAACATAGGGGTACCTAAATATGCAAAGCAAATATTAACACACATAAAGGGAGAAATTGACAGTAACACAGTAACAATAGAGAACTTTAACACCCTATTTACTAACCACTAAAGGATCAATGAAGAAATCAATGAGGAAATTAAAAATATATCTAGAGACAAATGAAACACAATGATACAAAAACTACGGGATGTGGCAAATGCAGCCTAAGGAGAAGCTTATCATGATACAAGCCTACTTCAGGAAACAAACAAACAAACAATCTCAAATAATAACTTAGCCTTATACCTAAAGGGACTAGAAAAAAGAACAAAAAATGTCAAAAGTTAGAATGAAAAAATCATAAAGTTCAGAACAGAAATAGAGACTAAAAAAATAGAAAAGATCAATGAACAAAAAGAGCTGGTTCTTTGAAAAGATAAACAGAATTAATAAATCTTTAGCCAGACTCATCAAGAAGAAAAGGAAAACTCAAGTAAATAAAATTAGAAATGAAAAAGGAAGTTACAACTGACTTCATAGAAATACAAAGTATCATAAAATATTACTATGAAGAAGTATACCCTGATAAAATATACAACCTAAAAGAAATGAAAAAATTCATGGAAGTGTATAATCTCCCAAGACTGAACAAGGAAGAAATAGAAAATATAGATGTACAAATTACTAGTAATGAAATTGGATAAATAATAAAAAGAACTCCCAACAAGCAAAAGTCTAGGACCATGCAGCTTCACAGGTAGTTTCTATCAATCATTTAGAGAAGAGTGAATGCCTATACTTCCCAAACTATTCCAAAACTAGTGCAAAATGCAGAGGAAGGATTATCATCACATCAAAAAGAATGAAATACCTAGGAATAAATCTAGCTAAGTAGGTAAAAGACCTGTATTCAGAAAACTAGAAGACACAGATGAAAGAAATTGAATATGACACAAACAGGTATAAAGATATACTCTGCGCCTGAATTAGAAGAATTATATTGTTAAAATGACCTTACTACCCAAGGCAACTGACAGATTCAAGTCAATGCTTATCAAAATACCAATGGTATTTTTCATAGTGATAGGAAAAAAAATCATTCCAAAATTTGTATGGTAAAACAAATAACCCCAAAGGGTCAAAATAATCTTGAGAAAGAACAAAAACTTGAAGTACCACATTTTCTGATTTCATATTATACTACAAAACTACAATAATTAAAACAGTATGGTACTGGCACAAAGCAGACACATAGATCAATGGAAGAGAATAGAGAGCCCAGAAAAGAACACACTCTTATATGGACAATTAATCTGAGACAATGTAAGCAAAAGTATACAATAGGGAAAATACAGCCTCTTCAATAATTGACGGTGGAAAAACTGGGCAGCTACATGTAAAGAATAAAACTAGAACATTTTCTCACACCATATACAAAAATAAACAAAAAAATGGATTAAAGACTTAAATGTAAGACTGGAAACCATAAAGCTCATAGAAGAAAACATAAGCAGTACACTCTTTGACATTAGTCTTAGTAATATTTTTTGGATATGTCTCCTCAGGCAAGGGCAACAAGAGCAAAAATAAACAAATGGGGCTACATCAAATTAAAAAGCTTTTGCACAGGGTTGGAAACAATCAACAAAATGAAAAGACCTCTTACTGAATGGAAGAAAATATTTGCCAATGATATATCTGATAAGGAGTTAATATCCAAAATATACAAACAACTCAACATCAAAAAAACAAACAACTCAGTTAAAAAATGTGAGGACCTGAAGAGGCATTTTCCAAAGAAATCATGCAGATGACCAACAGGCACATGAAAAGATGCTCAATATCACTAATCAGAAGGAAAATGGAAATCAAAACCACAATGTGATATCATGTCACACCTGTTAGAATGGCTATTACCAAAAAGACAACAAATAATAAGTGTTGGTGAGAATGTGGAGAAAAGGGAACACTTGTGCACTCTTGGTGGGAATGTAAATTGGTGCAACCACTATGGAGAACACTATGTAGACCCCTCAAAAGTTTTAAAATACCACTGCCATATGACCCAGCAATTCCACTCCTGTATATTTATCCAAAGAAAACCAAAACTCTAATTAGAGAAGATATATGCTATCTACCTATGTTCACTGCAGTATTATTTATGATAGCCAAGACATGGAAGCAACTTAAGTGACTGTCAATAGATGACTGGATACACATACATATAATTGAATATGACTCAGCCACAAAAAGAACGAAACTTTGTCATTTGTGAGAACATGGATAACCTACAGGGTATTATGCTAAAATGCTAAATGAAATAAATCAGATAGAGAAAAACAAATACTGTAAGGTTTAACTTACAGGTGGATTCTAAAAAAACACATATGAACAAACTAGACTTATTGTGGTGGTCATACTGAGATGTATAGAAATGTCAAAATACTATGTTGTGAAACAGGAACTAACATAGCATTGAAGGTCAATTACTCTTCAAAAACAAATAAACAAACAAACAAACTTATAGAAAAAGAGATCAGATTTGTGGTCACCAGAGGTGAGGGTAAGGGAATGGTAGTCAAAAGGTACAAACTTCTAGCTATAAGAAAAATAACTACTAAAGATGTTACATATAGCATGATAAATATTATTGACACTGCTGTATGTTACATGTGAAAGTTGTCAAGAGAATAAATCCTGAGTTCTCATCACAAAATTTTTTTCTATTTTTTTAATTTTCTATCTATATGAGATGATGGATTTTCACTACACTTAGTGTGATAATCATTTCATGCTGTATGTAAGTCAAATCAATATGCTGTACACCTTAAACTTACACGTACTGTATGTTAATGATATCTCAACAAAACTGGAGGAAAACGGACAAACTCGCACAATACGTTATCTTGTAATACTTGTGACCGCCTCAATACTGTTATAAATGAGTATAACTAAGATGATTTTCCTTTAAATCTGATACTTGATTCCTCAAGTATCTGACCTTAGTTTCATGAAAATGTCAAAGTTGAACAAAAGAAAGTTTGTAAAGGAACACTAAAAATTATTTATTTCCATTTGCATTGTGTACTACTCGAGACATGAAATATTCTTAGTAGGTACTATTTACTACTCTCAGCTCTGAAGTTTGCTGGCCTTGGAGAGCACATTGTTCTCCCTCATCCCACCTTCTTTATCTCTTGAACACCAGTTATTGGTGATCTACTAAAACTTTGACGCAAATTTGTCTATTTTTATAGACAAACATAATAGCACCTAAGAAAAATCAGAGGAAGCACAGTTTTTCTATCCCTGAGAGAATTACTGAAATTAACAAGGATACTGATTAGAGACCGTTGGTAAATGTAGTAGTGGCACATGTATGTTAAGAAAATGCTCATATTAAATCATATTAAGGAAAAGCCAAAATTGTGAAGTTTTTATTGCAGCAAATGCTAACAAGTCTACTTTGATCTGAAATCCAGTAAAGAAGAAAAATATGTAGAAAGAGTCCAATATATATTTGAACTATATGTCATGAAAGAAACTGTCCATGCAGAACACAGGTATTAATTTTAAAATGCGAAATGCATTAATCAATTTTGCTATAACATGAATCTAATCTAATGTCATTGTGAAGCCATTTAATGGTTTAAGTAGAATGAGTCCTTTATAAGGTAACAACTGTGGCTGTATCAATACTTTCAGATAGTTTAGGCAGAAATGTGCTGGCTCTCCTACTGTCTGTTTACTCTTTCCAAACCCAAAGGAAAGGTTTTACTAAGATTTATGCATTTTATGTAGTTCTAAAGGATTTCACTACTTATTTACTACTTGGTGAGCATCATTATACATTTATTATTATCAAAATATGCTCTGGCAATTACATACTGTCTGGTGATATTTGGGGGTACTTCATATATAACATGTACTTAGCTAATGACATTTCTCAGTTCTATCATTCATAGAAATTTCTGTAACCTCTCCCTCATGAATGACAAGAGAGCTCCTTCTGAAAAGGAGAGAACTGTTTATTTATACTTCATCAGTAGAGTTGCCTTTAATTTGCAGTTTTTTTACCAACACGTTCAATTTTTCAAAATAATAGAATGTAAACTCACACTTATTTATGCAATTTCAGGATCCTAAAAGATTCCTAAAATAACTATTATACTTTCAAAACCCATATGAAATATAAAATTATAAACGTTTAACATTTTAAAATAAAAATAGTTAAAAAGCTGTGTGTCACACTCTGTACTTCGTTCATATCTGATTTCACTTTGAGGTATGTTAATTGAAACATTACTTTGAGAGCTACAATCATCAACATGGTATTGGTATTTTTTAATACCAAATCTGTTTCCAATTCTGTCTCTGAATTATCTAACCTGAACTATACTATACATATAAAATTTTAAAATACATATATTAAACTTAGAACAATAATCTGTCAATTTCGGTGCCATAACTATTAATTTTGTGTTTTTGACATGGCATAATATTCTGTGATTAGCCAAACTTCAAAGTTATAACAGTGTCCTAATATATCTATTATAAATTAATAAACTGCTATTGAATCTTCATCTCATAATGTTGCACTTACCAATGTTGTAAGCATGCATTAATAATTGATACTTAAAAGAATAATAATGTTTATAACTGTGTAAGAGAGGTGGAACCCAATTAAATTAGACCTCTACTCAGGAAGCTTCCACAGTAGCAGAGATAGATATGGAAACATGTACGCTGAAGAAATACATTTATGTTACGTTTGTTGATAGTCTACAACATCTTTTATAATTAGCACTGATAACACAGAAAACTGAGATAAAATATGACTGATATATCTGAAACTATTTTGTACTATGACTGAAATATTTGAAACTATTTTATAGAAGTGATAACTTGTGAGCTGTAACTTGTGGACTGATGGACTTCTGACAGGCAGGGTTATTGGGGAGAACACTTCAGTGAGAGGAAATAACTAGGAACAACCTTTGTTTGATTTTCCAGTGCCAAAAATACAGTGACAAACCTCATAAAGGCAAAGTCTCTAATGACTTTTATATACTTTTGCTAATCTAAGGCATTGATGGACTGTGAGAATGTTAAGATCTGACAAGCTGTGTCTAAGTGTACAAAGTTGTTAGACAATTTTCAATGCAGGTAAATAAAATGAATTAACCTGGGAAGGGTAATTCTGAAAATTGAAGCATAGGTTATTAGAATTGGGAGGAACCAGAGGAGCTTGGGATTAACAGACACACACTACTATATATACAATAGATAACCAAGGACCTGTTGTATGGCACAGGGAACTATATTCAGTATCTTGTAATAACCTAGAATGGAAAAGAATCTGACAAAGAATTATATATAAATATATAACTGAATCACTTTGCTGTACAGCTGAGACTAACACAACATTGTAAATCAACTATACTTTAATTTAAGAAAAAAACAAACAGGAAATTCCCTGGTGGTCCAGTGGTTAGGGGTCCATGCTTCCACTGCAGGGGGCACGGGTTCCATCCCTGGTAGGGAGCTAAGATGCCACATGCTATGCAGTGCAGCCAAAAATTAAATGAAATAAAAAAATAAAAGTAAAAATAAAAAACTTTATTCTTTAGAAAAGTCTTTTCTACAGTACCTTTTTTTTTTTTTTTTTTTTTGCGGTACGCGGGCCTCACTGCCGTGGCCTCTCCCGTTGCGGAGCACAGGCTCTGGACACGCAGGCCCAGCGGCCATGGCACCTGTGTCCCCTGCGTCGGCAGGCGGACTCCCAACCACTGCGCCACCAGGGAAGCCCCATATTTCCTCCATTCTCAAAGCATTTAACACAATTTTCTATTTTTATTTTCTTTTTTGTCTCTTTTTTCCCTTAACAGCTTTATTGAAACATCCCTGACATATGAAAACTGTATATACATAAGGTGTACATAAGTGTATATGTTGTGAAAAGATCACCAGAATCAAGCTAATTAACATATCCATCAACTATACATAGTTACTGTTTTGAGCGCACGTGTGTGTGAGACATCACCATTTTCCTAAAGTATTATGCAATATATGTAATATGTCAAATGGCTCTTTTACGAATTGTTTCCTCTTGTTAGTGTAGAGCAGTATTCTAAAAACATTATAAGAATTACTTTGCTAAGGCCAGAAAGTTTTTTATTTTCCTTAGGGAGAGACAAATTAGAATATCAAACTAATTATGGTTTAGAAAATGTAGATAACGTGAAAGTTTTGATGTATAGTGGAGAATAACTAGAAGGTTGCCTGTGATCCGTAGTTGGTGTTACAAAACATGAAATGGCAAAGAAAGAAAAGCATCTTGGAATTAACAAAAGAAATCTTCCCCCACTTTTTATAAGGGTTTGCCATGATGGGTGAGAAGAGTCATTTGGAGGAATCTAGAGAAGATAGGATCAGTCTCTGACAAATTTGGTCCTTTATGTGACATTTATGGGTATGGTGCTTAGTAAATGGCCAGGAAAATTTTATTATATTAGCTAGAGAGCCTCTACCTCCGTGGTACCACCATATTCTAAGAGTTAGAGATATGGGGTCAGGTGTGGGCTACAAAACAGCATGACATTCTCAGAAAACATCATGGTGACTTCAAACCAGTTAGATTTACTAGAAAAACTTTTCAAGGTGTAAAGAGTGAGAATATAAGCCTGAAATGTAAGCCAGTTGCTTGATGCGTGTGCTACGGATGGATGTGCTATGTGGATGGGTGAGTTATAAGTGCAAGTGCTGTGACAAGGAGTTTTGTTTACGTTGACACTTTAACACTGGGTAGGAATTTTTCAGGAAACATAGAGACGGGCCACACAGAGAAGTTGCCATGAAGGAGACTACAGACAACAGAAATCTTTAGTTTCTCCCAGGAATTATATGGAGTACTATATAGCCAAAGAGTAAAATGTCCCAAGAATTCAGGGCTTCTCTGGTGGTGCAGTGGTTGAGAGTCCGCCTGCCGACGCAGAGGACACGGGTTCGTACCCCGGTCCGGGAAGATCCCACATGCCACAGAGCGGCTGGGCCCGTGAGCCATGGCCGCTGAGCTTGCGCGTCCGGAGCCTGTGCTCCGCAGCGGGAGAGGCCGCAGCGGTGAGGGGCCCGCGTACGGCAAAAAAAAAAAAAAAAAAAAAGTATGTGTAGCTAAAAGTATTATAATTTTCTCTCAAGATACTTTTTCTTCTGTTTTAATTTTAAAGGAACCATTCTTTGTATGTTTGACTTCCTGCTGTTTAAATAGGCTGGTTAATCAAAAATTTAAAACACAATACACACACTGAACATAAATCTGTAATAAATGTTTGAACTACATTCCATGTATGAAATTTTATCCATGCTGTAGCTTTTTCATAAAAAACAATATCAATATTCTGAAAATGAACATATTTTAGAGTTTGTTGTCATTTGGTTTATATATGAGAAATACATTTCACTTTAAGAACAAGTCACTAAAAACAATTCTCACATAATCTACAAGATAACTTATTTTTGCTGGATCAAGAAATATGTCACATTTACTAATGACACTGAAATAATAATGTTAACCCTTCATTTGGCTGGTTGTACCCTGTGACCTAATAAAACTGTCTTTTCTCTCAGCTACTTAGGCTGCTGCTGTGTTGTAAGTGCCCTTGTGTCATCTACACAAGCACTTTCTTTCCTGATGAAGTTTACCCAAGCTCAAATGTCCACTACTTCATTTCCAGAAAAAGAAATAACTTACTCTTATAGTTCAAACTTAAAACTTATCCTTAAATCCCAGGAGTTTTCACTGATTTAAATAATAATCAGATATGAGGTGTTAAATTTGGGTAAGAAAAAAGTCATCCACGATTTAATATGAATTAAATTACTATAATTTATAAGAATAACTCACTGAAATGCTTTTGATATGAAAATTTATTATCTTACAGTATTTATTTGCTGTCTCCTATACTATTCTTCTTTGGTTTAGTTTGATGATAATATATTGATTTAAATCTCATCTAAATTTACTTTTCCACTGGGCTGCCATAGCCTTGGGCTATTTTGTTCTGTCCCATTAAGGTGTCATTCCACCCAGCATGCATCCCTTTGGCCAAGGAGTCACCATCCAACCCGCCGGCTCCCATACACCCAGCTCAAACCCATTCTCCCCCTGCTTAATTTTCCTGTTTCTATCAATGGCTATTCTCTTAACAATATCTGAACATTTTCTAGGTTGGAAAGCTTAACTGCATCCTTATACCCTTTTTCTTAATTGAAACGTATCTTCCAAGGGCAATTTTTACTCCACCCTCCTTTGGAGTGGACATCTTTATTCAGTCCCCCATCACAAGACCTGGAGAGACTTGCTAGCATTATGCTAGTTTCCTGATCCATGAACACGGCGTAAGGGAAAACTCTTCTGTTTCCCCTCTACTCTCAATGCTTCACTTCTGAAACCAGATGTGTGGATTCTCCCGCACATCAAGTCATTCTCTGATATCAGCTGGGTGTCCTATAACTTAACTCAATTCTGACATGATCTCCCTGGAGTTGGCATCAGATTCCGCAGGTTAAGTCAGTCCCACATGACTGCCCCACTGCAGACACGAATCCAAGGTCCAGCTTGTCCCACGGGCTGCATGATCTCCTACTCTGGCTCAATAATTCGCTAGCATGACTCACAGGACTCAGGAAAACAACTGGTTTATTAGATTACCAGTTTATTACATAAGGATACAGTTGAGGAGTGGCCAGATGGGGGAGATGCATAGAGCAAGGGTGTGGGGAGGGGTGTGAAGTTTCCATGCCCCCTCCAGATGTGCCACCTTCCCAGCACTTACATGTGTTCACCTATCTGGAAGTTCTCTGAACCCCAGTTTTGGGAGGTTTTATGATGGCTTCATTACATAGACATGGTTGATTAAATTGTTAGCCATTGGTGATTTAATTCAGTCTCTAGCTCCTCCCTCCTCCCAAGGGGTTGGAGGTCAGGAGTAAGCCTGAAATTTCCAACCCTCTAATCACATGAATGGGCAACTAAGGCCCCTCCTTAGGGCCTTTCCAAAAGTCACCTCATTAATATAAACTCAGGTGTGGCCTAAAGGGGCTTATAATGAATAAGAGAAAACTTAATTGAAATTCCAAGAGTTTTAGAAGTCCTGTGCTAGGAATGGGGACAAGGACCAAATACATATTTTTTATTATAAATCACAATGTCACAGGTGGTATATTTATCCATTTTTTGAGGTCTTTGACTTCTCAGTAATGTTGAGCAGTTTTCAGCACTGATCTTGCACATCTTTTGTCAGATTTATTCCTCAGTATTTCACAATCTATTTCACAGTATTTCAGAATCTATTCTGAGTGGTATTGGTTCTTTATTTTAATTTCTGATTGTTGCTAATTTACAGAAATACTAATTATTTTTAAAATTAATCTTGTATCCTGCAACCTCATTAAATTCACTTAGCTTAAGTAGTTATTTTGATACATTCTGTAGATTTGCTACATAGATGATTATGTTGATTACAAATGGAGAGAAATTAACTTCTTCCTTTCCAGTTGGACAACATTCATTTCTTTGCCATTGCTTAATGCATTGTCACTAAGAATCAGGCAAAAATCTCCAATACAGTGTGAGATAGAAATGGTGAAAAAGCAAACACCTTGCCTCCCTCCTGCTCTCAGGAGAAAGGATTCAGTCTTTCACCTTTACGTAGGATAATAGCTATAGATTTTTAGATGATGCCCTTTATCAGGTTGGGAATGTTCCCTTATATTATCAAAACTTTCTCCTTCAGCTGTTGACATTAACATGTAGTTTATCCTTTCAATTTTTTAAAACACAGTGAAATGCATTGATTGATTCTTAAATGTTAAACCAACTTTGCATTTTTTGAGATAAGCTCTATTTGTAAATTGATCTGTATTTTTGTTTCTCATATGTGTTTGCCTAACTTTGAAATCAATGTAATATTGACCATAAAAATGATTTTGAAATTATTCATCCCTCTGCAATTTTCTGTAAATGTTTAGGTAGAATTCCACTTTTTTCTTCCTTAAATGTTTGCTAATATTTATCAGTGAAACCATTATGGTGTGGAGTATTCTTTGTAGGAATGTTTTAACTATAGTTTCACTGCCGTTAAGAGATGTAAACTTTTGTTTCTTCTGCGAACTTTAGTAGTATTTGTCTTTTAAGGAACATGTCCATTTGAGTTTCTTAATATATTGGCATAAGGTTGTTCATAATAATCCCTTGTTCTTTTAATGCCTACACAATCTGTAATGATGTCACCTCTCTGTAAATATTGGTCATTTGTGTCTCCCCACTTTGTTCCCTGATTGGTCAGCCTTGAGGTTTACCGATTTTATGGATTTTTTTTCAGTTGGCTATTTTTATTTTCTAATTATTCAATTTCTCTTTGATATTTATCATCTTATATCTTTTGCTATATTGCTTTCTCTTTGTTTTCTAGTTGCTTAGTTTGGAAACTGAGGTCTTTGACTTGAGACTTTTCTTCTTTTCTAATGTAGGCTTTTATTCTATACCTATCCCTTTAAATTCTACTTTAGCTTCACGCTATACATTTTGATATGTTATATTTTCATTTTCATTCAGTTTAAAATATTCTGCTATTGGTTTCTTTATTGACCCATGGACTATTTAGAAGTGTGATATTTAGTTCCTACCTATTTGATGATTTTCTAGAGTCTTCACTGTTATTGATCTCTAATTTAAATATATTGTGATCACAGACCATATTCTGCATAAATTTAATTTTTTTATATACATGGAGTTTTCTAATGGCTTAGAATATGATCGACCTTTAAGTGTCTCATGTGCAAACTGAAAGTAATGTGGATTGTGCTGTTGTTTAATGAGATATTCTAGAAATATCAATTAGGTCAAGTTGATTTCCAGTGGTGTTCATGTCTTCTATATACTTATGATACCCTGATAAATTTTATAGACTATTGTTCTTTCAATTATTGAGGGAGGGATGTTGAAATCTCTAAATGTAGCTGAATTTTACTATTTCTATTTGTGGTTCTATTGACTTTTTTCTTAATTAATCTTAAAATCCTCTTCTTAGGCACATAAACAATTAAGACTGCTATGTCCTTTCGATGCTTTGGCACAGTGATTATTATGCAAGACCTTTTTTGTACCGGATAATATTCTTTGTTCTGAAATATAATGTTTCTATTACTAAAATAGTCTCTCTAGCCTTCTTTTGTTTAATGTTAGTGCGGTATAACTTTATCCATCCTTTCACTTCTAATCTACTTTTTCTTTATATTTATATGGGTTTATTAAAGAACATATAGTTGTGTCTTGCTTTATTGTCTGGCAGTACTCATTCAGTGTGGTTCTTAAAATAATTTACAGTCTTATGATTATTGATATGAGTGGTTACGAATTTACTGTTTTTCTATTCGTGTTCTGTGTGTGTTCTATTTTTCCCATCTGTCCTTGGTTTCTTTTTTTTCTCTCTTTTTCTGCCTTGTTTTGGATTATTTTACTTATAATCTCTTTTATCTCCTTTGTTAGCTTATTAGCTTAACTATTTTTCATGCATGTTTTGTGTTTGATTTGGGATTTATGGTGTTCATTTTAACTTCCCACTGGCTGTTTAACTTCCCACTGGCTGTTTTCCAGATATATTTCATATATAATATGAAAACCTCACAATTGCCTATTTTCATTTATCCTCTCCTGCCCTCATTGCTATGGTTGTTATATATGTTACTTTCCATACATGATATACTCCCCACAAATATCTATTTTTTGCCTTCAAAAGCCAATTTTTATTTGAGAAGATTTAAGTAACAAAAAACTATCTTTCATATTTGTATACATATTTACCATGCCCTTCATTTGTATTTGAAATCTAGTTGCCATCTGCTGTCAGACCCTTCCTGTCTTTCCTTTACCGTTTCTGTAGTGCAGTCTGCCGTTGGTGAATTTCAATTTCGTATGTCTAAAAAAGGTTATTTATATTAAAATATACTTTGCTGGATGTAGAACACAATGTTAACAGTTTTGTTCTTTTTATAAAAAAGAGGAAAGCCAAATATAAAAGACATTGCAGATGTCCCTCTGCAAGTGATGTCTTTTTTTTTTTTTAATTGGAGCACAATTGCTTCACAACAGTGTGCTATCTTCCGCTTTACAACAAAGTGAATAAGCTATACATATACACACATGCCCATACCTCCTCCCTCTTGCATCCGCCCCCATCCCACCCCTCCAGGTGTCACAAAGCATCGAGTTGATTTCCCTGAGCCATGCGGCTGCTTCCCACTAGCTATCTATTTAAATTTTGTAGTGTACATATGTCCATGCCAGTCTCTCACTTCGTCCCAGCCCACCCCTCCCCCTCGCAGCATCCCCAAGTCCACCCTCTACATCTGAGCCCCCATTCCTGTCCTGCACCTAAGCTCTTCAGAACCACTCCTTTCTTTCTTTTTAGATTCCATATATATGTGTTAGCATACAGTATTAGATTTTCTCTTTCTGAATTACTTCACTCTGTATGACAGACTCTAGGTCCATCCACCTCACTACAAATAACTCAATTTGTTTCTTTTTATGGCTGAGTAATATTCCATTGTATATACGTGCCACATCTTCTTTATCCATTCATCTGTCAATGGACACTTAGGTTGCTTCCATGTCCTGGTTATTGTAAATAGAGCTGCAATGAATATTGTGGTACCTCACTCTTTTGGAATTCAGTTTTTCACCATTGACAACAATGTTGGCTGTGGGTTTGTCATATATGGCCTTTATTATGTTGAGGTAAGTTCCCTCTATGCCTACTTTCTGGAGGGTTTTTATCATAATTCTGTATTGAATTTTGTCGAAAGCTTTTTCTGCATTGACTGAAATGATCATATGGTTTTTCTCCTTCAATTTGTTAATATGGTGTATCACATCAATTGATTTGTGTATATTAAAGAATCCTTGTGTTCCTTGGATAAACCCCACTTGATCATGGTTTATGATCCTTTTAATGTGCTGCTGGATTTTGTTTGCTAGTATTTTGTTGAGGATTTTTGCATCTATGTTCATCAGTGATATTGGCCTGTAGTTTTCTTTCTTTGTGACATCTTTGTCTGGTTTTGGTATCAGGGTGATGGTTGCCTCATAGAATGAGTTTGGGAGTGTTCCTCCCTCTGCTATATTAAGGTAATTATCAATGTGTATGTTCCTGTTACCATTTTGTTAATTATTTTAGGTTTGTTATTGTAGGTCTTTTCCTTCTCTTGTATTTCCTGCCTAGAGAAGTTCCTTTAGCATTTGTTGTAAAGCCGGTTTGGTGGTGCTGAATTCTCTTAGCTTTTGCTTGTCTGTAAAGTTTAATTTCTCCATCGAATCTGAATGAGATCCTTGCTGGGTAGAGTAATCTTGGTTGTAGGTTTTTCCCTTTCATCACTTTAAATATGTCCCGCTACTCCGTTCTGGCTTGCAGAGTTTCTGCTGTAAGATCAGCTGTTAACCTTATGGGGATTCCCTTGTATGCTATTTGTTGTTTTTCCCTTGCTGCTTTTCATATTTTTTCTTTGTATTTAATTTTTGATAGTTTGATTAATATGTGTCTTGGCATGTTTCTCCTTGGATTTATCCTGTATGGGACTCTCTGCACTTCCTGGACTTGACTATTTCTTTTCCCATATTAGGGAAGTTTTCAACTATAATCTCTTCAAATATTTTCTCAGTCCCTTTGTTTTTCTCTTCTTCTTCTGGGACCCCTGTAATTCAAATATTGGCACATTTAGTGTTGTCCCAGAGGTCTCTGAGACTGTCCTCAATTCTTTTCATTCTTTTTTCTTTACTCTGCTCTGCAGTAGTTATTTCCACTATTTTATCTTCCAGGTCACTTATCCATTCTTTTGCCTCAGTTATTCTGCTATTGATTCCTTCTAGAGAATTTTTAATTTCATTCATTCTGCTGTTCATCATTGTTTGTTTGCTCTTTAGTTCTTCTAGGTCCTTGTTAAACATTTCTTGTATTTTCTCCATTCTATTTCCAAGAGTTTGGATCATCTTTACTATCATTATTCTGATACCTTTTTCTGGTAGACTGCCTATTTCCTCTTCATTTGTTTGTTCTGGTAGGCTTTTACCTTGCTCCTTAAAAAGTTTAAAATAAATATGGTCTAACGTGTTTAATAAAACCACTTGATTAATCTGCTCATAAATTGTGGCTTATAGCCCACCAAATGTTCATTCCAAATATGTGTCCTAGTACAGCAGGCTGTCCTGTTTTGTTTTGTTTTTCTCCATGAACCTAGAATATACCATCAATGATAAATGTTAAAAATATTATTTTTTCTAATGTAAACCTTAGCTTCATATGAAAACAAGATTGAGATTGAGAATAAGATTTTCATCCAAGTTATTTTGTCTTAGGAAAATATCAGTTCACACATTCAGACTTGAGTAAATAGAATATTCAGAGGCACAGATCAGTGAGTTGTCACTTGAATAGCAAAGTTATGTAAGCTTTCTTGAGTTTAACAGAATCTTCAGAAATGAGTACTATCTTAGAAATGTCTGCTCAACAGATTTCATACGTAGGTATTGTCAAAGTTACTTTCTGAATTTCCTTAGAATTTTAATATTGATCCATTCATTCTCTGCAGTACATTTTTTCGTTTTAAAATGTTTTTCTCTTTCTTGTTTACCCGCTTTCTTGTTTACCCCTCACATGCTTTCATATATTTTAGAGAATTCTATAATAAAAATTGTTTTAGTAACTAACATTTATTGAGCATTTACTATATACCATTATGTGTGTATATACATGTATATCTAAATATGCTTATTTATTATTTATAACATCAAAGTGGATACTACTATATTCAGACATTCATAAGTGAGAAAACTGAATTACAAAGAGACTAAATATCTTCTAGCCCATTTTCCTGGCTATGTGACCATTATGTCACTTTATCAGTTTTACTTTGTTAATCTCTACTTTATCATGCTGAGTTTTCAAACTTGCAAACTACATTTCTAATTACAATTGCCTTCTTGTTACATTCTGCTTATAGGGGGTAGTAAAAGAAGGAAATTGCAAGGCAAACAAAAGGAAGAAGAGTCTTTCTTCTTCCTATGTACTTGCTGTTCTTGTCACCATCATCTCAACCACCACACTGCCCCAAAGTAACCGCAGTTAGTCCCAGCCTCCAGATCCTTTTTGTTCTCTGAGCCCCAGCATCACCGAAACCCCTCAGGTAACAACAGCACTAGAAGCACACCTCCTCCTAAGAGGTCTGTCTTCCTGTTCTGCAGGACCACTATTGACAGTCATTATGATAATCCCAACTTTTTTGCTTTATTCTCCAGATGTAAGTGTGACAGATTCTTCTTGCCGTTGTTATTTGTGGCTTACCAAATTTTTGGTTTTGGTTTTTACTTATTCAGTTTATTCAGCACCTGTATAACCAATTCCCTGCTAAATTCCGTCCTTTCAAATATCTAGTTTGGTTTCTGTTTTTCCTGCCAACTCCCTAACATAAACTCTCTTGACTCATTTCTTTGCAATGTTCGATCTCTTAATTTAGGTCCCTTGAGTGGTGAAAATGAAACTGAACCTTTTAATATTTTGAGTAATTATTTGTATAAATTAAAAAACTCAATTGCTTCTCACATCCTAGGTGAAAATAACCCTTAACTAAGTAAAGCTATCATTTGCTCATGACTGCTCTGAGAGCTGACAGTGTTGAAGCCATCTCGAATGGAGAATTGGGAGGTAGCACAATGTCTTCATGCTCAGATTTTTGTGGTCCCTGGTCTCCCAGATTCTGAACCAACACTATGTGCGCCGAGAACCTGCCAAAATTTTTCAACTCTCCAACAGTCAAAATCAAAAGCATATCAGTATTACATTTCTTTCACCAACAATCTTCTCTGCTACTCCATCCCATTTAAAATAATCAGAACCTGTATCCAAGACTCAAAAGAAAATTAGGCATTACCAAGCATATTAATTCATACAAATAAAGAGCACGTATTTGTGTGTGTGTGTGTGTGTGTGTGTGCACGTGTGTGTGTGAGGGCGCACACGTAGTGGGAGGAACGGTGATTCTACATGCCTAGTAATCCTTAACCAGTCCAGCTGAACCACCCGACTTAACCACACTGCACAGAATTGCTTTGTCATTTCCTAGTCCTGAGATTTTTGAAAAAATTACTTAAGCTCCATGGTCTCCCATTTCCTCATCTCTGAAATGGGGATTTTAAAAGTATTCCACTCAAGGATTATGGGAAATTAAGTGAGTTAATAAGTATAAAATGGTTAGAACTACATCGTCACATGGCAATTGTTAAATGACTACCCACTAGTTTTACTGCTATTATTCCTGCCGTGTCCTAGACTGACATGACCTGGAGAAATATGTACTAGAAAAAATAATGTATTCTAAAACATACATGTAGGAAATCTCCATAAGCCAGAAATAGTTTTCTCAGAAATATGGAAACTACAAACTTATCAGACAATTTCTCTTGTATATAAATTGGTTTAGTAATTGTGTGGACCAAGCCTATGCACCACTGCTTCACACCTCTGGAGAAGAAAGCCTCTCAAATAAAGGGTAGTATGAAAACACTTTCTTTACTTCCCTGCCCCTCATGTCTCTCTTACCAAATGCTCTTGGAAGAATTGTGAAGGCAGATGTCAATGCATGTACAACTGTGATACTACCTGTAGAAAACAACTGCAGATTAAGTAAGGTTGCTATATTGTTTGTTTCATTTGGACACATTTCTCAACCCCATGAAGAGTATTTTTCTAGTTCTTTGGTAGGAAACTGAGTACTGCCCTCCATCTCTGGCTTCCACCTCCAACATGTATACCTTTGGCCACGCCTTTCCTGTCTTGGATTTCTCTGACACTGTGTTTTATACATGTAAACTGCCTTCTAATTTTGAAATCATTTTTATATACTTTATTCCAACATAGCTTTCTTTCCCCCTTATGAGTAGTAGAGTTGAAGCCCAGAAGCTAAATGCCTGAAGGTCGTGGTTGAGACAAATCTGAGCTAGGTCTCCTGATCCCTGGCCTAATGTATTTCCATTAATGTTTAGGTTAGAGTTATATGTTTGTTCTTTCCTAGAACAAGAATCCACAACTCTTGTTGGATTCACATATGGGTATGCGATAAAAAGATTGGTAACAACAGAATTGTAAATTTACAAGAAGCTGAGTTTGGGACAGTGAAGAGCATGGGGTCCATCACCAGCAGGTGTGGTGGACACATTTCATGTTTATTACATTATCTCTGTTCACCTGTAGGTGGGAAGGTTCCAAATATTTCAGGCTAAAGAGGGCATTGCATTTCTTCTCATCTTCTATGCTGTACCTACTTAGCTGAGACCTCTCTGCGGATAAAAGGACTGAATACTTGGTTCAGAAGAAATCTTTCAGGATGTTGGAGAGACAGAGATTGGAGAAAATACATCACAGAACCTCAACTTTGCCAATCAGGTTTTAGTCGTATGATACTGAAATTATTTTTTGTCTGTTTTAATTTAACATATTTTCCACTAAAAATTATGAGAAATAGTTATCCGAATGTGCTACGTTTTCCTTGGAGTATCGCATGTTGCAGAGAAATATAAAATATGCAGCACTAGTTCCATCCATATGTAGTCCTGGAACATCTTGGACTCTGATTCTCTCTTTTTCAGAAGGTTAGGGTTGCAACAGAGCAGGCAGGATACAAAGAGGAAATGTCCCACAAGGAGTTAATCTGACTCCTCATTTATTATACAAAAAAGGTACGTGTAAAGAGGTGGAGAATCAACTTACATAAACAGTCTCACAATGTGATGTATTCATAACCTCAGTACCTGCACTTTTAGGGAGCGTGAAATGTAACTGTCTCTGGAGATAATGTGCTTCTTCTTTTTCATACTGCAAATCAATGAGGGTGGTCCTAGAAATTTCTCTTTCTTTTTTCCTCTCTTCTTCATCTCCTATTTTCCTTATTCCCTCTTCCCTCCCTCTCTCCACATATCTAAAGCTTTCTCTATAATTTAAAGCACTTTTTGCTCCACAAAATTTAATAATATTTTAATTGACAAAACAGCATGCTCTCAAGACAGAAAAATTTTACATGCTTACTTATTCCTTAAGAACAGCAACCAACCTCCTCAAAAGAAAAACAAATAAACAACACAGTGGTAGCAGGAAGTTCCAGGGATGCTATATTTCCTAAATGATACTTATGTTCTTGTTTACTAATTCCTAAATTTGCCTCAGTCCATCCCTGTTGAATCATCATTTCCAGCAACTTTACCATGAAAAACTTCTGCTCCTGTAAATATTAAAATCAAGGAAACTCCAAGAGTTAGTTTTTTTTAAAAAAAAAAAAAAAACAGAAGAAATGGTTCTGCTTTATTCTGTTGTGTTTTCTTGTACTTTTTAAACGAAACTCAATTTATCAATTCAAGAGAGGGTAGAACATAAAAGTAAAGGATGTTGTCATAAAAGGTGGACATACATCCTCTATAACAGCTTCTGGGGCCGATCTGCATAGCAAGTTCTTGGTTGTTTATTCAGTGTGAAAGCTAATAAATGTATTTGTGAGAACTCCTAAAAGGCAATCATTTTCAGAAGAGCGAATCCTGGCAAAAGCTATTGTTTTTTCAAATCCAAATGACAGAAGCTTTAATATGACAACATTTGCAGTTCTGGGGGCACAGTACATTTTGGAATCATAGAAGTAGCAACACATTTTGTGTAGCAAAACATACTGTGTTTAAATCTGTCCTACTGAAATGTGCTGCTAATGGTTATACACACTATATTAAGAAGAGGAAGGATGACAAATTATAAACCAACACAGATCTAGTCATTTTGCAAGAAAATCTTTATTTTCTTTACTTATTTTTTCTTTTTATCCATCTGTTTTGGTTTCACACACCCTCCAAATTCAGTTAGAAAATCTGTCTCTCAAGAGCTTTCTCACGCTGTGTTTATCTTTAGAAGGTATGCTTTAGATTTTCCAATAACGCTCTTCAACTTTATTGAAAGTATCAAATAAAATATAATTATTATTAAATTCAAGAATTAAAATAAACATTGTATTTTTTTGCTACGTGTGAAGTGTAATGATTCATGATGCCTAGAAAGGTGAAATTCATTTCTCATTTAATTTACTTCTCAAATGTCTTCTGTTTGTCACTGGGGTACAGGGCAACGAACATTGTGGAAAATGAAAAGTTGATTGTCTTTGCCCTGAAGCTTACAATCTTAGAATAAAAGCTTGAGACAGGCAGAGTCAAAATAGGAAACCTGTAGCAAAGTGAAGTAAACATTGTTAGAGGTAAGGCAATAGGAAGGGAAAACAATATACTGTGAACTTGGAAGTAGAGACAATATTGTGTTTATTTAAGAACTGCCAGTCTCTCAGGCTGCATGCTGTAAGCTGGCCCCTGTTATAGTGGGCTTAGGTTTGTTTTGTTTGTTTCTTCCTTTCTTTTAGATTTATAGAGATACTTCTGGTTTGGACTCTCTGATTACTGCCTAAATCCATACTTCAGAGAATTGCCAGGAAAACACCAAGTTTTTGAAGGAATTTCTGCACACACTGTAATCTGACTCCCTTTTTTCTGTCACATGTCACATTTAATCTAAACCTGTCAATCAGTCTTTTAAAGTTCCCTATTAAGTGAATCCAACATTCTGTTTTTTTCTTTCTTTTAATTGTCACACAAAATGAAGTTTTTATTTGTAGCAAATAAGGAGAACACGGGGAATCATTTCCTAAAGCCGTGGCTCCCCAGCAAGAAAGGTTAGGTCTTTTATTAGGGCAGCAGATGAATATTCAAGCAGGAAGGTTTTGTCAGTACAAATAAAGGCAGACATAATCTTGTTCACGCAGTTTTGGAACATGCTTCTTCATACATTGCATGCTACGTTAATGGGGCTTAAGCTTCTCCTGGGGAGGAGATCTTAGCACTGAAATTAAGCAAAGGTAACTTCCGGGACACTGGTTTGTCTGAATAGGCTCCAGTCTTGTGGTAGAGTGTAAGGTTCAAACCAGTTGCAGGGTGCTCTTGATGATGTATCTTCTTGGAGCTGTCCATATCATGAAAATAAACAACTCAAAAAACAACACCAGTGACTTTCTGCACTGGTGCTACCTAGGAACACAATGGCCTCTCCTGATCTTATTTTTTGCATGAGCTACTCAAGGCCAGGGTCTGACTGATGACATTTTCCCTTCGAAATAGACTTGTGAGAACACAATGAGAATCTACTTTCACCGAAGCACTTTTTTTTAGGAGAATTGGGATTTCTCATGACTGACGGATTTTCACAAGGGATCCTCAAGTAGAGAGATCTTTACTCATTTCAAAGAGTAAAAGAAAATGTGTCCAAGCAATGAGAAATCCAGAGCGTTACTGCCCAGTGGACCCCTGAGGCCCTCGAGTCCTAACTTCGCTTTTCCCAGCTAAGGACACTGCTGTTCAGGAGCTGGTCATTACTTAAAGCGTCCACCTGAAATTGTGTACAAGCCCATGTGTTCCTTTTTACTTTGAAGTAGACAGCTTTTGCTTTAGTCTCCAAGCTTCTCTTGAGTGTCTAAAGGCTGCTCTAGAGCTAATGATTAGGACTGTGAAGATGTAGAAACAAAGAATATCTGTTGGGCTGGGAAACTGGTAATGATTTAGACTATAAATCTACAGGATAGCAGAATCACCAAACTCCCAGTTCCCTGAAAGATACAGACAAAGGCCTGACACACATCCCTAAGTTGTTTTTACAGGAAGTAGATCCACCAGATGAAAACTGCTGAGCACAAGAACATAGACCCTAGACTGGTTGAAACCAGGTTAATGAAGCATGAAACTTCACCTTGATGCCAACCAATCTGAGAATTATCCAGGAGCTGACAACACCCTGCTCCTTGAACACTATAAAACTCCTCACTACCCCCTTCAGGGTGGGTCACTGTCTTGTGGGCATTAGCCCCCTGTGGCCCCCTTTGCCCAGCAAAGCAACAAAAGCTACTTTTCTTCTTTACACACCCTGCAGCCCCCTCCCTCACCCTGCCTTTAAAACCCCTTCACTGAAAGCCATAGTGGAGTTGGGGTCTTTTGAGCATGAGCTGCCCATTCTCCTTGCTTGGCACCTGCAATAAATGCTGTACTTTCCTTCACCACAACCCAGTGTCAGTAGGTTGGCTTTATTGCACATGGGTGAGCAGACCCAAGTTTAGTTCTGTAACACACACTTCCAAGCAGATATCAGGTCAGATTCCTGTGCTTCACTTTCTTGATCTGGGGTGCTCAGATTTCTCTGCTCCATCTGTTCAAATCCTAACTATCAGTGGGGTCCAGATCCACCTCTTCCACCAACTTGCTACTATGTTCTTTTACAGATCTCAGTTACTAGATTATACAAAAGTTTGCCTCTTAGATGCTCAGCTCCTGTTTCTGTTGTTCCCTCAGTTGGAAAATGTGCTGCTTGAGGAAATCTATGATGTATTACTTGTCCACATCTTTCAAAATGCCCTGAATAGAATAAGTCTTTGCTGTATTCTCAAAGCCAATCCTGTGTGATTAAATGACAAATGAGCACACTGTGTTTCTTAGACAAGTTCTTCCATCAATAAATATATTAAATATAATGATGGGTTAATAAAAGTAAGTGTAATTTAATCTACTTTAAACCTTAAAAAAAGTAGTTGGAATATAACACCTGACTCTAAGATAGATTTTCACTGTAACGTTTTTCCTAATTTTTCTCCACTCAATTCCATCCTAATTAATGTGAAGAGAAGAATGGGGTTCCTCTCTAATAATTTTCATTTGAAATAATACAAGTGAAAATAGCACGTTTTCTCTTGAATACAAGCAGACACACATACACACATATTGAATTCAGCTAAAATATTTTAATGATTAACAGGCTCTTATTGGGTTATAATTAGAACAGCAATTTATCAAGCTCAGCAAACCTCTTCTCTTCGTAAATGACTCTCATATGCAGACAGATGGTGGTATCTATTTTCTATGAACTTAAATGATTTAAGATAGTACTTAAGTTGATGTTGGCTTAAATTCAGTAATATTATTTGGTAAATAATACACTATAGATTAATGAAAGGTTTCCTGGAGTAATTCTACTACTGTAGCTAATGTTGTTTCAGAAATTAATACTATTTTGCAATATGAAAGGAATAGTCACTGTTTCCCTAGGTATGTCTCGAGCAGAAAATGTTGTAAAACAGAGTTAAGATTCAAACCTTGATCTCTCTGCCTTCTAATATCATTTTTCCACTTTGCAATCTACCTTTCTGTTTTTATGTGCTCAAAGTCATGAAGTCATAATAAAAAGTATCTCATGGATGTTGAGGAAGTTCTTACATAAAATAAAATTACTCATAAGCATTTGTTAGGTTATTTTTTTCTTACAGTGAACCTATGTTAAGTAATGAATAATATTATTTATCTTTCCCTAACTCATAAGAATTATTCTTATCTCAAATATATTTCTACAGCAATTCTCACATTTCACTTAGAATACAATTCACATTCATTAGCTGTCATTTTTATACAACTTTTCTATTGCCATCCTCAAAGGCACCCTCCACTGGACTCAAATTTCTTGCAGCTTTAAAAATGTGACCTGATCTTTCTCATCAGTCTTGTCACTCTTTTCCCTTCTCTGTGCCTGGGATTCTTCCCATTTTCCTCCTGATTGCTAGCTTCAAAGCTCTGCTCAAGAGTTGCCTCTATTTGCAGATGTCACGATGTACTCCTTTGCTCAGTCTAGCCTCTATCTCCTTCTCCTGGCGTCAGGTCTGTGAGTACCCTCTGACACTGCACATAGTGGGCTATGATGTGGGTCATACAAAAAGGATGGCCTTAGTCATCTCTGTGGATTAGAGACCAGAGTCAGTGGCGTAGCAATACTGGGTCCTCAGAAAAAACTTTGCTGCTACTGCTGAATATAAGTTATGTTGACTTTTTGAAGAAGAACAAAAAAAGTTTCAGAAGCTTCAATTTTCAGATATAGGAGGTTTAGCAGTTATCATTTGAGTTAATTATAATAGAGATGTGTGGACATTTGTGCTTTCCCAGGACTGACAGCCTTAAAGAAGGTGCTTAGGGAATGGCAGAGGGACACCAATGAGTCTAGGCAAAGACTTAATATCTGTCCTGTTCCAGTGCTTTTTACATAGTTCTAAAAGCACACAGAGTTCTGCACATGTACATAGGCAAATGCAATGCCTACAGAAAACTTTTAGAATTTTTATCGCTAACTTAGTAGTTATAAGATTAATGATTAGTAATATAAAGTGTAAGTAAATATCATTATGAAGATTAAAGGTTGAAAAGTCAGGGCTTGGAAAAAATTTCTCCAATCAGAACACTTTATAATAGAAAAGGAAAATTAATTTCAATGAAAAATACTTTCATAACATTACTGGTGGCTAGAGGGAAATAACTAGAACAAGATTTATCAACATTCCCTCTTTTCTACCTACTATTTTGCCTCTCCACTCATCCAACATTTTAATAACTGAAGAAATTTCTGTCTATACCAAGATTCAACACCACAGCTCAACTAACTTATCAAAGCAAAGTTACTTTCTGTAGCTGTAACTAGTGTCTCCTACTTGGAAGGTAGAGATGGTCTCAAGTCTACTTGTGTTTACTGCAGTCAGTCCATGTTATTTTTCAAACATTCTTTAATGTTTTGATGGCCAACTTTACCCTCTAGTTTTCATTTCTTCTTGAAGGGTATTAACACCATTTACATGGAATATTTACATTAGGAAAATTAATTTTTATTTTACATTTATATAAAATATTATTGAGATCTTGCTTAAAATTACATATTCTATGCTTATGCATTATTTTTATGGGTGAAGCCACTAGGACCCTCTTCCTGATCGTCACATTCTGTTGATGATTTCAATGGCTACTTTACCAAGGAAACTGAAGCATTAAAAGAAAAGTTTCAGAGAATTCCCTGGTGGTCCAGTGGTTAGGACTCTGCGTTTCCCCTGCAGGGGGCATGGGTTCAATCCCTGGTTGGGGACTAAGATCCTGCAAGCCAAGTGGCGTGGTCAAAAAATAATAATATTAATAATAATAATAATAAAATAAAAGTCGTTTGTAAAAAAAAAAAGAAGACGAAAACTTTCAGATTCCCACCACACTCTCCTGCATCTGCCAACATACTCCACCTTCCTCCCATATCTAGTTCCTTCCACTGTGTTCTAGATCCTATCTCTTCTCATCTTTTCAAGCATATCCTTCTAGCATTTTCCTTTGTCTCTTCTAATTGAAATTAAAATAAAAAATGACTAGATCATTCTACTCAGCTACCATAATGATGTTATTTCTCTCTTTTTTTTTTAACATCTTTATTGGGGTATAATTGTTTTACAATGGTGTGTTAGTTTCTGCTGTATAACAAAGTAAATCAGCTGTACATATACATACATCCTCATATCTCCTCCCTCTTGGGTCTCCCTCCCACCCTCCCTATCCCGCCCCTCTAGGTGGTCACAAAGCACCAAGCTGATCTCCCTGTGCGATGTGGCTTTTGCCAATACTAGCCCCTACCCCAATTCATTACATGCATATCTTTGAAAGATATGCTGACTCCAATATTTCTCTTCTCATCTCTCTTAATCCCAATTTAATCAGGCCTTAAAAGTCACCTCTGCACCAAAATTGTTCTCAAGATGAACAATATCATCCACGTTGATAAATCCTACTCTCAGTTCTCAATAAAATATCTTACATAACATTTTAGCAAAGTTGGACATAATAACACCATTGATAGTCACTCTTCACATAGTTTACAGAATACTATATTACATTATTTTCAACTAATTCACTTCTATTTTCTGGTTCCTTCTATTCTCTCAAGACTGCTTGTTGTTAATTCTTGTTCTCTTCTTTCCTTATTTATAATTAATCTCTTGATCTCATTGGTTCCATGGTTTTAAATCTGGCAAAAGCTAACAATTTACAAATTTATACCTCTAGCTCATATATCAAATAAACATCTCAAACTCAACAAATCTGAAATTTAACTCCTAATTTTTTTCTTCCATGCTTGTTCTACCATAGTGTCAGAGTAGAGTGTTCCCAATTTCTGTTGAAGATAAACCCTCTCAGTTGCTCAATTACAAAAATCCTAAATTCATCTTTTCTCTCACCTACCACATCCATCAAGAAATCTCATCATTTATGAATGGACAAAGAAGATGTGATATATATATATATATATATATATATATATATATATATATATATATATATATATATATATATATATTGCCCTCATGATGGGATTAGTGTCCTTATAAGAAGAGACACCAGGGAACATGCTTTTTGCTCTCTGCCATGGGAGGATGCAGGAGGAAGGCAGATGTTTGACAGCCAGGAAGAGTGCCCTCACCAGAACTCAACAGTGCCGGCACCCTGATCTCAGACTTTCAACCTCCAAAGCTGTGAGAAAATTAATTTCTGTTGTTTAATCCACTCAGTCTGTGGTATTTTGTTATGGCCTCCCAAAACGTCTAATACAGACATCTATTAGCTTTCTGAGTTATTCTTCTTTTATCTCCTCTACTCCAGCCAGAGTCTCCTTTTTCTTTCTAAAACCACCAAGCATGACCGTGCATTAGGATCTAGTTCTACATATACCATCTGCCTGAAATAGTCTCTTGGAAGACATTCACTTGCAAAAGATTTCATCTTTCAAGTCACTGTCCAGATCCCAGTTTCTCAGCAGTCTGCCCCACCTGTCCTATTTCAAACTACAGTTAGCCACCACATGTACACCTGGCCCAGGATCCCCACCTTCTTACTCTGCTCTATTTTTGCTTATTTAATTTTATATCTTTCTTTCTTTTCTTTTTTTTTTTTTTTTTCAAAAAAATGTTTAATGGGAAAATCCCTATGTTTTCAAAATCTTAAGTGAAAAGAATATCCAAAACTGGGTACACCATTTGATCTCAATTACATATAAAATACACATCTCCATATGTCTGGATGAATAAAAAAGTCTGAAAGAAGAAAGACCAAAATAATAACCATGGATCTATCTGGTTTATGATATTTTTGGTGATTTTTGTTGTCTTTTTTCTTATCCTCATGCAGTGATTTTTAAAAATAATTAATTTATTTTTATTGGAGTACAGTTGATTTACAATTTTGTGTTAGATTCAGGTGTACAGCAAAGTGATTCAGTTATACATATACATATATCCATTCTTTTTCAGATTCTTTTCCCATATAGGTTATTACAAAATATTGAGCAGAGTTCCCTGTGCTATACAGTAGGTCCTTGTTGTTTATCTATTTTATATATAGTAGTGTGTATATGTTACTTCAAAATTCCCTGCTCTATTTTTTTTAACAGAACATATCTTCTAACCATAATATCATTTACAGATATTGTTTATTATTACATGTCATTCTCTGCTTCTAAACTGTAAGCTTCACAAGTACAGGGATTTTTTTCCTTTACTTTTTTTTTCCTGATGAATACCAAATGTTTATAAGATAATATATATATTTTCCCTTAAAAATTAATCTTTAATATATGTTATACTATCTAAGGTATTTTTTTCCTGAGTGCCCAGAACATTCGCTCCATATGATAATTATTAAGCAGATTTCATATTCTCCTTTTTCCTGCTATACTTGTAATAAGTGTTTTATATACTTCCAATCCTCACTATTAACATTAAGACCTTTGGGTGGAATTAGCTTCTTTTTTCTTAACATTTATTTTGATAATGAATAAACATAATCCCGTTAGGTTATTTTCATTTGAAACACTGAATTTCATGTTTCCTAATGTGCCTTGCTTATAAAAATGTGTAGTTTGTAAAGACCTAGAATTCTCATCATAAACAGCTTCAAAATACATCACAATCTGAGGCACTTGGCATACATCTGTGATCAAGATAAAAACAACCGTATTCTTGATCTCTAAGATATTCCAGTGATCATATTTCACATGAGTATGAGTACAAACCCAACTGTTTGAGTTTCAAACACTACCATTTTCTTTTGACACTCTTTCAATGTAAAAGTCCATTTCATTTCACAGGACTTGTATTAAAACTTTTTCTCAAAGTCTCTGTTTAAACCATTCTCATGGTACTCATCATGTCCTCTCAAATTTATGAAGTTTAACCTTTAATTTTTATCCTTTATGTCAAGATGTTTCTCTGAAACCTCCATATGGTTTATTTAAGGCTTTTCCTCTTTTTTTTTAATGGATTATCAGTTCCTCTCTCTCAAATGAATTGATATCTGTAAAATAACTTTGAAAGTAAATGCAGATTTTTAACTTCACTTCAGAAATGATGTACCTTTACTTTTTCACTTCAGACATGATGTACCTTTACTCTGTTTCATCACTGCTTTTGAAAATTCTAGACTATGACAAAAACCGTAAGGTTTTTTGTAAGTACAACTTACTCCTTTCATTTCCATTATTTTGAACACATTCCTTTTAGTTTTTTTTTTTCTTTTACATATTGCCACTCCACTAGTGAGAATGTATCTAGAATGTTTTAGCCACACTGAGTAAGTTTGTTCTTCTGTGGACTCAGTTCCCTGCCTGAGAGTGAATTAGGTACTTGGAGAGGACCACTAGCGTCTGCAGTGCACGTGTAATGCTCAAAACAGCACCCAAGTGGCTCAAAAAGTTTATGTACCTGATGTTAGAGAGCTTGACTTCAGTCCCCAGGAGGAAGGGATAACAGGATCCTGGGAGATTATCTGATCTAGCTCCTTGTGTCCAGGCAGGCTTATGTTGAAAGCATTCAGGACAGATCATCTTCTAATTATTGTTCTGGATCGTTTCATTTTGTGTGTAATTTCCTTCTCTTTAAATTACACAAGGCAGCCACTGCAGTGCCATGTACCTGGCACTTTCTAATACTTCTTGCATTGAATGGTTACTTGGGATCTTGTTTGTTGTTGTTATTTGTAAGTATCCGTCACTACTCACTCTTTTAAATTGAAATAAGATTACTATTCTACTGATTTACCTTTAGATATCAAAGATAAACTAAGTACAGTAAGTCCCCTGCATACGAACAAGTTCTGTTCTGAGAGCACGTTCATAAGTCCAATTTGTCCGTAAATTCAACAAAGTTAGCCTAGGTGACCAATGAACACAAATGGCTATATAGTATGGTACTGTAATAGGTTTATAATATTTTTCACACAAATAATACATAAAAACAAACACAAAAAATAAAGGAAACATTTTTAATCTTATAGTACAATACCTTGAGAAGTACAATAGTACAGTACAGCAGCTGGCATACAGGGGCTGGCATGGAGTGAACAGGAAAGAAGAGTTACTGACTGGAGGAGGGAGAGGAGGTGGGAGATGGTAGAGCTGAAGGATTGTCAGCAACAGGAGATGGAGGGCCAGCTGCAATGTTGCTCACATCTTGGGCTTGAAATAAAGATACTGTACTACTGTATCTATACAGTACTGTACAGTAAAGTACACAAAAGCACAACCACTTGTAGAGGTTGCACACATGTGACAATGTAGGCCAGACATGTGAACTAACTTTCGTGACTGGACGTGTGAACGCACGTTCACATCTTTGAAAGTTCGCAACTTGAAGGTTCCTATGTAGGGGACTTACTGTGACACAAAAGTAGAAGCAGATTTTTATTAGGAGTCAGAATAGATTCAATCTGGTTCTGCCATTGGAGCCTGGCTACTTTGGACACTTTCTTCTCTTGTTAAGTGTTAAAAATAAACATTTATATTAACTACCTTATTGGATTGCTCTAAGGATTAAGTAAACTAATGCATACCACAGTGCCAAGAAAACTACAAGGTGTTATTCAATTACGAGGCCTTTAATCACCATCACTTCTATGTCCCTGGCAGAATTTTGTTTATATAGCTATTATAGCGCTCAGGATGTAGCTTCTTAGTATTAAATGTCCCTCTTCTGTGTCCCAGTCCCAAGGTTGTCAACTACCAGAAAGCAGAGACCCTAATTTACTCTCATGTTCCCTGAATGCAAACAAGTACGGGGCCATAAATGTAATAGCCAAAAAATAAATGTAGAATGAACAAGCAAATGAAATGTGTAGGTTTCATTACTGATTATTTGTAATACTAATATAAGTTATTAGCTAAGGTGGAAACAGAAAACAAAGGCATAATGAAAATAGTTCAAGCTATATATTTCCAGATTTTTGGTGGTAAAAAAAACCCCAAACCTCATGTGACGTAAATCTATACCCCAAATTTTGCCAACACAAATTTTGAAGAGAATATCCACACTTTATTGGAAAGAGATAACATATTCCAACAAAAATTCTGTGTTACCATGTGTTTACATCTGATGGTACCAAGGTCCAGTGCACTTTACTCTAAAGAGTGATGGACACCAGAGTTCAGGTACTAGGTGAGCCATATTCTAGCTGTGTGGTCTTGGGAAGCTGGGACTTTAATGGTTCATAAAGGACAGGGATGTCTACTACTTAAATGTGAAATATTGTGAAGTGTTCCCTGCTTTATAACCATCGCAGTTCCCTCTTTCAAAGCTTTAGTTAAGCCTGTTCCAAACATTTCTTGGATTGATGTAGGAGACAGATGGGCCCCTGGGCTGGACAGCTGGTGTTTGTCAAGTGGAGTACCACTGAAGCTTTGTTCTCACCCAGACACTCTAAGGACAAAGCCAGTGGCAGAAAGCTGAGCTCTGCTCGAATAAAGAGATAAGATGACCCCTCCTGAGGTCAAGGAAAACTTCCCCAACTGCACATGAGCAGGAAAGCTCCTTGGGGGTCAAAAAGGGAGGGGCTTCCACCCCATAATATGTGTGGACATGCACACACAGGCCTCTGCGGTAGGATCCGTCTTAGCCAAAAGATGCTCACGCATGTTGGGGAGGGTCCTGGGACTAGTCAAGTGTGAATAAAGAAACAAGATAATTGGCCAAAGTTAAACAAAGATCCAGAAAGACTGTCCTATATGAGTGATTCAAATCACTTCCTTACTGCAGTCCTCCTCATTAGAGAGGACACCCACATCCTTTTTCTCTGCATGTGCATTTTTGCCTTGCTTCAGTCTTAAATAAACTGTTTCTCTGTGTGCTCTCTCACTCGTTGTGCTGTGTCTCTAATAATAAACTTTGTTCCTGTTTTTATAGTTTTTGCCTCCTTGAAATATTCTTGCTTTCAAACAGGGGCAAGAGCCAGTGCTACTTTTCTTCTAGCCTCTAACCCATGGTAGTCTATTGGCTAGGATTCCTAGTTTTCATCCAGGCTACCTACTTTCAATTCCTGGGCAGGGAACTACGCTCTCTCTTCAGGACTGCTCACTGCTGTCTCTCCGAGATCAGAATCAGTGGTAATTTAAGAAATTAGAGGCAGAGAAATCAGCAAAAGCCATAACATAGTGTCTGGTGTAGCTGAAAGGAATATAAGGACACCAAGTCTCACTTAAAATATTTGAATAAACTCTGACTTTATCACCATACCTGACAGAAGTATTTATGTAATATTAATTTAATATTAATAAAATAAAAAGTTATGATCAGAAAGCATGAGTATGAGAATATTCAGATGCTGAAAACTTATGGTATATAACAGAGAAAAAAAAAAACTATGAAGAAGCATAAAGCATAGTCTACTTCCAAAGAAGTCAAATTTATCACCTGAAATAAAATGCTTAGAATTTTGGTGAACTTACTGCATAGGATTTCAAAATATTTAATTCAGAATAATTTGCCTCGGGCTTCCCTGGTGGTGCAGTGGTTAAGAATCTGCCTGCCAATGTAAGGGACATGGATTCGAGCCCTGGCCCAGGAAGATCCCACATGCCGTGGAGCAACTAAGCCCCTGCGCCACAACTACCAAGCCTGAGCTCTAGAGCCCGTGAGCCACAACTACTGAGCCCATGGGCCACAACTACTGAAGCCTGCGCACCTAGAGCCCATGCTCCACAACGAGAGAAGTCATGACAATGAGAAGCCTGCGCACCTCAAGGAAGACCCAACGCAGCCAAAAATAAATAAATTAATTAATTATTTTAAGTGTTTAAAAATAATAATAATTTGACTCTCATTTAGTGAGTCTACATTAAAATTCTGAAAGAGGATACTGCAATAACTGATATTATTAACAACATACAAGAAAAAGGTACTAAGAATATCTTTCCCTTTCTGCCCTTTTTATACTTAAATATGTTGTCTTCTCCATCCTACAAAAAGGAGAAAAAATCATCCAAAACGTTGAGGAGTCTTCAATTCTGAATCACACACTTATCTAATTCTCTTGAAATTTAGGGGTTGGCTAGAAGATAGTTAAGGCTGAGGAAAAGAAAACAAACACAAGGGAAAGATGGTTCACTCATGCAGGGATGACTACTGGTTGACTACTTGAAACATTTTTATTATATCTAATGTTATTATATTGGTTGTCACAAAGTCAAAAATTTGTACAATTTCTTTTTTAGATATTTTTAAATGGGTAACTTTATGGTATTTTGTAAGCATGTAAATCTACTTGTAAAATATTTGCAAAGTTTTATTCATATTGTTTCTGATAAAAAATCAGGAGAATTTTATATGTTCACAGGGGTAGATTTTGTTATTGTGAAATTCTGATTCTTTGGTTTAGGACGGGGAGAAGTGAAATACCATTTATTAGAAAAGCTTTGGCCAAAGTAAGCAACAAGATAAATGCAAGTACCAAAGAAAATATTCAAAAGACTGATATCTAAAACTGCATGAGGGAAGTAGTGACAAGTAGAATTTCCTTATATATATGGAGGGAAATAAAGGCGAGATGATTAAGAAGTTAAAGAATATCCAAGCTATAGAGTGCAGTCCACTCTCTCACTTTAGAATCTAATTTGGGGGCTTCCCTGGTGGCGTAGTGGTTAAGCATCTGCCTGCCAATGCAGGGGACACAGGTAAGAGCCCTGGTGCAGGAAGATCTCACATGCCGCAGAGCAACTAAGCCCATGCGCCACAACTACTGAGCCTGCGCTCTAGAGCCCGCGAGCCACAACTACTGAGCCCATGTGCCACAACTACTGAAGCCCGCATGCCTAGAGCCCATGCCCCGCAACAAGAGAAGCCACCACAATAAGCCCGCACACCTTAACGAAGGGTAGCCCCACTCACCACAACTAGAGAAAGCCCACGCGCAGCAACGAAGACCCAACACAGCCAAAAATAAACAAATAATAAATAAATAAATTTATAAAAGAAAAGAAAAAGAATCTAATGTTAAATGATGTGGCCAAGGTCGCATGCCTGATATGAAACCCTAGGTATTAGGATACCCAAGACGGTTTGTTCTACTGTTTGCCCTTCTTTAGAAAGGCAAAGGCTGAATCTTGTTAGGGGACACAGTGGTTAAAGAGCAGGGACTCTGGAGCCAGACTCCCAGAGTTCAAGTACCATCTCCGCTACTTAACAGCAGCATAACATTGGGCATCTTATCAATACTTCAGGTCTCTGTAACTTTGTTTCTTTATCTGTGAAATGGTCCTAACAAAGCACGTATCTCAGAGAGTTTAATTCATAAACAGTGCACAGAGCAGTACTGAACACATAATAAGGGTGTGTTAGTTCCCTGTAGCTGTTGTAGGGAAGAACGACAAAATTGGTAGCTTAATACAGCAATTTGTCCTGTCACAGCTCGGGAGGCTAGAAGTCTCTAATCTGGTAGGGTGCCTTCGCCCAGGAGTCCTAGGGGACAACCTGCTCCTTGCCCCTTCCATCTCTGGTGCCGACCCTCCCCCCCCATTCCTGGCTTGTGGCCGCATTGCTCCAGTCTCTGCTCCAGCCTCATATCTGCCTTCCCCTCTGTGTGTCTCGGTGTAACATCCTCTGCCTCTATTTATAAGGACACCTGTGATGGCACTTAGGATAATTCAGGATAGTTTCCTCACCTCAGTATTCTTAATAGTGAAAGATTAAGTATTAATCTTAATACTGCATCTGAAAATATACTTTTCCCAAATAAGTTAACATTTACAAATTCCTAGGATTAGGACTCAATATGTTCAGGTGACCATATTCAAATTACTACATAAGGACTTTTCCATTTTTATAATTTCTGGGATTCTGGATGCCCTGATTTTATAACAAAGTTTATCATAGTCACTTGACAGAATAGTCTCTATAATTAAGTACCAGACACAAGAGGAGGAAAAGGTTTTGAACACATAGGACAGGCTTGGGGCGGGGGGGGGGGGGGCACAAACTCTCGATGAAGAAGAAAGAAAGGCGTATTTAAGGTTAAAGAAAATCTGTGCATTCTACAAACGATAGAACAAAAATTCTAAGTAGATTTATGAGAATCCTGCCCCTCTAATCAGTCTGTCAGTACTTTAAGGCTAAGTTGGGAAGCACTGTGAGATGAATGATTTATCTTCTTGAAACATCGATTTATTTGGTAGCATGAGTAAAAACACTTGCTGATAATAAAATCAGCTAATGTTTTACATAGTTGCCAGTACTGTCCAAGCGTCCTCTTAGTCCTGTTCCAATGACGGAAGCCAAGCTGGAATCTCATCTTGAGTTTTACTTTCCTAAGGCCATTTCTAATTCGCCTTGAAACGTTAGCCAGGACCTGACAGGAAACAGACATTCTTGGTGTAATTGGAGGAAACCTTGTGCCATTGGAAAAGGCAGGAGAAGGGTTTAGAAATAGCAGGAAGGGATGGTGTGGTCCTCCAAACTAGGGAGCCTGCCACAGGGTCTGAAGTGTTGCTACGGGGTTGCCTGGATGGGAGTGGAGGGAGAGCTGAATAGAGCAGTCTCCTGCCTCAAGTTGTGTCCTCTGACGGAGACATGCAGCCACCCATGGTGATGCAGCAGAGGGACCCAGGTAAATAACGACCGCGACTACTCATGTTGACACCAGAAAAGCTTCAGCAAAAGTCCAGGCTCTTGTTCAACTCATCCAAGAAAAGTTTGGGCAAGGTACACAAAGGAGAAAACAAAAAGAAAAAGAAAACAATAAAAAAAATCAAAAAACCCCTGCCGCTCAGGAGCAAGGAGAACAAAGAAGCATTTTATTGAGGCAAAAGGGAAAAAAACACACTCAGAGAAGAGTGTGGACATCCTGGTGAGTGAGGGATACCCTGCAGGTCTTTATTTTGATCCTCCTTTTATCTTATTTTTAGCCCTTTGAATGGGAGGGGGTCTTTTTGATTATGGGTAGAATATTCATTGAGGGGAGGGTTGAGGTGTGGCCTGGATTGCATCAGGTTGCATCAGCTTCTGGTCCTGTGCATTTGTCTCCTGAAGCCATCGTACATGAACTCCAAGAGCCGTTTTCCCTTAAATTGTCCCTTACTAGTCAAGTGCCACACGTGGAAGTTTGTACAGGGTCATAAGCAACCTGTGCATCTTTTTTGCCCATGCTCCAGGGTGTTCATGGTCAGAGTTTCTTGTTCAGATACTACAGATGTTCTGTTTCAGATGCCATTCCTCCATGCATCATGGCCTCATTAAGTGCAAAACAAGGAGGTGGCTTTGCCTTCTGCCTAATGCCTATGCATGAGGAGGCTGTGCTTGGGCCCTGTCCTGACTTTCCTACCTCAGCATTGTCCTCTGTGTGGTATTCTGTTCCTCATAAGGGATAGTGGAAGAGTAGGGAGTCACTGATGCAGTCCATGTGGGTCATCCGCCCTGGACACAGGAGGAGAAGTGGTGATGGGGCCCAAGAGAAGTATCCACTCACACTTTCTTGGAAACTTTGCATATCCTTCTCTGCTTCTCTTTTTTAAATTATATTACTGCATGTATTCTTTCAATGAAAACCGCTGGCTTTGTTGAACAGGGTCCTTCTTGTTTAAATGTATCTTTGCTATCACCTAGTGCAGCACACTGGGACCTCTTTTTACAGAGTTGTTTGATATTCTTCAGTAATGGTGTTACCGATCAGGGTTCCTAGTCTCCTAATCAATAGAAAGCGATAAGATGTCAGACAAGAAATTCAGGCAAGGCTTTACTGGGGCCCCTGGTGCAGCACAGGGGAGAGAAATAAGTAATAGGTTCCCTTGCTTGCTTGCTCCGGGGGAGGGGTGGGATGTTTCCTTATACGGGGTGAGGGTAAGAGTGTGTCTAGGGGTCAGGCCAGAGGTGTGGCTTAGGTGGTCTGCCCACCCCTTTGGTGGTGTTGAGTGCAGGGGGCATGTGCAGTTCCCTGCTTTTGCTCCGGACTCTTCAGAAGTAGCAGTTGGCTTCTTTCGGTCTTTTTGTATCTTGTCCATAATTTGCCCCAACTCTGCATGCATGCAGTTATTTTTAATCCATTATAGTTTCTTTGTATTTTGTTGCTTGTGGAGACCTTTGTCCAGGTTCCAGCACTGCAGCAAAGGGTCCCAGGTCCCAGGTCCCAGCCTCTCTCAAGGGGACTAGTCTCAACCTGTGTCAAGAATCAGGCTAGTAACCACCTTTCAAAAAGAGAGTAAAAGATGACATCTGTAGTTAGGAGTCACTGCGTTGACAAACTGTGGGTGCTGCAGTCTCTGTAAGTGAGACTTTAAATATCACAGAGCAATTAGGAAGTTTTATTAACTTCTTCAGAAACATCCTTTTTATATGCAATTTGACATATGTGTCCCCAAATTCCATCCAGTTTAAGGATATGATTTCACCAAAATCCAAATAATTTCACCCCTTGATATGTCACCTTAGGACAGACTTAGAAGTAATCATTTTATAAAGTTGATTTTCTTTCTTCTTGAGCAGCCCATCTTAGTATCTCCTGTGTCTTCTCAAGTTGAGAAATCATTTCTCTACTTATTCGTACATGATGTCAACATCATTTATCAGAGCACAGGTGGTGAGTATTACGACCTGTTATGATAGATTACACTCTCTCCTTCAATATTAATATCATGAAAATCGAATCCACCTTTTTTGAGGACAACACACGAGAGGTGTACTGAATCTTTTCCCAAGTAAATGCAAACTCTTCTGACTGTCTTTTGTAATAAAGTGACAAAAGCTAGCACGAACAAGTGAGTATCAGCACACCATATTCTTCCAGCCAGCTTAACTTCCGCTGCTCCAGAGATTAAAAACATGGACTCTGGAGCTTCCACTGGCGCAGTGGTTGAGAGTCCGCCTGCCGATGCAGGGGACACGGGTTCGTGCCCCGGTCCGGGAAGATCCCACATGCCGCGGAGCGGCTGGGCCCGTGAGCCATGGCCGCTGAGCCTGCGCGTCTGGAGCCTGTGCTCCACGACGGGAGAGGCCACAACAGTGAGAGGCCCGCGTACCACAAAAAACAACAACAACATGGACTCAGGATTCATTTTATAGCTCCACCTCTTACTAGCTGTGTGACATTGGCTAAGTCCCTTAATCTCTCTGTGCTTCATTTTTCCCAATCAAGAAAGTGAGTTTCAATAGTATCTACTTCATAGAGTTGCCATGAGCATTAAAACAGTTAAAACACTTAAAGCATGTAATAGAGTGCCTGTAACTACAAAGAGCTGTATCAGTATTTGTTATTATTCTTATATCCAAATACTTTGTGTATACCATGTCTTTGAATAGAAACCATACTTCCTGAGGTCTTCCTGAGAGCCAGTCCTGTTTCAAATTCCCCACTACTTTTAGCTTTAGTGAGATCAGAGGCTCCTACTAAGCATGTCTGCTGAGAGTAGCATCGACATACATACACTACCGAATGTGAAATAGATTGGCTCGGTGCTTTGCGCTGATGATATGGGGGCGTGTGTATGCAAATGGCTGATTCGCCTTGTTGTGCAACAGAAGCTAACACGGTATTGTGAAGCGATTATACACCAATAAAGATCTATGAAAAAAGCAACTGAGAGCTGGCCAGGCACTCAGCACATCAGTGATGTCTGAGCATTTGGTTGCAGTTTCCACACCACTGCCTTGTAATCTCAATACGTCAGAGAACAGCGCTCGTGCTGAACCTTTTTAGCTTCTCCTTCGTCTTTGACTGCTCACCACTACAGCCCCACATCTGGTCAGGGCTACAGCAAGCCTCCTGTCTATGTTTTGAACTAATGGCATAATCCACAGAACCCAGAAGCCTCCTCCACAGTATTCCTGCCAACTCTGCTGTCTCAAGGTTCTCCAGAGAAGTCACCAAGGAAATGCGGTCATTCTTTCTTTTTAAAGTCTAATATAACCTAATGAGCCAGGCCCCTAAGAGGTAAGTCTTCATACCCTACCGGGAATCCTACTCGCCATCATATATCCTAATGTCTGAGTCACAGAAGAGGATCAGTTGAATCAAGATTACATTGCTCTTCCCACCTCCACTCTTTTTATCACCCTGGTATCTTTTCACCGAGGTTTGCCCTGAATGGTCTATGGTTTCCAAAGCAAATCATCTAAACTATTCCTACGTAAGTCTGTGCAGTCAGAATACGTGACAGAGAGAAGCCCCCTTCTTCCTAAGTGATAGTGGTATAAAGTTCTTATAAATCCTCATGTGCTCCAGGAAATAATAACATGAGAGAGAATGTTATATTATCACCAAGCTATTCAAATAAGCCATCCAAACTCAACTTTCTCTCTACAAGACGAGAGCCATTGTAGCGTGCAGCGGGATCAGAAGTAGGCTGTGCCCCACATCAGTCTCAGTATTGGGTAATACTATACACCAAATGGCTACAGAGTGAGGGAGTGCACAGAACACAGGCAGGAACACGATCCCCATTTGTCATTTGTAGCCTCCCAGGCTACTAAAGCCTAGCACTGTTACCCAGTCCAAGCTCGTACTGCTTGCCGCACAGGAGGCCAGTAAATCAACAGATGAGTTGTTGGGCAATAAATAGAGACTTTATTCAGAAAGTGGCAGACTGAAAGGATAGTGGATTCATGTCCCAAAGAACCGTCTTCCCTGAGTTAGAATTCAGGCTCCTTTTATACTAAAAGGGGAGGGAGGAAAGTCAAACATTTCCTGGTTCCCACCAGCCTCCGGAGGGGATGTGTTAGTTTCTTCCTGCCTGCAGTCATTCACAGGTGAGCCTGGTCGGGATGTCTCCTGTGAGCTAAACTAAGGTGTTTTAGCTTAATGGTCATTACCTGGGAGTCAGGGTTCCCAGAGATGGGACGTTATGTATAATTTAAGCATATGGGCAACATCCTTTTAATGAATAACTTGTATAGAATACAGAGCTTCTTCTCCATTACAGCACAAGTGTGTTCTTGAAGTCAGAGCTGTAGGGTTACAACAAGTCTCATATTCACATGTCTCTGGGTGTCTGGCTCGCAGTCTCCTAGGCAATCACATGGCCTAGGTTTACTGCTCAACATTTTAAAGTAAACTTGTTAAAAATAAGATTTTCAAACCTGCCATATGTGATCAAATTATTTGTAATGACTCATTTGTGCTGTAATTTGTAAAAGTTAAGTAAAGAGTGGAAAGTCATACTATTGTCTAATGATTTTAATGAACTCAGATATGAAATTGGCACTTAGAAGATGCTCAGTGGCTCTGAGTTGCATTGAGGGCAACGTGACCAGCTTAACAAAAAGGGCTTTGTTAGCAAACCACACTTGGGTCCACTGACCCACGTGTAAGAAAGCCAATCGACTGACACTGGGTTGTGGTGAAGGAAAGTGCAGCATTTATTGCAGGTGCCAGACAAGGAAAATGGGCAGCTCATGCTCAGAAGACCCCCAACTCCCCAGTGGCTTTCGGGGAAGGGGTTTTAACGGCAGTGTGAAGGAGGGGGCGGCAGGGTGTATGCTCAGCTCATGCACAGTTCTCAGGTTGGTTGGCATCAAGGTGAGGTTTCAAGCATCATCAACCTTCTGGTTTCAATCAGAACAGGGCTTATGTGCTTGTGGTCAGCAGCTTTCATCTGGTGGGTCTGCTTCCTGTAAAAACAACTGAGGAATGTGTGCCAGGCCTTTATCTGTATCTTTCAGGGAACTGGGAGTTCAGTGATGCTGCTATGTGGCTGGTTTATAGTTTAAATTGTCACCAGTTTCCCAGCCCAACAGCTGTTCTTTGTTTCTACATCTTCACATTCCTAATCATTAACTCTGGAGCAGCCTTTAGAGACTCGGGAGGCCTGGGAGACTGAAGCAAAAGGCTTTTACTTCAAAGGGCAGGGACACAGAAGCTTGTACACAGTTTCAATCCTCCTTTTTTTGATAGTCCTCAATCTTGAGGGGAACAGGCTCAGGAAAAGAAAGGGAGTAAAGTTTTGGATAGAGAGACTAATCATAAACTCAGCAGAGGAACTCAGTTTCAGGGGGACAGAGTTTCAGCATTGGTAACTGGATAAAAGTCCCCAGGCTAGGTCTATGAAACTTCATGCCTCCTCTCTAACTAGGTTTTAACTTAACATCACTATGTTTGTGTACATGTGACATTTCTTTCCCCCAGAAAGTCCTGTACACCGTTATTGAGAGCTGCAGCGATTAAAAGGGAGGGATGATAGAATCACCTGGAAAGGGATAACAAAGCACAGAAAACAGAAATGGGAATTGGCCAAAACACAGCTTTTGAAATCACCAAGAATAGCAGTGGGCACAGGACAAGGAGTCAAAGACTTAGGAGAGAAGAATTTTGTTCTCCTGGTTCCTTGCCTCTCCCCCGACTAGAAAGTAAGCCCCGGGCTTCCCTGGTGGTGCAGTGGTTGAAAATCTGCCTGCTAATGCAGAGGACACGGGTTCGAGCCCTGTTCTGGGAGGATCCCACATGTCGCGGAGCAACTAGGCCCGTGAGCCACAACTACTGAGCCTGCGCGTCTGGAGCCTGTGCTCCGCAACAAGAGAGGCTGCGATAGTGAGAGGCCCGCGCACCGCGATGAAGAGTGGCCCCTGCTTGCCACAACTAGAGAAAGCCCTCGCACAGAAACGAAGACCCAACACAGCCAAAAATAAATTAATTAATTAATAAACTCCTACCTCCAACATCTTCTTTAAAAAAAAAAAAAGAAAGTAAGCCCCGTTTCAAGAACAGTCTTTGCTTGTTTTGTTCCTATATAACCAATACCTAGAGCAGAGCCTAGCAATACTTGGTACTTAATAAATATTTCATAAATGGGTGAACCAAGGAGTAAAATTAGCATAGAAAAAGCAGAATTTGAAGATTAGAAGATCAGTGTAGCTATGGACACAGAGACCTCTTCTACTAAAAATGTCAAGTTGCTAACATGCCATGCCCACTTATTCCTAAAGCAAATATTTATCAATTTGGGGAAAGCTCTGTTGCTGTATAAAACACAGTGACATTACACTCATATAACACCTTCTTGGCTAGCTCCCAAACTAGCAATGCAGCAACGCACAGATGCAAATGATTGCACTGAGAAAGATAAAAAGGTGCCAAACAACGACCTAAAAATATTTGTTTTATTTGGTTGGTTAGTCCTCACTGAACTGGAAACTTCTTACGACAACAGTAGTGTCTCATTCATCTTTGCTTCCTGGTGGTGCATGGTATCTGATTCAGAAAGCACACATTTGTTAATGTAATTGAACTAAATCCCAAGAAACTTTCTCAGTAAAGCAGACATCCTGCCAGATCAAATAAACACTGCTCTAATCTCTGCAACCAAAGGATGTTGTTACTTCATTAAATTAAATTTCCTGCAAAACAGGGAATGCTAGGCAATTCCTCCTCTAGCTGGAAAGAACCACAGTGTTGATACTGACTTGAGTTTTTAATGTTTTTCTCTCTATAATCCCATCACTTGAGGAATGCACTGCAAATCTGTCCTGTCTGACAGCTTGCTGCCACCCACAGCCTGTCAGCTCTCTCAGAAGATGGAGGCTCTGAGAGAGAAAGTGCATTCACACCTCTGTGATCCCATGAATTGGTTTAGAAAAGCACCATTTCTAACACTGCACAGCTTCCACACCACAAGGGAGCCCCATTCTCTTGTCCCTTGGGCTTCAGTCTGATTTGTGTTATCAATATGAACCAACTGATACGTGGAAAATGGTACACCAGGCAGTAGAAGCAGACATAAATATTTTAAATAAAACAGTAGCAGTGGGAGGTGAGGTAATATACAGATACATGGGGCTTTAAAGTGTTCTAATTCTTTCCTTTTAAAGATAAGTAAACCATTCCAAAGAGACAATGGACCAATCAGGATTACACAGATAAAAAGCGGTATGAATAAGAATGTAAATGAGAAGACATATATCCTATGTGTTGCAATAAAAGGATCGTTTCCACTAAGTTAATGGTTTTCACACTAGAACTTTGAAGAACTATTTCTGTCAAATGTGTAGACACTAGACACATGTAATTGAAACTGAGATTTAAATTAATTAAATATATTAAATTACAAATTCTATTCCTCAGTCATACTAGCCACATTTCAAGTGTCCAATGACCACATGTGGCTTGTGGCTGTATGTTGGACATAGGTTAAAGTAAAGGACACAGATCCAATATGGAGTCAGATTTGTTCTTCCCTGTTACACCATGGCCATCAAGATTCATCATCATCTCTACAATTATATTATTTAACAAATGTTGTATAAATGAAATCATGAAATATGTGTTTGTGATTGGCTTTTTTCACTCAGCTTAGTTTTCTTGAAGGCCACTCAAGTTGGGCGTATCAGTAGTTTGATCCCTTTTATCGCTGAGGAATATTCTGCCACAGTTTGTTAAATCATTCATCCATTGAAGAATATTAAAGTTTTCTGTTTTGGGAATTATAAATAAAGCTGCTATGAACTTTCATGTATAGGTGTAAAAAGCTTTCAGTTTTCTGGGATAAATGCCCAAGAGTACAATTCCTGGGTAATTTGTTATGATCATTTTTAGTTTTAAAATAAACTGTCAAATCCTTTTCCTGACTTACTGTACAATTTCACATTCAAACCAGCAATGTATGAGTCATTCAATTTTGACAAATCCTTACTAGCTTTTGGGGTTATCACTATTTTTTAATTTAGCCATTCCAATAGCTGTGTAGTGATATTATGATTTTAATTTCTATTTTTCTTAACGCTAGTGATGTTGAAGATCTTTCCATAGGCTTATTTGTCATCTGTGTATTCTCTTCAGTGAAATATCTGTTCATGTTTTTTGCTTGTTTTCTAGCTAAATTGTTTGTTTTATTAATACTGAGCTTTAAGAATTCTTCACACATTCTACATATAAGTCCTCTGTCAGATATAGGATTTGCAAATGTTTTCTCCCAGTCTATAATTTGCTTTTTTATCTTAGGGTTTTTTACAGAACAAAGTTTTAATTTTGACAGTTTCAATTTATCTATTTTTCCTTTTATGGATCATACTTTTGATGTCAAGTGTAAGACTCTTTGCCCCACATATTTTCTCTTATGCTTTCCTAAATGTCTTATGTTTTTAGTATTATGTTTTATATTTGCTCCATTGTCCATTTTGAGTTACTTTTGTATAAGGTGTCATATCAAGGTCAAGGTTTATTTTGCCTATAGTTGTCCAATTGCTCCAGCACCACCTGTTGAAATTAAGTTGCTCTGCCCCTTTGTCAAAATTAATTCTAGTTTCTCTGTTCTGTTACAGTGATTTATGTCTTTCTCTCCAACAGTACCACACTGCCTTGATTACTCTCCTCCATGCTGGGAAAAGTATTTCTTCTCACTTTATTTACAGGTACAAAGTTTATTAGAGACATAGCACAACAACAAGTGGGAGAGCACACAGAGAAACACTTTGTTTTGTTAAGACAGAGCAAGGCAGAGATACACACCCAGAGAGAAGACGGATTATAGCCCAGAGGCATATGGGACGGCCTTAGCATCACATATTACGGGGTGGTGTCTCCTCCTTTTTGGCCCCCAAGGAGGCTTTCTGCACGTGTGCAATGTTTCCCTTGCCCCAAGATGGGAAATGTATGACTTCTTGATCTTTTAACAGTGTTTAGCCCCTCTCTGTCCCTGCCATAAAAGTGTCCAATGTCTGGTTATTTATCCTATTTCTGTTGCTGTTTTTTATACCCAGGTGCAGATCTTGAAATATAGACAGGAGTCCAGCCATAAATATGTAATCCTGAGGGCTGTTTGTCTCTTGCTTCAGGAAATGTAAACAGGGGGCTGGTCGTGAATGTCCAGCATGGAACCCATCTTCTTCTCACCCCAGGAGGTGTGAACAGGAGGCCAGTTTTAAATGCCTAGCCTGGAGCCCATCTATCTCCTGCCTCATGGCCTCCATTGTTTGTGATAATGCATCACTCTTAATCTTACTGATGTTCCCATAAGTAACATATCATTTTCTTCTTTTTGTTTCAAAGTGTGTCGCTTTGTTACTGGCTTTCAAAACTTTTACTGTGTCATGGCTGCATGTGGATATCTTTGCATTTGTACTATTTGGATTTCACTGACCTTCTTAGATGTGCAGATTAATGTTTTCCATCAAATTTGGGAATATTCAACTCTTATTTCTTCATTTTTTTTCTTTTCTTCTGTTAATACCATTACACATATTTTGATGTCTTTAGTGATGTTCCATGTTCATCTTAGACTGTCCATTTGTCTTTATTTTCTTTTGTCTCATGCTTAGTATTGCATAATCATTATGAATCTACTTTCAGTGAATGTTTTTTTAGTTACTGTACTTTTCAACTCCAGAAATTCAGCTTTTTAAAAAAATTTCTCTCTTTATTGATATTCTGTCTTTGAAAGGACACTGTCACTATCTTTTCCTTTGATTTTTTTAAACCACAGTTTCCCTTAGCTCTTTGATCATATTTATAATGGCTACTTTGAACTCTTTGCCTGTTCAGTGCAACAGTTGGGGCCACTCAAAAACATTTTCAGTTGCTTGTTTGTCCCTCCCTTCGTATCACATTTTCATTTTTCTTTGTATGTACAATTTTTTGTTGTTTTTAAAAGCAAGGTATTTTAGGTAATATATTGTAGCAAATACATATACCCTCAACAGAACTTATTGTATTTTGCTTGTTTATTCATTTATGACTTTACTGAACTATTAAAGTGAAACTCACACAAGTTAAAGCCTTTGATACTACTACACAGAGGATGTAGCCTTTAGCATTTCCACAATCATCCTTGAATGACATTGGTTTCAGCAGGGCTCTCTTAGACTATTTCTTTGTCTAATCTCTGTGTTAATCTGTCTGTCTCCATTGTATCACACCAGGCTATTAGGTTCTACTAATTGCTGGCTGAATTCACTATTTTTCTTTTAAACATCTTTATTGGAGTATAATTGCTTTACAATGGTGTGTTAGTTTCTGCTTTATAACAAAGTGAATCAGTTATACATATACATATCTCTTCCCTCTTGCATCTCCCTCCCTCCCACCCTCCCTATCCCTAGATGGTCACAGGCACGAGCTGATCTCCCTGTGCTATGCGGCTGCTTCCCACTAGCTATTTTACGTTTGGTAGTGTATATGTGTCCATACCACTCTCTCACTTTGTCCCAGTTTACCCTTCCCCCTCCCTGCATCCTCTATTGTTTCAACAAACCCTGGGGGCAACTTGCTCAAAAGTCTTCTCAAATTACATTCAGGGTTTTTTGCAGAGGCAGTTTCTGATGTCCATCTTTGTGATTTGCTCTGAACCCAGGAGGGCTCTTCTTAGCTGTGCCTTTCTCTGATTCTCTCTAGTAAACTTATTGGCCTACAATTTACCTTGTAAACTTTTTTTTTTTTTAGGAGTCTGTTAAACAAAGAATTTCTTTATTAATACAAACTATTAATACATACCCACAAACTATAAAGTGCTAAGAAATTTAAATATCTAAGTTATAGCAAACTGCTGGCCATTCAACATCCAGGGTCAACAGAATGCTTGAGGGAGACTATTTTCCCATAGTCCCTTGTGTTATGTGTATTTCTTCTAGACTTGGACTATTAAACATAATTTGACAGTTTTTACAAGTTAAAAGAATACATAATAATAATAGATCTTATGAAAAAAAAAATCCTAGGAGGGTTTAAAGCAGTAAATATTTTAAAGAACAGAAATTGAGCCTAGACATTTTCTGAGAGAATTCAAAAAACACAATTTCTAAATAACATACTTCAGCATTTCAAGTATAATAAGTACATGTATTTATTTTTCTATTATAATTTTCTTTAAATAGTGTAACTTTTTAGGATGGTGGTACTTAGTCCAAATAATTATAACTAATATTAACAAAATTAGAAACTGAGCTAATAATGGAAGGAGAGGTTGAATATAGTTGGATAACATAGTGAAAAATTTATGCACAATACATGCGAATAAGATAAATCAAAGGCATATTATTTCATGTTGGATGTTGGGGTAAAAGCATAAATTCATCACACAGTTAAGAGATATTTAAATAAAGTTGTAGATATTTTCAGCAATGAATGGTATACTTCTGATTTGATGAATTAATCTCAAAACATAAATACAGATTATCCCCAAATACACTGATATTTTGGGGGGATACTATAGATGCAACATCTTTTATTTATTTCATATAAACATGCTTCTTGGGATAAGGCTAATATAAAATGGACAATCTGCCTCTATAAACAACTAAAATATAATGTATATTAATTTAGAGTTTAATTATATATGTAAGGGATTAATCTTTAACATAACATCATGTTTACATAACAAATTACATTTAATTTGAGATGGCAAATGTTTAAAAGACATCATCTATCCAAATGTTCATTATGTCTATTAAGTCTAATACTTTAGAGAATTAGAGGATATTAAATAGAAAACACCTGCCTGAATAGTGTTCCTTTCAGTTATCAGTTTAATAACATTCAAGGCATACATTTTTGCCAGAATGATTTGAGATTCTCAGGAAGTTAAACATATGCTCTATAGAGACCAAAAACTAGTTTGAGTCCAATTAAAATAGTAATCCAATCATCTCCCATATGTTTATTTACTGCCTAATATGTGCCTACCACATACAAGGCCTTTTTGGTTCCCTCTCCTTGCTCTCATTTGGTTGCATAATGTGGATGTGTCAGATAGGGTTACATAGATAATAAACAGAAAATAAATTATATAGCATGTTAGATATCAATTCAATTATGGAAATGAATATCAGCAAACGTGATAGCCATATTCTGGAAATTCTGGAAGTTTTAAATAGGGTATTCAGAAAAGCTCACTGGCAAGCAGCCATCTGAAGAATGTGAAGAGACAATTCGTATGAGTGTCTGGGGAATAAGTACTCCAGGTAGAAGGACCAGCAAGTGTCAGGAGTGGTCTTTCAAAGGAAAAGACAGTATGACTGGAGATGAATGGATGTGAAGAAAACTGCTCATGTGATGCTCAGGTGATCGGAAAGCTAATGGGATACTACATCATGTCATTTAATGTAGACAATTTAAGGAAGTCCCAGGATCTAAAAGAACAGGGAAGTACCATTTCCCACCCACTGCCCTGCTCACAAAGCTGGAGTCACTCCAAGAGTGGGGAGCAACTATTTCCAGTACCAAAATATCTGTGGCTCAGATATTCTGCAGATCATAAGAATAGGGGAAGGGGCTTCCCTGGTGGCGCAGTGGCTGAGAGTCCGCCTGCCGATGCAGGGGACACGGGTTTGTGCCCCGGTCCGGGAAGATCCCACATGCCGCGGAGCGGCTGGGCCCGTGAGCCATGGCCGCTGAGACTGTGCGTCCAGAGCCTGTGCTCCGCAACGGGAGAGGCCACAACAGTGAGAGGCCTGCGTACCACAAAAAAAAAAAAAAAAAAAAGAATAGGGGAAAGACAGATCATATGAACAGAGAGCAGCAGACCTATTCTCATAAAATTCTGACTTTATTTCCACAGTGTAAAGGAACTTAAACTAAAAGGCTTTTTAAAAATCAGTAGAGATTTTAGTGGTAACCAAATAAGAGGAAGCTGGTAGCCCCATATGGGTAACAAGCTACATCACAGGTCAGCTAATTTTTCAGAGATAACCAGGAAGAGATGCTAAAGAAAACCAGATCATAACAAACCCCTAAGGCAGGCCTCAAAACTATCCCTGAATAGGAAACTGAATTTAACAGGAGCAGACTGGAGCAATTTGTCTCCCAGGACATTGTTGAAAACAATAACAAATTCAGCCAGCAATTCATGGAGCCTAACAGCTCAGTGTGATGCCAATGGAGACAGACAGCTTAACAGAGACATCAGGCACAGAAACACTCAGAACTAACTCTGCTAAAACAACGTCACCACAGAGTCATTTTGCACGTGCTCAGTGTTGTGGCCTCTGAGGAGCAATGTCAGTCTTCACACTGTGGGCAATCTACATTTTACTACAATAGTCCAGCTAAGTAAGTAAACAATGTAACAGTAAACAAGGACAACAACAAGCCCAGGGAGGAAGACAGAATATCTAGAGTTGATATGTTATCGAAAATGTGTTGTCTTCGACAAAAGCTACAGCAAAACCACAGAACCGAGAAACTGTGTCTCATACAAAAGGAAAAAAGCAGACACCAGAAACTGCTCGGTAGATGGTCCAGTAATTGCATTTAATAGGCAAGTCTTCAAAGCAGCCACTATAAATACGGTCAAAGAAAGAATAGAAATGATTCTTGACGAGTAAAGGAAGTTATGATGACAATATTTTGTCAAATACAGAATATAAATTAAAAACTAGAATTGACTGAAAATAAAAATCCTGGAGTTGAGAATTATAATAAAAGAAAATAAAAATTTGCTAGAGTGGTTCAACATTAGATTTGAACTGATGGAAGAAAGACTCAACCAACTTGAAGACAAATGGATAAAGAATATGCCATTCAAAGAAAAGAGCTAAAGAGAATAAAACGATTGCATGAAGATTCAGAGAAGGATATGACACTAGTAATCATACCAATATATATAAAATGAGCATGGCAGAGGATGAGGGAAAATGTTATTTAAAATGATAATAGCTGAACACATGCAAATGTAATAAAAGCAATAATCTACACATCAAAGAAGTTCTATAATGACCAAGTTGTTTAAATAAAAAGAGATCTAAACCCAGGCATGTCATAGTAAAAATACTGAAAGACAAAAAATAGTCAATTTTGAAAGCAGCAAGAGAATAACATGTCACACACATGAGAATCTCATTAAGAATTACAGCAGATTTCTCATCAGGAAAAATGAAGGCTGGAAGTTAGTGGGATGACATGTTCAAATTGCTAAAAGAAAAAAAAAACTTTCTCTCAAGAATCTTATACCTGGCAAAACTTTCTTTCAAAAATAAAGGCGAAATAAAGACATTCTAAAATAAACAAAAATTGAGAGAAGTTCTTGATAGCAGACCTACCTACAAGAATGCTAAACAAATTTCTTGAGGCTGAAATCAAGTTACAACAGACAGTAATTTGGATCTACACACACACACACAAACACACACTCACACACATACAGAGCACCAGTATGGACAATTATGCAATTAAAAAAGATATTATAAATGCCTATATCTTCTCCTGTCTTCTTTTAACTGACATAAATTATTTATTGAGAAGTATATATGCACATGTGTTATATATACACATTATATATAATGTATTGTAGGATCTGTCACACATGCTTATGCAATATATTTGACACTAAAAGCACAAAGGAGGTGAATAGGAGCAAAGCTGTACTGGAATAAGGAAATGGTAACATGGTAACTCTGCTACACAGGAACCAACAAAGGGGACCAGAAAAAATATATAATTGTTCTTCCTTTTCTGTTTATTTGAAAGACATACATTTACATAAAGTAAATAACAAAAAGTAGTACAAAATGAGGGAAGAGTGATTAGAGCTTTATGGGAGTAACATTTCTGTATCTCACTAGAATTAAGTTAGTATAAATCTGAAGTTGTTTTAATAAGATGTACCTAGTAAGCCCTAAAGCAACAATTACAAAAACGATTTTCTAAAGAGTGAAAAGATCATTAAAGGAATTGAAATGTTACCCTAGAAAATAGTCACCCAATTCAAAAGTAAGCAGTAAAGAAGAATAGGGGAACAGAAAAGACATGAGACCTATTTAAAAAAAAAAAAAAGGAAGATGTAATTCCTATGATAGTAATAATACAGTTAAGGTAAATGGATTAAATAATCTAATCAGAATACGTCAGACTGGACTCAAAAGGATCCAAATATATACTGTTAAAAGGAAACATTTCAAATTGAAAGATACAAATATAAAATAAAAGGGTGAAAAAGATATTTATTCCAAAAGCAACAATAAGAAGTCTGGAGCAGCTCTACTAATATCAGACAAATGAGAGTTTAATACAAAAAGTGTCCCTTTAAGTGTAAGTGGCATACAGTTCTTCTTTACACGGTCCATGGGACCAGGTTTCCTGTCCCTCCCCCAGCACCAGAGCATCCTTTCTTCTCTCCTTTATTTACCTGTCTTGGGGCTGGGTGCTTGCTACTCCTCCCTCAGAGACAGAAGGTCTGCTTTTACTCCTCCTGAAACATTGGGTCCTTGCCTGTTCTGGGGGCGAGACAGATAGCTGCTCTGCCTTAGGAGCTTAATGTTTGGCTTCCTAGGGTACAAGAGCGTCAGCAAGGGGACAAGGCTTCCTCTCCACAGCAGATGGTCACGTTACACACAGCACCAGGGTAGGTGTCTCCGATTTCCTGCTGGCCTTTCATCTTATGCGCTTAAAGGATTCTGAGTGTGGAAACTCTTCCTGTGTCTGAGCCTCACCCCCTTCACCCCAGCCATTCCAAACTGATAAGGTGCCCTCCACATAGCCTGTTAAGAACTTGCAAAACTTTTAGCTGATTTCGTGCCACCTGCTTTTCATGTAGGCCACCTCTTTCTCCCGTGCCGTGCCAAGGGCTAAATAATTCCTTATTCCTCATTAGAAATTAGTTTACCAGTTGACCTTGCACCCCCAGCTCTATGCTATGCTCAGGTGAAATTATGATGTTGGCAATTTTCCAGCTTTTTCTCTTTATTAGAGTGGGAGTAACTTTCTTTGAAGGTTTCTTCTAAGAAATGTCAGAAGCATCACATTATTTTTGAAGTATGTTGTTTTCATTTTCATTTTTATAAACAGAATCCACAGATTCTGCACCTCTCAATTTGATTCCTTTTTAAAGTGTTGTTTGTGATTGGTTGTATAATGTACATGCTTGCTTATTTACATATTTATAATTTCTTAAGTAGTTGAAAAATTATTTCTCAGTTTACTTTCAGTGAACTGAGAATGCTCTCTATATTATTTTGCTTTATTAAGTTTGTGTCTGTAACTGTTTTTAAAATGTACTAGTAATTGTGAGAAAATATTAGCTAATTTTTGCATGTATAAATACATGTATTTATATGCATATGTGTACATATGTATACATTCATTAGATCTTAGTATTACATTGCTAAGTGGTACTTAGTATTGCTATACATGTTTACATATCTTTATTTACTCCATCTAATAGAGTCTCCAGAATCAAGGCACACTACTTTTTCTTTTATTTTCTTACTTCTCTGTAGTTCGTACTTTATACACATGGATGCTAATTAGTAGGTGTTGCATAAGTACTTTGAAATTATGTCCTCATTTTGGTTCATTATAAAGAACACATATATATAGGTGTGTAGAAGATGGAGATTCTGTGCTCTACAATCATTCCACAAACTTACACTAAAATCTTATATATAAAACATTTTATTTAAATCAATCTTGTCCTAGATTTAAGAGAAATTTAAAAGTACTAATGAGGTATGTTTGAATATTAAGATTTAATTCTCCATCCCAGATGCGTCCGTTTTTGCATATGCCCAAATTGAGACACACACACACACCCCCCTGTGTGATGTTTAACTGCTGCTATGTAAACCTGCATGATGTATGGTACATTTGCACCAATATAGACAAAATGAAATCATGTAATATTTCTGTCAACAATAAAATTTTTAAAACTATACAAAATTAACATACTGTAGGTTAATATCCTTAATCTAATTGATATATTTACTTTTGCTCAACTTATAATAATTATTTCCCTAAAGGGCAATTAATGTATCAAAATGATGTGTAACGACCTAAAGAAAGTCATGAATACTACTTTATTCCCAAGATCAGTTGTGGAGTGTTTGCTATGCTTTGGTAATAGTTCTGAACAAAGTACAGAACCTTGAATTAGAAGCAAAACTGGTTTGAAGGTAGGTGGATAAGCAGAGGCATAGTGGAGTAATTCAGTGATTATCCATTTGTGATATCTCTATATTTTCATGTGTGTAGAGTCCCTTTCTTGATTATCATGGGATTTTTCATTTGGACTTTGTAGCACTGAAGAAGTATATAGAGCCAGGTGTAAAGGAACAGTGTACTTTTTCACGGAAATGCAAAAATAATTTATACACATGAATAAAACGAACATATTTCCAATTGAATTGACCGTATATTCTTTTGACATTGAGACAATTCTGAATCTTCTTTTAAAAGTGGAAAATGTGCTATAGAGAGTCTTCGAAATATTTATCAAACATTAAAAGATACACTTGGTATTTCAGTCTGTTCTTTCTCAGTTTCAGCCAAACTGTACTACATGCAAAATTTAGTTATGGACTTGAACACAAGTCTCAAAACATTGAGCATTTTATCATTACTGTACTCTCGTATAAAAGAAAAATGGTGAAATCTTTTCTAATTCACCAATGGTTAGTTGCACATTACTGTAAAAGAGCTGTGCAGTGCCCATTATATTACACACAGGCAGGAATATTTTGTTGATGAATGTTGCTGAAAAAGCTGTGTACTTTTCTATTTACTAATAGGACTATATCATTTATTAAATACAGACTAACAGGGCTTCCCTAGTGGCGCAGTGGTTGAGAGTCCGCCTGCCGATGCAGGGGACACGTGTTCGTGCCCCGGTCTGGGAAGATCCCACGTGCCGCGGAGCGGCTGGGCCCATGAGCCATGGCCACTGAGCCTGCGCGTCCGGAGCCCGTGCTCCGCAACGGGAGAGGCCACAAGAGTGAGAGGCCCGCGTACCACAAAAAAAAAAAAAAAAAAAAAAAAAAAAAAAAAAAAAATTACAGACTAACAAATCATGCTCATATGTTAAGATTTAGTCTTCTCAGAGGATGGGGAAGGTTACTGTGACTCAAGTCTACGATCGTGAATTTCTATAGCATGATTTTCAGAACATATTTCTGTGCATGAAGATTCCAAGGAGAGATAAATGATATTAGAGTGTGTTTGGAAGAAAAGTGAAAATAGGCTTTTGATAAGATGCTGCTTTTTTTCTCTTTACCCATTCACACAGGAACCGCTAAATGGTAGATGTATGGACCAGTGACATTAGAAGTGGCCCCTTGTGAGTTCGTAAGGTTGTAACATTGGGGTGTACATTTTCATCCTATTTTAGAGTCGTATTAATTTTCATGATAGCCATATTGTTCTTAATGTTTTCACACTTTTAAAATTTACATAATATGACAAGCTGTCAGATATGATTAAACGTATCATTTCATCATGTAAAATCTAAAATACTTAATGTAAAATCAGTCAAGTTCACTTATTTTTTAAAAGAAAACCCTGCGAAGAACTTTTGTGTGGGAGTCTTAAAGGTGGTAAGGTTCTAAAATTGCACTTTTTAAAAAGTGCTTCTACTTTACTTTTATATCATTAAACAGGAGGTGGAATAATGCCTGAAAATTGTATTGGTTTGCTACATAAACATGATGACACTACTCTGGAAATATATCCCATGTCCAGTATTATTTGTCTTTTATCTAAATCCTCCTTCTTACACCCAAATCTGCTTCTCTTTCATGACTTTATTTTTACCACTGATGTCCTATTTGAGACCTGTTGATTTGTTTCTTTTTATCATACACACTTATTCAGTTGCCATCTCAAGTCTGGTTCCTTAACACGCCCTGTCTTGTAATATATACTTTCAATTTAATTGTCATATATTAAAGATCACAAACTTACATTTTTTTGCAGTAGCCTCGCAAATGATACCTCTTTCTCTAATGTCCCTTGTCAAATCTTCATTTCATTAGAAAATAATGAATGTTGAAAGTGTTGTTTTCACTGTTATTTCTCTTTTTAAAAATTATTGCCGAGTTCCTACTGTCTGGATTAAGCCTAAACTCTTTAAATTCGCTCCATTCTTCACTTCCCTCCCTCCAAAATCTGATCATAACCCCTTTTTCTTGAGTTATGGATATCACCTTCTTTACATAAATATTTACTTTTTCTAGTCAGTTGTGCTCAAGGACCTCTCCACATCCTATTTCTGTTCTTGATTTCACACCTTTTCTTACTTCATGCCCTTCACTGATATCACAAAATTATCACCAGATAATTTGCAACAAAATCATATTATTTTTTTTCTTGCTATCACTTCACTATTTTCTCTTGTCTATTAAAAATCTACTCTTTAATGTTATAGCTTCTTTTTAGAGTGATGACCTTATCATTTTTATCTTGGCTTTTCTTAACGTTCAGTTTTTACACATGCCCACATTATTGATGAGATCATTATTTTCAACACACTTTTATCAAGACGTGTATAGAGTAATGCTGATGCCCTGTCGGCCAGCTCTTATTCTGTTGAAGAAATAATTATCTACTTTAGAAAATATTATATTATTGCATTTCCTTCTTTTTTAAAAGAATCACAAATGTCAATATTTTGAATATTTCATTGTTAAAAAAGAGGGCTCAGTATTTGTGTGGTTGGAAGTGTAAGGATGTTGAAAGGAAAGGATTTGAGTCTACTTTTAGGTTCCATTCTGATACTCATTTCTTTAATATATAAGAAGGGATTCTAAAGACATAGACACCTTAAAAGGATAAATATCTTGCTTTATACATGAATATGAAGGCATAGAGCAACTTAGAATTGATATAATAAAGCTAAATGGTCGTTCCTTGATTTCACTTTACCTGCCCTCTACCCCACCCCATCACTTTAAAAATAATGCAGAACAGCAGACTATGTTTGAAGTACAGGGAGGAAAACAAAACAAAACATGGGCATTTACATTAAAACACTGACTGAACTCTCAAGAGTTAAAATGTAAGAAGTTTATTCTCCTTTTATCAAGCAATGTCTACAGACAGAGCACCCACATGGTGTAAGCTACCAAAGAAGGATATATGAGACAGACTTAACATTAAATCATTAGGTCACAGACACTTTATGTGGTTCATGATCCCAAAGGAGAAAATTGCTAGAAAGGAAAACAGATAAGTAGAAACATAAGCTGATTTCTGTTGTTTATTAAATCTACCTCCCATAATGCTTCCTTAAGCTAAGAAGTAATCTACTGTGTCACACAGTTCAGGATGCTATATACACATAAGATATCACACACTATAAAATGTCAGGTTTCTAAGCAGTTTTACACAATTTAAACGAGTAAAATTTGTATTTAAAAAAGACCTTACTGGATTACCTTCAGGAAATGGAGGTCATTTCAACAGCTCATTAGCATTTTTAGCAACAATAAAACAAAAATAAGTAAAAAGGTTCTCCAAACATGTAAGCTATTACTTTAAGCCTGGATAATTATACGCTTATTTTAATAAACCAACTCACTAGTTTTAATCCACTTCTACCAGCCTTTTCTTTGCCTTGAAAAAGAAAAGCAATAATTTTTACTTCTATGCAGTGTCGCAAATAAGAGGATTAGTCAGGTTTCAAACTACGGGACATAGTGAGAGAGTTGTTTAAGGATTATGTAGGAGTTAAACAATAGTCATTTAGGAAGTTATAAAGGAAAGAAGTCCTGTGATGGGTTATATTTAAATAGCAAAGGCAATGGAGAAGTACATCTTTCCTCACCACTGTGGTGCTATCCCCTAATTCCCAATTTCTGTTACTAATTCTCCTAAACCACTAATACTCATCAGTTCTCTAGCCAGTTTTTTTCTTCCTGTTATTAATTTCCCGATATGTGGTTTACTCTAAGCAGACACAAATAATGCTTCTGTTTTAGAAATGGAAGTTCCTGCTGATGCAACACTGGACTACATGAAAAGAAAAAATCTATTCCACTAATAATAGACATTTGTAAGCAGTTGACATCCCAGACAAACTTGCATTAAAAATATAATACACTCTAGCGATTGAAACCAAAAGGAGTTGAGAATACATTGCAAACATTTCACCATAATGATTTTCCTCTTTTCCTCCCCATTTTCCATAGCATGCTGCAGATTATACAGTGAGTGTCAGAGTTTGTCACCTGTGTACAACCTTAGGCCAACTTATGCCTTCAAACGACATTTCATTGAGGGTTAGACAAATGACTGAAGACTGGGTTTGTTGCAAGAGATATTCAACTTTTCTCTTTTAATGACAAGAAATTTACAGTGATGTAGGCGGTCAGTATGCAGCTTTTAGCCTTCCTTTTCTTCTTGTGACATTCCCTTCAAGGCACAAAAGATTATAAACAGTGGATGGGACAGAATATTTTGAATTAAGAATTTTAAGGTTCCATAACACCTTTTATTTCTGGTGTAAGCATACCAAAAGGACAGAGAAAAAAATAGATAAATCACCCTCAAAATGAAATGATGCTTAAAATCATTTCAAATTCCCTGCAGTTATTTGTAAGTATTTAAATTCCTATTTTATTAGCTTAAAACATAACTATAGATCTGATTCTTGCAATTGATGTATAATAGCTTCTCATTAAATATCGTGTTAAATATTTCTAATCAACCAATATTACTAATTGTGTATTTCTCTGCCAAAAAAAAAAATCTATTTTATTTGGGCCACCCAAGTAACTTATGTTTGCCTAGGATACAAACTTGAAAAGTTAAGCAATGTAAATTGTAAATTGAAACCATGGATTAAGTGCAGTGTACTGGAAAGCTCTTCACTTAATAATTGTTTAATAGGCTCCTAGGCATCTCCAACCCAGACGACTGTATTTCCTTGCTTAACTTCAGTGATCTCACAGTTTAACTTATTGAGTCGTCCATCTAGTATAAAGAGAGAGTCCTTGGAAGGCGTCATCAGATATTGACCAAACAAGCCACTGTCCTGGATTTGCCTGTTCTTCCGGTTCCAAGGCCATTCCTCTGCCTTGAGTGGTTCCTTAAGACTCTTTATCATCTTAACCTTCCCAGAGGCGAGCTCCACAAAGAGCACATCAGTCTGTGTGCTTGAACTACCGTAGATGTTGTACTGATGGGCTTCCGTAAAGGATGGCTGAAAGGCCAGGTCAGATATGTGCAGGTTTGTGTGAATATCAAAAGCCTCTTGTATTTCTCCTCTGATGGTGATGTACTGGACCCTCACAAGACCTTTCACGTCACTGATGCTGACAAGATAGTGTCCGTCCGGAGAGACATACGGAGTGCCTGTCACATCACTGTTGAACCCAATGACCGAGTCAGTTACACTGTCCACCAAGAGCTGTGGGGGAACCGCCCCAGTGCTGTTGGGTTTACAGCCAATAAAATAATATCCTCCCAAGTGTGTATACGCCAGCGACTGAGGGACACACTTATAGTCCTTCAAGTTAATGGTCTTGACGTATGACATGGTTTCAAGATCAATTTTTTGTAGTACAGCTTCATCTTTATGAAGAATAAATCCAAACCTGCAAAGATGAAAACCAAAGTTAGACAGGAAGCTCCGGGGTGGTTACCAGAAGAAAATGCACTGTGGGCAGGTGGAAAGGGCCATCACAGCCCAGGCATTAATTGTCAGGCCATGCAGCAACCGGTGGCCCAATCGTGTTAGAATTAACTTTCAATCTTGCTGTCCTCCTCTTTCCTCTAGGTCATCCTTTCATTAGAGCCAAACAGTTATAGCGCATGCTGTAGAAAGCAAAATAATTAAAAGTGATATATCTAGTTAATTGGAACAACACATTTTATTTTTACTCTAGAGGGTCAAAAAGTAAACATTATTTTGCACGTCTCTAAACCTACTGATATTGAATCAACTTTGTTAACTGCTAGAAAGCCAGCAAGAATAAAAGCCTTGAATATATATCGCTTTCACTCACTTCATTTACTTCTTATATTGTTTATGACCTTCAAATAAATCTGACAATCACTATTTAGATAATTATCCCTATTTTTCTCATTTTAAGCTGCCTCTCTATCCTAATAGATGGAGATTTTTTTTGGGAGGGGTATAAAACTATTACCCTTCTATTTATTCCATTTTAGGATCATCTTGATTAACTACCTTTACGCTTTTAACATTTATTTTATTATAAATTTCAAATACAAGTTAAAATTTTCATCCTTGCCAAGCAAATACTATTATAATTTTTAATGACATACCTGCATTGTATCGGTTATTTTATATTGAACAATGATGAACTTTGGAGATTTATGGCATTTTTCTATTAAATTCAATCAAAAAAATAAATATATTTTAAAATATGTTTTGGTGACCTCTTTGATTACTTCAGTGCTTTTGGTCCTGAATGCTAGCCGTAAATTATCAAAAGTCCCTGTGACAAGGGTAAATATATCTTGTGGGTTTTTTTGTTTGTTTGCAGGGTATAAATACATTTTGAAACACTGACCTATAACATCAGTGGCTTCCTAGCAAAAATAAGTAGGTTAAATAAGATAAAATGAGATAGAAACTACGATACACAATTATATCCAAAATGCATATTGGACAACAGAATTGTAAAGGACTTTTATTTTGTTTTTGTTAATAATATTGATTAAAACACCTCCTAATATTTCCAGAAATTCCTTAAAAATAAAGATCACAAAAGTATTGTTATGTTACATTGACTGTACTCCTAAATGAAAAAAATTAAGATGACTTTACTGTGAGTGTTAAAACAAAGCAAAACAAAACAAACTCTATAAAGACAGCCATTTTTATTATTGTCACCTGTACAATTCATTTTCAGTATACTAATTCTTAAAGTTTAATTTTTGTAAACAAAGTTACCATTTCCACACAGAATACAGAAATATGGTGCATTCAGTGTAATAATCCTTAAAATTTTAAATATAATCACATGGAAAGCTCAAAATATAAATAAACACAGACCTTTAATATCCTAGACAAAATAAGGTGAATGTTTTCAAAGAATCAGTCTTGTATTATGTAAGGCATGAAGTACATAAGCACAAATATTTTACTAAAATAGACATAAGACTGTAACTGCTTCTATGTTATTGCATTACATAGACTTAGGAAACTATATCATAACTTTAGATATATTTGAACATTTGTGAAGAGACTGCTGTCACTCGAGAGAGTACAAATTCTTCTACACAAAAGAAAAGCTACCGAGGGTTGTCGTGAGTGCCTCTGAGGAAGGCTGGCTTTTGGGGGAGTTTTGCGCTCGCTGAGGGGGCACCTCGGGAACAATGGCGGAAGGAGATAATCGCAGCACCAACCTGCCGGCTGCAGAGACTGCAAATCTGGAAGAGCAGCTGCAAGGATGGGGAGAAGTGATGCTGATGGCAGATAAAGTCCTCCGATGGGAAAGAGCCTGGTTTCCACCTGCCATCATGGGTGTGGTTTCTTTGGTGTTTCTGACTATCTACTATCTAGATCCATCCGTTCTGTCGGGTGTTTCCTGTTTTGTTATGTTTTTGTGCTTGGCAGACTACCTTGTTCCCATTCTAGCGCCTAGAATTTTTGGCTCCAATAAATGGACCACTGAGCAACAGCAGAGATTCCATGAAATTTGCAGCAATCTCGTAAAAACTCGACGCAGAGCTGTGGGCTGGTGGAAACGCCTCTTTACGCTAAAGGAAGAAAAGCCTAAAATGTACTTCATGACCATGATCATTTCTCTTGCTGCGGTTGCTTGGGTGGGACAGCAAGTCCACAACCTCCTTCTCACCTACCTGATAGTGACTTTCTTACTCTTGCTTCCTGGACTAAACCAACATGGAATCATTTCGAAGTACATTGGAATGGCCAAAAGAGAGATAAACAAGCTTCTCAAACAAAAAGAAAAGAAAAATGAATAATACATCTGCTTTATGCAGTGTGATTAATGGTGTATATATTGTCCTTGGGGACAGTGTCTTTTATGCTGTCTGGATACTAAAATGTTACAGATGTAGCTCTTTGCTGTCCCTCATTCTGCCCTTAGTTAGTAGAAATTCTGACTTGCCAAGTAAGGCTTTATGCCCAGTGTCTTCATGGGTGTGTTGTCATCCGCTGGCCTTATATGGACAACTCATTCATCATTACCACTCGTCTTGGTTTTTCTCACCCAGGGTTAATTGAACTCTTACTTTTAAAATAATATAGTGGTGAACTTCATCCTTTAGTACAGTTAATAGTGGCCTGGGATAACTGTTCAAGTTGATCTTTGCTGTAGCTGGATACAAGATAGTGGTCTGTGACTACAGGAAGCTGGTTCTACTGTCTACTTCCACAGTCTGCTTAAACAACTGTCTGGCTTCGTGAATATAGAAACCAAGTTTACCACTTCTGATGAAGAGACCAGTTAAGATTCATTCCTCATTCTGTTTCGACACTGTGGGAGAAGAATCCTCATGGAATAAAATGAAAGTAATTCCATGGCCTAGTGTGTGTTGGCTTCTCCCTTGTGCAGAATTTAGCAGTTTGTTGGAAGCATTGATCCTCCCTCCCAAATGGGTAATCGGACAGGCTTAGAACTCTTGTTCCCGTGCACTTAAACTTGAAGTTAGTACACCCTTAAGTGCTTTTTAGTAGCAGGCTTACGCAAGATGGTATTTAGGATTTTTAGCATACTTTTGATTTCAGATTTTCAGCTAAATGAAACTAAAGTACATAATAGGTTAAGAGTCATGTCTATGACCTTCACTCCAAGACCAGCCGATAAAGAACAAAACTCATCCTGTGTTTAGTCAAGATTCATTTCAGTAGAAAATCCTACTAGTTTTTCAAGACCAGAATAAGCCTTTAAAGGTAAGCCTCAAGATTCTCATTTTATGGTATCACTGGCTGCTTTTGGTCCCCATAGATGGAGTAGTTGAAATCTGTAGGAATGAACCTCTGAGGGCTGGAAATGTGACATATTTGGGAACAATTCTTAAACTGATTAACTAGCTGTAATATAGTTTTGTGAATTTATTGCACTGATGCTGTAAAACCTGGACCTTGTGGTGTATCTGTTCCTAAGTAAGTGTTGTTTTCTCTCCTTCAATATTGCTGTAAACAGTGGCACCCATGTAGCATATGTTTGACTTCTCTTTTTTTAATGTTTCGTATACAAACTACCGTAATTTACATGTGTTTCCTCACTGTAAATAAGCTTGTCTTCCTAGATTTTTGTGTGTATGTGTGTTCTACCAATTAACTATTTTTGCAGTTTTAATCCTGTATTATTTCTTCTACTTTGTTTTGTGTAAAGGGGGAAAAATAAAAAAGCTGGAATCCCAAAAAAAAAAAAAAAAAAAAGAAAAAAGAAAAGCTACCATGTATATCTACTCCTTTAAAAAGATATCTTAAATATTTACTGAACAACCACTAAACCCAAAGAACTGGGAATATATTGGAGGTGAACATAACTTGCCCTGCTTGCAATGAGTCTAGAAATTTTGAGTGAATTGAAAAACTGTTAGTGATTAATGCTTAATTATAGTATTCTGTAATACTATTACTTAGTACCTATTACTTTATATATATATATATATATATATATATTTGAAATGGAATAAAGTAATCATTTTGAAAGTAATATTTCTATTGTATTTCAAAATGACATGCACCATTTCTGGTTGACTTACGGGATCTTTATTTTTTATTGTGTCCCTAATAACTGTGCTTGTGTCCTTTCAGTAAACAAAGCTCATACTATACCTATTCAGGATACAATTTCAGTCCTGATTACAATGGTATGAAGAGACCTTTATATTGTTAACAATCACTTTTAAATGCTCCCATTAAAATATGAATACCTAGTGCAGGTTTTAAATACTACCTGAATGTTAAAGAATAAGCAAACAAACAAAAGCCCTCAAACTGAAAACTGAGTCTCATTACTTTTGTATTATCGGCATCAAAAATATAAAATCCTAATTACCACTACCCACTCTCATACTTGTCTTAATAAATAATGAACTTGGGCTATTGGAAAGGGACGTACTTCCATTCATTGACAGTCATTAAGGACATGTAAGTGTGGAGATGTATCATTGTGTCTGATGTCATTAATGGAATTGTTAATTATGATGGAAGATACTGTCTTTTTTTTTTGTTATATATGGTATAAGTGCTCAGAGGCAAAAGCAGTAATTTGCACATTTAATAAAAGCCATAAACCAGTCAAGTCTTGGCATTTCAATTCTCCTCTTAACCTGGGGTCTTCTGCTCCCTTTAGACAATGGTGTTTGAACGCTAAAGAGGAAGAAGGAGACAAGCTCTAACCACTCATGAACTAGTTTAACTCCGATACTGAAGAATGCACTCAACTTTCCTGTGATACAGTCCAGCCTCTTTTGGAGGTAAATAAATTTTAAAAAATGGTTCCGTTAAAAATGCAAAAGCCCCATGTGGGGCGATAAAATTACATCCCTTTGGCATCCATACTGTATGCTCCTTTAGGACTAGAGATCTAGCTACGTAAACAGATGCATTGAGAAAGCCTTCAATTTTTCACTACTGATTCATTGGTAGGAAGTGGTGTCTCTAATTCAAAATTTCCCCCAGTACAGATTGATATTCTGAAGTCTCCCACTGTTCATCAGTCTGTGATTAATATTTACTATGCTAGGCTCTCAACTTTCATGCCTGCTTAGTGTAATAAAATCCTGCATAGTACTAGGCCTAACATAGTTTGTCTAATATCTGACAGAATGTGTGTAGGAAGTTGCAGACTATGAGAAATGAGAGTTAAAACTTATTCTTGAAATGACTTCGTGTAGTTGGGAAATAAAGTAACTAGGAAATCGTAACCTCTCCGCACGGCACTGTGTGGATCTGTTGCCAGATTTGGTGAGGCGAGTGAGAGCCTTCTTTCCTTTACCAAATTATTTTCTTTTTCTGAGTGTTTAATCAATCTAGTTCATTATAAATTTTATAAAAAGATTCAACTTTAATTACTGTTTTTATGCTTTAAAGTGAGGTCATGAGGTGATTCACATTCAGAGAACTTGTTTGGATGAAGTAAGTGTTTTCAATCTGAGCTGATTTAGTTTCATGACCCAGTTTTTCAATATAATAGACATGTGACCTCATATAAAGTCCTTGACTCATATAAGGTCCTTGACTTCCATGAGTTTCAGTTTCCTCATCGGCATGAAGAGGATAAAAGTACCTTGTTTTGAGAATGAGAATAAATGCGTGTTTATTACCAGTAAAACAGTATATTCTCAACAAGCAGAACACGTCCATGCTTCCTTATACGTTAAGTAGCATCATTTTCCCATTATGTATCAAATATAATATCTCCTATGGGACAACAGACTATTATAATCCATGGATGGAAAAACAAAAACAAATGATTAATATTTTTGTATAGCCAGTATTCCCACAATGTTAAAAATAAGCACATGGTATTACCCAAATGTGATGAGATTTATGCATTTGTGAATTCAACAGCGGTCACTTTTTTTAAAAAAATTAATTAATTAATTATTGGCTGTGTTGGGTCTTCGTTTCTGTGCTAGGGCTTTCTCTAGTCGCGGCAAGCGGGGCCACTCTTCATTGCGGTGCGCAGGCCTCTCACTATCGCGGCCTCTCTTGTTGCGGAGCACAGGCTCCAGACACGCAGGCTCAGTAGTTGTGGCTCACGGGCCTAGCTGCTCCGTGGCATGTGGGATCTTCCCAGACCAGGGCTCGAACCCATGTTCCCTGCATTGGCAGGCAGATTCTCAACCACTGTGCCACCAGGGAAGCCCAACAGCTGTCACTTTGATAATAGAAATTCACCTTTTTATTCTTGCTTTTGCTTGTGTCAACAGGATCTGTGTCCAGTGAGCACCTTGCCCAATCACCAAATTGCTCATGTTAGGAACATGGGCAGCCGAGCTCACTCCATCATCTCTTAGAGATGCTGTTTCAGTTCCTAGGGAGGGTGTGGAGCAGGTGGCCATGGAGTACTGGGTGACTTTGAACTCTGCACAAATGATGGGATTTGGAATCGATACCTGTCTTACTCAAGGACTTTCACTAAAAGTAACAGAAAATTTTGTGGCTGACTTTAGGACCTGGATCTCTAAGGACATGGAGAGGTGCAGTCAGAGTGTGTCATGGCAATTCAGGAGCGTTGCAAGGGAAGTGATTTGGCAGAGAGGGGGAAAAGAACAGATACTTAGAGAGAGACATGACTGAAACATCATGAAGCCTAATAAAGATTAACTGTGCCATGACCTCCACGTCCCACAACACCAGGCTACAGTTCTTGCATTTGAGTAATGAATGACTTCCCCATATCTTTCACTAGACAGCCCCCAAATAGAATCTCACAAAGCAGCTTTTAAGTCACTCACCCCACAGAATCTGTGATGATATTCTGCTCCTGTCCTGCTTTCAAATCCATGACCTGAGATACTACTGAAGGAATCTCATAATTGTAATTAATGACCTGTATTAATCTGCCATGGTCAGTGCCAAGAGTAGTGATACCCCAAAGCTTAGAGTGAAAGGTGCTCCAAAGATTTGCAGAAAAACAATGATTTTATCTCCTGAATCATAATACAGGGCTGCCTCTCCCCAGAGTCCTCACAGATCCCCACCTGGACAGTTCTCATTAAAGCTGACTTCTAATACTTAACCACTAAGGACCAGTCCTTACAAGCTAGGAAGTGTTTCTTTGTTTTTTTTTTTTTCTTTAATTTTTATTGGAGTATAGTTGATTTACATTGTTGTGTTAGTTTCAGGTGCACAGCAAACTGAATCAGTTATACATATACATATATCCGTTCCTTTTTTTTGATTCTTTCCCCATATAGGCCATTACAGCGTACTGAGTAGAGTCCCCTGTGCTATACAGTGGGTCCTTATTAGTTTTTTATTTTTTATATAGTAGTGTGTATATATTAATCCCAATCTCCCAGTTTATCCCTCCCCCGCTTTCCTCCCTGATCATAAGTTTATTTTTTTACATCTGTGCCTTTATTTCTGTTTTGTAAATAAGTTCATTTGTACCCTTTTTTTTTAGATTCCACATATAAGCGATATCATATGATATTTGTCTTTCTCTGTCTGACTTAACTTCACTCAGTATGACAATCTCTAGGTCCATCCATGTTTCTGCAAATGGTATTATTTTGTTCTTTTTTATGGCTGAGTAATATTCCATTG